>NW_025767716.1:44448-359344 GCF_003918875.1 Haliotis rubra | reverse complement strand
CACATTTAGCTGCAATATTGCTGACTGCGGTGTTAAACAACAATCAAACAAGGAAAACAACTGAAAGCACATTGTTGCAAATCATCACATCATAGCATCACAGCAAATAATCACAGAACATTTTGATGTAGTATAATTACATCACCATGAAATATTCTCACAGTTCATTTTATTGCATTACTTTTTCCTGTTCATAAAGACATGGTAACAACAACAAATCAATAGAATATACATCAAAGGTCAGGATCTCCAACAAGGTTTGTTCCTTCATCATATTCTTAAGGGACCGCCTCCATGGTGTAGTGATTAGAGTGTCTGCCCGGAGAGCGGAAGGTCGCGGGTTCGACCAGACCGTGTCATACCAAAAGACGTTAAAATATGGTACTTGTTGGTCCCTGCTGGCGCTCATCATTAATGGGTACAACAAGGACTGGTCGGCTCGGAGTCTGAGTGGGGTAGTCATGCTTCATTGCGGCATGGTATCTCAGTGGGCTAGCACTATAAAACCAGCTTAAGTCTGGGCTAGTACAAACAGCCGTACATACACATACACACGCATGCGTACGTCATATGAGCCGTAAATATTCTCAAAACCGACGTTAAACCCACATTAACCTCACCTCACCATCATATTCTTTAGGTGAATATATACTATTCACACTTTGCTAAGGATTACAAAAGTTCGCAACTTTACTTAAATGCAGATTTATAATTTGAAATTGTATCCATTTAAAACTGGATAAATACTGATGTGGTAACATATCTTTAGGAAAACAGCCACTCCTAAGCTATCTGTATGCATGGATACATGAGTAACCAGAAAAATGGTTTTCATGGCACCAATCAACCATTTGGCACGGGTCATTGATAAGTACACATCACCTGTCAATAGCAGGTATGGGATCCACCAGATGAAATGACATACTGAAAACTTGGATCCATGCCTACAATAGGCTTAAATATTTAAACCAACTTTGACACCACATCATAGTTTTCTGTTGAATCAATGATTTGATCCTTAGCAAAGTATGAATAGTATATGTTGTTCAGGAGGTGAGATTTCGGGATAACAAGGCAGTCATCGAGGGCATGATAAGTCTTTTTCTGTGGGTCACAAAGTAGCACCTGCCTCGACCTAAGAAACATGTCTCCTGCACTTAATAATAATAGTGCATATTTATAAGCTCATGACACCAACACATTATTACCCCAGATAACCTAAGCTGCCTGTTAGGCACCAGAAGGTTATAGTCACATGACTTATCCTACCAGGTACCCATTTTCAGCTGGGTGAATAGATCAATTTTGAGCAAACTCACTTGCTGAGTTGAGGCCACATGTATCAAATGTGCATCGTCGTGGGACAGGACTGAAGCCCTAGAAACTCTCAGGAGTCAAGCTACCAAGCACGGTCACCCATGCAAGACCTCTCCGCGCCCAGTGTTGCTTAAATTGAACAGATTTGTGACCTGAGATCTCATTCGTAACTACTCGCCTCTTTCCGTGACCTCCGGCTTGCCGGAATGACCCGAGTAGTTACGAATGCTGAGATCTATGCACAGGACCGGGATGGCCTAAAAGTCGGGCCAAGAAAAGTCGGGCCGGGCCGGGCCACCGGGTAATACTAAAAATGGATTGCAGAATATTAAAACGAAACCTGCACATTTAGGTCGATACTTTTCCTGCCTTCACAAATGCATAGTTTGATTGAAAATATATAGTTAATGGTGAAAAAACCCACACAACAACAATGACTACATACCGAGATTCCTGTAGAAAAGACACCGTCTTGTTGTTATGTGTTTTCCTTGATATGAGGGAAGGTTGCTTACTTCTCTTAGCGAGTGACATCCTGGGGTCCTGGGCAGGAAGTGACAGTGTTTTGACTGCTTTTCTTTCCTTAATTAAGATATTGGGGTTCCCTAATTAACCTTTATTGTCTCATGCTGAATGAGCACAGGATGTTTATGTTAAAGAGACGTGGATATCGGCGAGTGTCAATGGGCATGATTATGTATATTAAAAGAAATATTTGAAATCACAACATTTTGTTATATGTTATTAAGGATCAAACAAAGTATGCATTCACAAACACAAAAATTCTTATGTGTTTTCATTGTAAACAATACCAGTCCAAATCAGATAGCCAGCGTGTATGCATATGCTTATAATTACTAATACACATGAAACACAAAATGGTATTATATCTACCTAAATACCACTTCATCAAGTAAAGTAAAAGTGTTGACAATGCATAGAAAAGACAGCTTCATTTTGAGCAAGGTGTTTGCTTCAAATACTACGCTTTGAGACTCCGTGAAGTGATATGTAGGTAGATATAATACTAATCTATGGATATAAATACATTTCAAGATACATGTGTGAGGTTTTAAGTTGTTTTTGACAGCACGGGCCAAGCCGGGCTGAACAGAGACTAAACACTTTTGATTGAGGCTATGTTGTAATAATAATAATAATAAGAGTACTTTTATAGCGCCTCATCCACATCACCCAGGGACATGCTCTAAGCGCATAACATATATACAGGTTCTATGTACAGGAAAGTTGACGTCATAGATATTTCTTGAAGAGGTGAGTTTTGAGCTTGGACTTAAAGACTCGGAGTGATGGAGAGGTTTTAAGATCCGATGGTAGAGAGTTCCAGAGAGTGGCAGCAGCATGAGAAAATGAATTTGCACCAAAGGTTTTAAGTTTGCACACAGGAACAACTAGCAAGAGTTGATCGCTGGAGCCGGAGAGATCTGTCAGGTTTGTACAGTGTTATCAAATCATGGAGGTATGCTGGACCAATGCTATAAACAGACTGATAAACAAGGGAGAGCAGTTTAAATTCAATCCTCTACAGCGGATCGAGAGCCAGTGAAGAGAATTGAGAGCTGGCGTAATATGAGAACATAGCTTTGTCCTTGTGACGATGCGAGCAGCCTGATTCTGTATTTTCTGGAAGCTGTAATTGTTCATCAGAGATACCAAATTAGTAAACTGTTACAGTAGTCCAATCATTGATAGAACTAGAGATCGAGCGAGGGTGGCCGTTGCTTCTATGGTTAAGATGTTGCGTATGGAACCAATATTTCGGAGATGGAAGTGACATATTTTGCATAGGTGGTTGATATGACTTTTCATAGACAAATTTGAGTCCAAATAAACACCAAGATTTCTTACAGAGGGAGAGAAAGGGATTGAGGATTGTCCAATGGAAATGGAAGAAAGCTGACACTTCTGCTGTCTTTGACGTGGGGCAATAATGATGGCTTCTGTTTTACTATCGTTTAAGACCAGTTTGTTGTTTGTCATCCATGACTTGACATCATTGAGACACGACTCCATGTTATCCTTTGGCCTTCTGCTGACTGTCTGGACTTGGTTTAAAGCTATCCACCAATTGGGAGTCATCAGCATAAAAGTGCCGCCCAATGCAATGATCAGAGATCAGTTGTCCCAGAGGTTTGGTGTACATAGTGTACGCAGTATTGGTCCTAAAACTGAGCCTTGTGGCACTCCACATTCAAGGTCATGTCTGTCTGACAGTGCCCTGTTAATTTGAACAGACTGTACACGATCTTCTAGATATGATGAAAACCATTTTAGGACTGTGCCGTTTAGTCCATATTCGATCTGTAGCCTTGATAACAATGTTGCATGGTCGATAGTATCAAAGGCAGCTGAGAGGTCTAAAAGAACGAGCAGGGCAATATTTCCGTCATCTACGGACATCTTGATGTTGTCCAGAACACCATTTAGAGCTGTTTCGGTGCTATGTGCAGTCCTGTAGGCAGATTGATACTTATCAATCAGATCGAAGTTCTGTAAATGCCCAAGCATCTGACTTTTGACAACTTGTTGTGTTTGGAGAGAGACAAGGGCTTCACTTTAACGGAGCAGTTTTCTTTACAGGTGGCATTTGATAACATTACAAAGTGATATTTAGGTAGATAAAATACCAATCTATGGATTTAAACACATTTCAACATACATCTGTGAGGTATAAGGTGCGTTTGAGCCCCCGGGCCAAGGCTGACCGAACGCTTGTGGTACTGTTTGTTGAGAATGTATAAAAAATAGGGCTTCACTTTAAGCAATGTGTTTGCTTCAAATACTACGCTTTGAGATTCTATAAAGACGTTTGTAGGTAGATATAACACTAATCCATGGATATAAACACATTTAAAAATACATGTGTGAGGTTTACGGTGTTTTTTTGACAGCACGGGCCAAGTCGGGCTGAACAGAGACTAAACACTTTTGATTGAGGCCATGTTATGAATGGGAGAGAAAGGGCTTCACTTTAACGAACCAGTTATCTTTACATGTGGCATTTGATAACATTACAAAGTGATATTTAGGTAGATATAACACCAATCTATGGATTTAAACACATTTCAACATACATCTGTGGAGAGGTATAAGGTGCGTTTGAGAGTTTCCGGGCCAAGCCGGACCGAAAGCTTGTGATACTGTGTCTTTGTTGAGAATGTATAAAAAATAGGGCTTCACTTTGAGCAAGGTGTTTGCTTCCAAATACTACGCTTTGAGCCTCTGTGAAGTGATATTTAGGTAGATATGATACTAATCTATGGATTTAAGCACACATCAGGATACATGTGTGAGGTTTAAATAGTTTTTGACAGCACGGGCCAAGCCGAGCTGAACAGAGACTAAACACTTTGATTGAGACTATATTGTGAATGGAGAGAGAAAAGGGCTAACTTTAACGAACCAGTTATCTTTACATGTAGCATTTTGTAACATCACACATTGATATTTAGGTAGATATAATACTAATCTATGGATTTAAACACAAATCAGAATACGTGTGGGGGTTTAAGTTGTTTTTAGAGACCGGGCCAAGGCGTACCGAACGCTTGTGATACTGTTTGTTGAGAATATGTAGAAAAAGATAGCTTCATTTTGAGCAAGGTGTTTGCTTCAAATACTACGCTTTGAGACTCTGTGAAGTGATATGTAGGTAGATATAATACTAATCTATGGATATAAATTTCCAAGATACATGTGTGAGGTTTTAAGTTGTTTTTGACAGCACGGGCCAAGCCGAGCTGAACAGAGACTAAACACTTTGATTGAGGCTATGTTGTGTTTGGGGAGAGACAAGGGCTTCACTTTAACGGAGCAGTTTTCTTTACATGTTGCATTTTATAACATTACAAAGCGATATTCAGGTAGCTATAATACCAGTCTATGGATTTAAACACAATTTAAGCTACGTGCGTTACGTTTAAGTTGCTTTTGTCGGCTCGAGCCATGCCGGGCGGAAAATTGTGGCCGAGATATTGTTAAGAGTGTGGGGAAGAGATCGTATGATTTAAATCTGGTCAAGCTTTAAATACGATGAATAGTGAATTTATGGGGTGGTATGTGATTGGATATAAATGTTTAAACATTTTCGGGCCGACGGAAATGTGTATCGGAATTGGCTGAAGCATTTACACGTTTTAAATCCCGTTTCGTTTAACGATTCCACTTTTAGACGTAACCTCGGTCAGCCAGTTCACAGGCTTCTCGTCTTCCTGGGTTTTAGCCGATTTACTCGTAATAAAGTTATTATGGTACGCGTTTGTGGCTTCCGATTGATCATTATTATCCCGAGTGTATGTTGCATTGATTAATTGTAGGCATGGTTTTCGTTAATTGGTTTATTAGCCAATAATAGATTTGGCCCGCCTTGGCCCGGCACGGCCCGACTTTTAGGCCATCCCCACAGGACCTGTAACATGTGCTTTTGTCCTAGTCATAGGAATTGTCAAAAGACACTGATCATATCAGAAGATATGAGGGTGAGATTCTATTTATCACCGTTTCAAAAGAAAAATGTACATCTCTGAACACGGTACTGCCATTAAACTTGCAGTGCAGCCTTGTCATATCATTGTGACATCATCAAATTTATGAGGTCATAACGTTGTGATGTCATCACTTTTTGACATCATAGGGCACTGTACAAAACCTACTGTCAAAACGATATCTCATAGGATATATCGTTTGATCCCGCAAAAGCAATATATCCAGTGGAACAGATTTTACCATGAGCTGGTATTCAGAATGGATCAAGCTTCTTCGCCCACGTGAATTCGGAATAAACCTGACATTGACCTGTGCGTCATTCATTTTGCAATAACTTCCCACATGTCCACAAGTGCAATATATACCCTAAACAAAACAAGGGAACTTCAGTTTTAATTTACGATTGAATAAAATTAGGAGATATATCGGAGTCAATCAATATTGTTATGATAATAATGGATGTTTTGAGAATGCATCACCACTTGCACTTATGACCATATTTGTTTGTACAGTAATCGCTCTTGAAAGGTGATTGGTGTATGACGTGAAATTTGCACGTGTATGATTTTCATTTTCAAACGAGTAAAACGCCGCCTGGAAACAAATACTAACAACTGTGTGATGCAAGATGATTGGCAAAATTAATGGTCTACAGCGATTTATCGACCTTCTTGAAAACCGTCAAAATAAAGAGTGACACCCCATGGACTGCGTTGTGTTTAGGGGTCGGGATAACGAGAAATGTTGGTGCATTCATAACATGTCTGTCTTTGAAAGTTTGTTATACCTCTTATCCAAACTGAAAGTTCAGCTTCCCCTACTTTTTGTAAGAGTATATTTACAGCAATTCAATGACATGACTCTATAATTTCGCCAATCGTTTGAATTCAAGTTCATCAGTATTCACATATAGTGTGTTCATTGCTTATCACGGAGAATACATTTTCACTTGTCACTGATGAACAGAGTGTTACAAACTGCAACAGACTATAGCAGGCACACCGTGAAAACTAAACTCTAATAATTAGAGCTGGGTATTGCAGAGAATTTTCATATTGCAATATATTGCGATGCGAAAGCATATATTGCGATATGTATTGCAATATATTGCAAGACTTTTTTTAACCAAAAACTACTTATAATCGAGTTAATGCTTCATTTATAAAGCAAAAACAACAAAATCACCATGCTTGATTAAGCTTGAATAAAACCTTTTAATCATGACAAAATAAATATGTAAATAATATTTGGCACAAATAAAAAAGGGAAAGGAACCATTTATAATACGGAAATACCCGAAGATTTCCGAGTGTTACGAAGTCTTTTCGAATGCATGTCAAAATACCGGTTTTCAATCAGCGTATCGCAATACGTATCGTTTTCATGTCTGAACCGGTATATACCGGTAAACCGGTTATATTGTGAAGCCCTACTAATAATCACATAAGCTGGAATACACCTTTGTAGGTTCAATGTATCACAAAGATTCTGAGGATCCGAGTTAACATTGGTCTCGAGGAACTCATGCCTGTCATAAGAGGCGAATGTGTGAAGCTCATTTCTGGTGTCCTCAGGCGTGATATTGCTGGAATATTGCTAAAAGGGCGTAAAACTAAACTCACTCACTCGCTCCTAAGAGGCGACTAACGAGTGAGTGAGTGAGTATGGTTTTACGCCGCTTTTAGCAATATTCCAGCAACATCACGGCGGGGACTTCAGAAATGGGCTTCACACATCGACTAACGACATCGAGTGGTCAGGTTCACTGGCTTGGACAAGGCAGGTGATCGTATCCCTATTATGTGGATCGATGCTCATGATGTCAGTCGATCAGACGTAAATTTTTAACTCACCCATGATGTCAGGCGATGGACTGTCTGGTCATGACTCGTTTACGAGATGCCGGTTCTGTGTAATAGCCAGATAGGTATCTTCTTAGTCCTGTATGTTTGAAGGGCGGCGAGGTAGCCTACTGGTTAAAGCGTTCGCTCGTCACGCCGAAGACCCGGGTTTGAATTCCCCACATGGGTATAATGTGTGAAGCCCATTTCTGGTGTCCCCCGCCGTGATATTGCTGGAATATTGCTAATAGCGGCGTAAAACCATACCCACTCACTCACTCCTGTATGTTTGACGTCTCCAGAAGATTCCCTTCGCTTCAATGCACAGGGGAATCCTGAAAAACTGTAGTTACAAGTTCACAACAGTAATCGTGCGGTTGAGGAAGTTTCCTGAATAACTAGGTCTAGATTATTCACGAGTAATCAAACAGATATAGGAGCAATATACCATCAAAGAAACAGGACCGAGGGGTGACTGCCGCTTGCTATAACACAGAGCTGGCGTCTCGGTGTAAAAAAAAGTATCCGAACATGAGACGTACTATGAACTTGACAGGTTCCTTTAATAATGACTTGACATCAAGTGTCGGTTTGTGTGCAAACAAGATAAAACGTTTATTAAAACAGTCTGATTTACGAGCACCACAGTGTGCAACACCAAATTGCAATGACACTATCACACAGGTACAGTTATGTGTCAAGTTCTACAAACGTTTTAACTCAATAATCAAATGATACACGTCTGTTTGCCAGACAACTCTTAAACGTTTCATTTTGCATTTGCTCTCAGACGAAACGACCCTCACATCCAAAGGCGCTCTCATGTTTCACACACACGAAGGGTTATAGGGCAGTGGTGTTTATCAAGTTGCCCCTTGTAAACATATGGACGTCTAAGGTTTTCACAACACAGACTGAGCTAGGGCAGGACTGAAAGAGAGTGAACGACTCTGATAATCAACAATGTAATCAGCCTTGCTTGTAATCACCTCTCGTAATCTACTCACGTTCGTGTGTGGTGGTCCTCATACTTTCAAAGGAGTACTGCCGAGTGAGTTGTTTAGGACACAGGCTCGCGATTGCTTGACGAAGGGCTGGTGAGTTTGCAGAATTGCGAATATTGTAGCTGCTAACATTACATTTAAACTGGCATTTATTGTTTTGTTGAAGAGAACTTTCCAGTTGGAAGTACATGTACAGATTTTCATTCGTTGAAACGCATCTATGTATTTTAGTAACGTAATTTCTTTTGGCTTTGTATTGACAAATGAATTCTATTGCAATATATTGCCATTCAGGTTCGTATTGTGATAGACGGGTGCTAAAGAGTTTGACAGTGAGAGACACTGATTGTACCTATTTTCTACATACTGTGGATCTGAACAAAATGTTATGGTTGTTACAAAAACAGTCTAAAAATCAGGCTGGATAGTTCGGGATCCTGTTTTCCTTTTACACAATTTATAACATGTAAAGTATGCCGTTTGTCAGTGAATTATGAAGAAAAATTCTGTTGTGAATGAAAGTCTGTGAAAATATTAACTTAAACCATAGAGATAATAACAAAACTTCATATAATCTTTCACACATTAAATCGGTTCTCAGAAATAATACGTATTGCAATACGTATCATTTGAAAAGCGAATTGTGCTATACTGGTGATATGTTGTAACCCTGTTTTCTATACTAATCAACATTAATCAAGATCACCTGACAGACGTGCGATAGTATTATGAAAGAAGCAGTATATGTCTCTCAGTTGTTATATAGCAGAACATCAGTGATGATATTTTCAACGGTGTGGAACAGATTCAAACACCTATTAATGACATTACCCACCTTTGAATACACAATGCCATTTAGAAAGTGGTCAAATGTAACATATGTATTTGGGTTTACATATGCTTTTTATGTTTTGGGTTACACCTTTTTCACCTAATCGCCAGCATACAAAGTTGTCGCGGTAGCTGAGCGGGTTTTTTATTGTTTGGAGTCCCATCCTGGCTCTGAGGGTGTTCGATCAACCAACACTTGAATCGGTACTTTAGAGAAAGGTAAACCCTAACATATGTTAATCGCCAGCATTACAAAGTTGTGACACGGTAGGGCTGCCTACAGCCATTTCGTACAACAAAGGCGGACTGATTTCATGCATGTAATATATGTACTGGCGATTAAGTGCCTGACTACATGGCAACTTGGTTATAAAAAAAATGTTTTTCCCATTTTTTATTCACGGCAAATCATAAAGTACAATATAATGCAATAATCAAAAAGTAACTAGTACACTTGAATCGGTTCATGAATTTCTGAGTTTAGAAGCGTGTAAGTGAACCCAAATCCAGGAACTGAATATATGTTTCCATAACCCAGTCTTGGACGCTGGTACTCATGTATGAGGCCATTAATATATCTTAGTACAGGTAATTTTCTGATAGCTGTTATGAATTCATAAATGTTCGGATAGTGCTTTCTCACAGGAAATTCTTGGAAATCCTATAATATCATCACCATCAAACAGAAAGTCGGTAGGAAAGAAAGTGTGACCTCAATGCAAGTCGGGATTGTGACCAGTTTCTACTAGTTAATCTAAGTAATAGTGCTGTCGTGTGTTATTCATATTGATTAATCCCGTCCTCTGCCAGCAGCTAACGGGTTTTCATTTGCATGTCACAGGCAATAGTTCCATTGATCACCAGTGAATAATTCCATCAACTGTGGCGTGATAGAGTTCGTGAGTGAGAAGAGTCTGTGAGACTGTCTGTACTTGTCGCGTCTTAATAATACAAGTCTCTTGACTACCGTCTTTCTCAACGACGCTCTCCCCATAGCGACAAGGTGTCACGGCAATCAAGGCAATCAATAACATCATGGTTTGCCAATATATCTTGCTTGTTGTAAGCGGCATGGAACTGTAATACAAAAATCAAGCAATAATTTCCCAGCATGTGTCTTGGCAGTGTATAAAGGGTAATTTTCATGTGCTGAAACCCAGACAGTGACAATTATAAATATAAACCTTGGGTTAAACCCCGAGTGGCTTTCACGACGCAACACGCGAAGATCCGGGTAAGAATTGATCTTAAGCAACCGATGGTTGTAAGAGGCGACTAACGGGATCGGGTGGTCAGGTTATTGACTTGGTTGACACATGTCGTATCCTGCTCAGATCGATGCTCATGATTTTGATTACTGGATTGTCGGGTCCACACCCGATTATTTACAGACCGCCGCCACATAGCTGTAATATTGCTGAGTTGAACAACAAATTTAACAAACAAAACAAAATCTTAAGACGCAAAACCTAGTTTCAAGGTGTATATTGCAACAGTCATATATTGCCAGTTGTCGTAGTGCTGCACAAGCATGATGTTATGTAATCATAGATCGGTACTTAGAGTTGTTATTCGTCTGTTTCACCATTCAGAAATGTATCGGCTGCAACCCAATCTCCAAACATCTAAATTGTTCAGATACAATCAACTCATTGTATGATATACACCATTTCAAACAGCTGTTATTCTTGTTCACAAGTTGGTTGCCATGGATCCGGCACTGTTAAAAGATTAATCGCATTTATAGTGTAATTTTGTCCATATCTTACAGGATTATGTTGCCCAATAATATCTGATTATCACGGGTTGGTTGCTGTTTAACGCCGCGCTCAGCAGTATTCCAGCTATTTTTGCGGCGGTCTGTAAATAATCCAGTCTGGACCAGACAATCCAGTGATCAACAGCATGAGCATCTATCTACGCAATTGTGAGTCGATGCCATGTGTCAACCATGTCCGCGATCCTGACCACCCGATCCCGTTAGTCGCCTCTTACGACAAGCATGGGTTACTGAAGATCAATTCTTCTCGGGTGAGTATAACCGGTAATTACTGTAATGTTATGAAGTAATTAAGTAATTATAAGTCTGTAAACTATGGAGCCGATTATTTCAACCGAGATGAGGATGGGGATGGTATGTGTTTGGCTTGCTGAGGGGAAGAGTTGAGATTATTGAGATATTCCAAAGTTCGTAATTTTATGAACGTTAAATGATAAAGTCATTGATAGGCCCGCATTCGTGACGGTTTCTGTTACAATCGTCCCCCAGACTTGACTGACCGGCGGAGAAACAACACAGCTTCGATGGCAGTTGAAACATGTTCTTTAGTCCCGTTTTCTAACTCCACAGTGATGAGAGTTTGCCAAGGGGCACAACTCATGACAGACTGTCCCTGACTGGGTTCGCGCAAGCGATACGGAAGATGAAATACGCAAGAGTTTCCTATACTGATGTACATGTATATTTTATTTTATTTGGGCACAATATCTGTTCACTCTATTTTAACTCAATCACTCACTCATTACCGTTAGTGTTCATCGGAAGATCGTCTTCAAGTCTTGGGGAGGGGCATTTTTAAGCAGCCCTCAATCCCTCGTCGAGGTTCTACGAATACACAATTCACCCATAACATCTTATCCAATCTCATGAAAACTGTTGAACCAACGTGAGGTTCGCTCCGTTCAGAAATAAGCCTGGTTTTCGGAGTTCTACTTTCCGACAGCCATCACACATTTACATATGTGTATTGTATCAGAGAAAGCCCGTCTGTATCAATCATTTAATGCAAGTGGAATAGCTACCAGCATGCCCACCTGCTCGGTCGGAGCAGAACTTCATAGCCGTTTACTTATGGAGAGAAATGAATGTACAAACATATCACTTAATGGACACAGATAGCACATTGACCCAGCCATGTGGTTTGTTTCTAGAGTAGAGCTTTGTTCTATAATTCTCTTAGAATCCATACACGCATAACGACCATATGGTAAGGAGGTACCATTTTACATTACATATAATTCTTTCTTTGCGATCTACATTGTGCAAAAGCAGTTGGACGTTTTGACGTAGATCAGCTGCACAACATCGTTTGATGAATCTTTCGTACAGATAATACAACGATTAACAACACTAAGTTACAGACACGCTTTAGTATCCCTGTGTTTGGAAGGCAAATGCATGAGAAGCGTCTTAATATAACGGCGGTTCAGTTTCAATGACTTGGTTGACAAGATGGTATTCTTATATTTTTCTTTGGATTGTATATTGTGTTTGTTGTTTAACTCCGCACTCAGCAATATCCAAGCTCTATGGCGGCGGTCTGTAAATCATCGAGTCTGGACCAAACAATCTAGTGGTCAGCATCATGAGCATCAATCCACGCAAATGGGATACACGGACATGTGTCGACCAGGTCTGCGAGCCTGACCACCCGATCCCGTTAGTGGCCTCTTACGACAAGCATGGGTTACTGAAGACCAAATCTAACACGAATCTTCACGGGTATTGGATTGTGTAGCCTTGAATAGATTATGCATAGGCCACCACTGCATACCGAGAATATATCTGCACCCGACGTCTGACAGAAAACAAAACAATTACACCCAAAAGGCCATATTTCTTTGGTAATTGTCGATGTTAGGTTTATTTATGTGTATTTATTTAAAAAAACATATGTTATAAAAGAGTTTCATAATCTGTTCATGACACGCTTTTCATGCTGGTTCTTAAAAATTATTTCTTACAGACATCAGGATGCCTTCCAGTCACAAAAATGAAAATGAAGCCCCCGAAACCAAGCAAACATCAAATCAAGGGGAGGGCTCTCAAACAGAAGACAAAAATGAAGGTGCAGATCACAGCTCAGAGAAGGCCAGTAGACAATCACCAAAACGCACACCAGATTCTCAGAAAAGACGTTCGTCCAAAAACCAAACCCCGCGGGAACAATCCGGTATCAAACAAGATAAAGATCTTTCTAATCAAGACGAAATGAGTGAGCAAGAAGGTAAAACGAATGAAGAGAAGGATCATAAACCTGTCAGTAGAGAGTCTCGAAAAACTGTGACTAAAACTCCAAGGGGCAGTAGCAAACCGCCAAGCGGCAAACCCAAGGAAGAACAAGAAAGTATCGGCAGCCGGTCAAAGCGGGAACACTCAAAGCATTCGTTAGCTCCAGAAGTTTTAATTGAAGACAAAACATCTCAGAGAACTCATTCAAGCAGAAAAACAGAAGACGAAAGCCTCAGGGCAGATAGTATTTTTGATATCAAAGAGTTTAGACCCATTGGATATGGGGAACCCGTTGTCGACCCACGGGTAGTTTTGTATTCTGCTCCTGCGCCATGCAGCTGCTACCCCAAGACAAGCTCCAGAGCAGTTCCCTCCATGCTGTATGACCAAGTGCGTTGTGTCCATCATGGAAACGTGGGCTGCCCACACGAAGGTGTATATAAATTTGATGCTGGGTGGAGTGATATGTATCAACATCAACCCGAACCACGAGGGTTCGTGCTGGAAGAAAAATCATATGTCCGTGGGTATCCGCGTCCCGAGCTTGACCAGGTTTCAGAATCTCGACGATCATCCATTTTCTCAGGCATGCTAAGAGATCTTTCTGTCGATGATGGCAATGATGAGGTACGTGGCTCGGTCAAGGACCAGCCATGTGACAGTGGGACACTAAGGTCTAGGAAGCAACACACATCAGGCAGTATCGTTTCCACACCATCACCATCTAAAGTGGGGATAAGAGAGATACATCTAAATCTTCCGAAACCCTGTCTCATCGAATTAATATGAAATGTCCGATGACACCAGAACCGCGGGTGTCAATCGAAGATATACAAGGCGTGGCATTTCCCAAGATTGGTTATACCCCTCCAACTTCATCAAGACCTATACCAGAGAAAGTCAGGACTACAGATCTGTTAGACGCTCCTGTCAAATTATCGCACAGATCTTCAACAGTTGCAGATGTCCTTACCGCTGAACACTATGACACTTCCAAAGGCACAACACACAGTCTCTCACACAAATCAACCTCCCGATACTTGGACAAGAACAGAACGTTCAAAGGAAGATACTACGACCCAGGTAAGTCTTATAGCAGTATATCATACTGCAGACACTAGCATAGCTTACTGTACTCAGGTGTATGTTGTGAAGTCCTGGAACCGATTATAGTCAAGGTTCCAGGAGGAGTGAGTGAGTTAATATTTAACGTCACATCGGCAATATTTCAGCCATATCGTGACGAGAACATATGATATTGAAATGAAATATATGTATATTATAAAAAACCTGACGACGAAGGACAGTAAAACAACTAGAATATCACAGATATGTATGTAAAACTAGTAAATAAATCTAAAACGTTTTAACTATAGGGGAAAAACAATACAGTATAAAAACGGGCTATAAATCGCCAATAACTGAAGGTAAATCACCATACCAGGGACCATGGGGACTTACATTACTTTTGCTACCTGCATGGACCCTAGTTGGATTTACACCATCCCTTCAGCAATTGGCGACAGAAGAGAAATCTAGCCATAAATTAAAAGCACACATATTCTACGATTAAAAACGTGGCAAGCCTAAATCTACTCTAAATGTGTTGGGACTTACGTACCCTCTCAGGAGGACAATAATCCAGGAGAATAGAAAGCTTAACTGGGATAATTCGTCGGATATGTCCGTGATCGGGATTTGCGAGTGTGAGGGTTTTTTCATTACAACTGTTTGCCTTTAGATTAATTCCCAGTATCATATAAATGTGAGAAAACCTACATTGTAAACTTTTATTCTCAACTTCCTGCATGAGGCTGAGGACACTTGTATTGTTACAGAGTTCATCTTCACATGTGTGAGGTGACATGCACTAATACTGCTTTCCTTTCCCCCAACCTTTGATGTCAGCATACTGATACTTGCACCGTTACTCCTTCGTCCATACCTGGTGAATCTATATACAATGTAGTACTGTTTTCTTTTTCCCCAACCTCCGATGTTGGTATAATGATACTTGCACCGTTATTCCTTCGTCTATTCCTGGGGAATTTATATAATACAGTTTTCATTTCCTCCGACCTCCGACGTTGGTATAATGATACTTGCACCGTTATTCCTTCGGAATCTATATATTACTGTTTTCCTTTCCCCAAACCTCAGATGTTGGTATAATGAAACTTGCACCGTTATTCCTTCGTCTATTCCTGGGGAATCTATACATTACTGTTTTCCTTCCCCAAACCTCCGATGTTGGTATAATGATATTTGCCGTTATTCCTTCGTCTATTCCAAGGGAATCAACATATTATTGTTTTCTCTTCTCAACTTTCTGTATGATGGACTAATTAATGTTGTTTGAATGTTCCGTTATTCTCAACGTGTTTGTTTTAACCACTTTTAATCCTCATTCATTAGATCGTGTAAAGTTGACAGTCTTATTCTTAGATGTTTATGGTCCTTGTATAAGTTTTAACACCACCTCCACCAAAACCAAACAACTCACCAATTTTATTATCTTTCTTACAAATTGATGGTACTATTTATGTTTCCGTAAATAGATCACCGCATTTTAGTTGTTGGTTATTAGTTTATGAAACTGTGACAGCTAATGATTATTTATGTTTCAGGGACTGACCAGGTGTATTCATATGAAGTGACTCATGAATTTGGGAAACATATGAATCGGTGGCCAGTCAAGAGAGAAAAATGTGGCACCTAGTTCAGGGATACCAGAGATAAAGACATTGTGAGTGAGGGTTCTGAAAGATATTTTCAAGATAAGTGAGTGAGTGTGTTTAGTTTTACGCTGCACTCAGCAATGTTACAGCTATATGGCGGCGGTCTGTAAATAATCGAGTCTGGACCAGACAAACCAGTGATCAACAGCATGAGCATCGGTCTACGCAATTGGGATACGGCGACATGTGTCAACCAAATCAGCGAGTCTGACTACCCGATCCTGTTAGTCGCTTCTGCCGACAAGCCGACTACTGAAGATAAATTCTAACCGGCATCTTCACGGGTATGTTCAAGATGAATACCAACGGCCAGAGAACAATACAGTCTGGATCGCGTCACCCTTGGGTGAATGTACATGTATTAGTAAGTGGTACAGTGACGCGCCATCAGCCAAATTATGCTGACCTTCAGATATGTTTCAGCCGTGACCAGGTGTGGTTGCTGCGGACGTATTCAAGGCCAGGTTACCCCATGGGGTAATGTACCACGTATTTATGTATTGGGTTGCATATGTTGAGAGGACCATCTGTAACTGTTGGGCTCATGTCAGTCTCATGTAATTTGTAATAACCAAGCTGATCTTTTCAGCTAAACGGGTATTCATTTCATACGAACTATATATGCTAAAGACCTGTGTTCTCCAGTAAAATAATGTAATCTCACTCAGTGTGTGAAACAGTTTCCAAATTTGCTACCCTGTCGGGCTAGCTATGCCTGAAAGTTACTAGCCCACAAAATAATTCACAAGTTCGAAATTTGAATGTAGACACGGGTTTCATCATTTATCATTCATCATGTATGATGAACATTTTTATCAGGCCATAATCTTGCATGATGTTAAAGTGTGTGATTACTTAACAAGTCGGAGGGAGTGATATAATTACAAAATGACCCCCTGAAAATTCAACAGCCAATCGGGCCAATGACTGTGGTGATTTACTGGCCGGACTGGATCTTTACTAGCCACGGGCTAGCGGGCCAGTGGCTACTTCGCACACTAATCTCACAGCTACAGTGCTACCCAACTGATTAATGTATGTAACGAAATAAGCCACGCAGAACCGGTGGGCTATCTAAGGAACATATATACTGATACTAGGGGTCAAGTTAGGGGATCGGCTTACTATGAGACTGGTTTATCTACGGTAATATATGACAGGTGATATGTGTTTGTCTCAAGAGCGTTCGTTTTGGTACCCTCAGCTGGTAGTTCAGGATGGTGGGGAAGACAAACGTCAGGTGTGGAATTGATGACAACAGTAGCGATGTTTATGGGGAACCGTGGTCTAACTATTACAAATTGATGGTATCATGATGACAGAACGCACACCGGGACCGAGTGGCCGATGTTCCCAGGGTGGGGACACGCTCTGTCACTGACACACATGCGGAAGTCTGACGGCGAATCTTCATCGTCGTTGGAGAGGCGATGGCCTTGGTCGAAGAATCCGTCCGATTCTGTGGATGATCTGGTCCAGGGCCTACATTTTCGAAGCTCTCTTAGCGCTAAGATAGTCGTAAGTGCCACACATTTATATTAACTTACGACTATTTTAGCGCTAAGAGAGCTTCGAAAATCTAGGCCCAGTCTCCTTGACTGGATGTAAGTGTTAATTGAAATTTACAAATAGCATCGAGAAACAAGGGTCCTACCGGGAGGGAGGTTTCTGATACGAGGGCCCACACCGAATGTTTGCTGACTGCATTAAAATGACAAAGGAGACAGATTTTTGGTGCACTTTCGACAATTTGAAAGTGAGTGAGTTAAGATTTAGAGTCACATCGGCAATATTGCAGCCATATCGTGATTATAACAAGATATACTGTAATAATAAAGAGAAGTTATTTTGTAAAATCTGTCAACAGAGGACAGTAAAACAACTAGGCTATCACAGATAGAAAGTTAAAACTAGCATGTAAGCTTCAAAACATTTATCACAATACAGGACAATACAATATACAAACCGGGCTATAGATCACCAACAACTGAAGGTAGATCACCATACTAGGGAGGGACACTTTGAAAGAATGAGGTCGTTTGAATAAATGACGTTTTATGACACTTATTGAAATGATTTGCACTATGACATGTGTATAGTATTGTACATATGTATGTTGCAAATCTGCTGCTCTGAAATGAAATAACCCAGGGGCATACTATCGACGAGTGAGTGAATTGAGGTGTACGCCGCTTTTAGCAATATTCCAGCAATAGTGTGTGTGTGTGTGTGGGGGGGGGGCTTCACACAATATACCCATGTGGGGAATCGAACCCGGGCCTTCGGTGTGCGGCGGGGGACATCGGAAATGGGCTTCACACAATATGCCCATGTGGGGAATCGAACCCAGGCCTTCGGTGTGACGAGCTAACGCTTTAAACACTAGGCTACCCCACCGCCCCCTACTATCAAACAAGCTTAGGAGGGTGGAAATTGATGTTTACTTATATTAAGGCAGTGTTATCGAAGCTGTTGTTACAGAAATAAGTGAAACGGGCGTAAAATGCGCACAGTATTCCTTCGCAATGCACTTGGCTCTCAACTGAATGCCTCGAATTTGCAGTGAATGATACCTCCACTCTGACACATTAAATACACAAGATGCATTCGGTCTTTTTTCAGAAATAAAATTAGCTCTTTCTCAGTGTGTTGTGTAATAAAGCATGTTACCCGAAGAGGATGTTTGCTTTTATACGTTTCATCGGATACTGGATAAAAACGAATCTCTTATAAACAGTAGCGAAAAATAGACAACCCTTGTCCAGCGTAAAGTGATTTTCTGTTAACCCTCATTTGTCTACAGCCTCAACGCTAAGAGTGAGTGAGTGACTTAAAATTTAAAGTCACATCGGCTATTTCAGCCATATCGTGACTATGAGAGTTGTATACATAAAAAAAAATAAACAAAATAAATATCTGTCGGCAAAGGACAGTAAAACCAACTAGACTATCACAGATTATATACTAGTTTTAAATATACGTAGAGAAACAAATATAGGAACACAGGAAAATGCAAGTGTTCCTTTAATATTTTCTAGTTTTTATCACCAACTTTGAATAGCGCTGTGGTAATGAAATCTGGAAAATAATAAAGGAAAACTTGAATTTTCCTGTGTTCCTTTATTTGTTTCTCTACGTATATTTAAAACTAGTACTTAAATCTGAAATACTTTAACAATAGAGGACGATATAATATAAAAACAGGCTATAGATCGCCAACAACTGAAGGTAGATCACCATACTAGGGACCATCGGGACTTACAATACCTTTGCTACCTGCATGGACCCTAGTTGGATTAACACCATCCCTTCAGCCGCTGGTGATTGTAGGAAATATTTAACCAAACTTTAAAAGAACAAAAATACTAAGTTTTAAAAATCTGGTATGTTTAACTTTAGCTTTGAAAGCTTAGGGACTTACGTATCATAAAGTTTGAGAGTGAGTGGGTGAATGAGTTAATATATTTCGTCACATCGGCAATATTTCAGCCATGTTGTGACGAAAACAATTATTTATTGTATTATAGATAAAGAAAATTAGAAATTTACACTGCTGTCACGGTTGTCTTGGAGTAGGAAAGGAGTCGCTCGCATAATCATCGGGCAAGGGCAGGTAATCCACACCATCATCTTCAATGTAATCTGATAAGCTACCAGTTCGTGCATCAACATCTCCACTGAGAGTGAATTTTATAGAATCTCCAAAGTCAGAATATATAAAATGGAGTTTGTTTTCAAGCATATCTATACCATTTCCATCCGAGTCTACATAATAAGATGGATTTGTCTGGCTGTATATCCATGAAACCCAAAATAACTGTATATTCTAACACATCACTTGCACATTTGAAATGCACACAATTCTCCCAATGATCATATATTCTCTGAACTAAATGTGACATATTTCGGTTTATACAAACAATAACCCCACCAGATAATCTACCAGACCAGGAGAGGATAACTTTTGTGGTTTACACTCAAAGCAGTCATATGAATCAAACGTTCATTTTACAGCATCTTCAGCGATAGTTTCTGTAAAACAAAACATATCAAATTATGTACAAAAAAAGTCTTGGACAGTAAGTTTGTTTAGCAAACAGTGGATGTTCCATGCCATGAGTTATATTTGTTGTTTTGGGTAAATGTTTGTAATTGGTGCCACGGCCGGTCTCCTAGTCTCCTTGTGGTGTCCGTCTTGGACCAAAATGGAAGCACCACCTGTCGCTTTATCTCCACTGAGGAGAAAAAGAGTGATAATCATTGTACTATCTCAGATTAAAGTTGTCAGTATTTTTTAGGCAAGTCTCTTGAAGACATAGTGCTGACGGTTGATGATCTTGTATTAGTAAGTGGATTTCATTGAAGTTATGTTTCAGTCCTCTGCAATTCCATTGCATTAAAGGAGACAACTGAGTCATGGAGCCTCAGTTGGTGATCTCGCTCGTGTATGTGAGGAGGAACTATTCCTCCGCCTGTCGTGTGAGGACAGAGTGACCTCCAAATCTAGAGGTCCAAAAGGGTTCTCTAGTGGAACCTCTGAAGGTGAAGGGACGCTAGCTGTTGGTTTCCTATTTATTTCTTTTCCTTTCATTTTTGATGAATGAACAGTGTTGGGCTGTTTGTTAGACGTCTGTGATGATGTCTCAGGCTGATGTTCAGTCTATGATCCAGGTGCAGACTGTGTGAAACGTGATTTCTGTGGTGCGAGTGAAGCTGAAGTAACGGGTTTGTCAAAAGTTCGGACATGGGTCTGGCATGTAACAGAGACTGTGGTCACAGTGCGGGTGACTATAGCTGAGTAGGTAATATTTAGTGGAGTTGACGTTTCATTAACAAATAGCTTTTGGGCTTCAAAGTAAGATATCTTCTTTTCTCACTTTAGTTTCATTATGTTTGATTCCTTTTGCCACTCAGGGCAGGATTTAGATGACGCACCATGAGGACCGAGACGATTTGCACATTTAAAATCTTTGTTGCAGTCTGAGTACTCGTGGCCTTCACCACAACGATGGCATACCGCATAACCACGACAAGAGTTTGACCCATGTCCGAACTTTTGACATTTATAACATCGCAGCGGACTGGGGACATACACGTCCATCCGATGTTAAAATACCCAGCCTTGATTGATGGTGGTAAGGATGTACGGTCAAACGTTAATAGGTATTTGTTACTACAATGGTACCCTCTTTCTTAACGGTGAAACGTTTCACAGCAGTAACACCCTGATCATGCAGTTCCTCTGCAATATCGTCTTCCGACATGTCAGACAGACAGCGAGCTCGGTCTCGAATAATGCCACGACAGGAATTTAGACCTCTGTGCACGGACACAACAACCTCGACATTGGCAAATGTTTTGATTGATAAAAGATCGAGAGATTGCTGTCTCCGTGCACATTCCACCAGAAGTGAACCGTTACGGAGACGGGTGACATTTGTCACTTCCCCACAAATCCCAGATGCTGCCTTGGAAACAGCAAATGGGTTTAATTTGATGGGAAGAAAAGCAACAGCTTCAACTACCAGGAAACGAGCCCAGGAAGCAGCATTAGAATGAACTAGAAGAATCACCAACAGTTTCTATGCGTCTTTTCTTTTCATTTCTAGATGAACCAGATTATTGGGGATTCATAATGTAAGAACAAATGGTTCAGCACCCTTGCTCCCTACCCACCACGGAGTGTCAACAAGGACAGTGTCTAATTGCATCGGGTCTCCAAAATGCAAACACCAGGGATATAGGGATGTTATACTCCAGCAAATATCACTTGAATAGCTATATTTGTTTACTAATTTCATTATCAGGCTGGCCCTGCCCATAACAACAATTTAGAAACATTCAGTATTCAGGGGTCAACATCACCAGATTGGCCCATGAGCCACTGCCTTCTGGCATAGGACTCTAGGCAAATATATATCAGATAATTATCCCCCGCAACGCGTTTTGCGGGTGGTATTAAACTGGACTCCGTCCGTGCACATTTGTCTTTTCCGGAGCAGAATTTTAAAACCGTTCAATGTTTCATTACCAAACTTGGCACATACATAGATTTGTTGGTGTATTGGTGCCTTTTGGTAGTTTTGGTAGTTTTGGTATTCTGAATTAAATATTTTTGGCGGTCCATGGCAACAAGTTTCATTTACATTGAAATTGGTGGTTGTGCTCTTTTCCGTAACGACCCGTGAAGATCCGGGGTAGAATAGGTCTTCAGCAACCCATGCTTGCCACAAAAGGCGACTATACTTGTCGTAAGAGGCGACTAACGGGATTGGGTGGTCAGGCTCGCTGACTTGGTTGGCACATGTCATCGGTTCCCAATTGCATAGAACGATGCTCATGTTGTTGATCACTGGATTGTTTGGTCCAGACTCGATTATTTACAGACCGCCGCCACATAGCTGGAATATTGCGGTGTAAAACTAAACTCACTCACTCATTCTCACGCTGATGCAAGTGAACTTGTGATTTCACAGCAATTAAGGTACTTCAGTAGTTTGTATTAGTATCCATTACACTGTTACACTCGGGCTGTTGCAAATGAATAGTGAATCGAGAGCAGGTATATATACTGGAAATACACGTAACACCTCGATACATGTGTCAACCAAGCTCAGCGTGAGATAATCAGCGTTATGGATATTGGTACACGCTACAGAAATACAGAGCACAAGTGCTTCGTGTTAACATTGCAATTTGGCTGCTGTTGATATTAAGATGGAAATGGTGTCTACCAACAGTGCAGCAAAAATCTGCATCACAACTCGCCAGGTAGGCGATGCATCATGATAAAGAACATAAACATGTGATTCTTTCGCTCGAATGGCACAAGAGTTGTGTTTACAGACAGTTAAATGTGAATCACGACTTGTCACCGACATGTAACGGCATGTAATGCAGATCAAGAGTATAACAGAGATACTACTAATGTTAATAATAATACAGTAGATCTGTTATGTACCAAAACACCCATAGCGCTACACAAAATTAAAATATATTCCATTTGAGGTGCTATTCCTTCATTGTAATTCAATCTTTTGAAAGAGGTATGTCTTTTAGGCAGCTTTTAAAGATTGTCAATGATTGAGCGTTCCGGGTCTTGGTAAAAGTTGTAGCTGTGGTCTAAGGGGGGTAATCCTTGTCTAGCTGAAGGAAGCGCTAGTAAAATCGTTCAACACCACCCACTCGCCAGCTTTGCAATGCCCAAAGAGTAATGCGCTCATATGACGACGTGCGTAAGTGTGTGTATGTGCGGCTGCTTGTACTAGCCCATACTTAAGCTGGTTTTATAGTGCTAGCCCACTGAGATACCATGTCGCAGTGAAGCATGAATACCCCACTCAGACACATTATACTGACTCCGAGCCGACCAGTCCTTGTTGTACCCATTAATGCCGAACGCCAGGCAGGGACCAATAAGTACCATATTTTAACGTCTTTTGGTATGACGCGGTCGGTTATGTTGTTGAAAATACATTACTGGAAACGTTTGTTTTGGTGTTTGAGATTGACTTACGTTTTAATCCATATAATGTGAATGACAGTAAACAATTCTCATCATTTAGTTGTAGTCACTATAAGCTTGATAACGGTGAAACGTCGCTCAATGCAATAAACAAGAATATATCATCCATATAGTTGTATGTTTCATTTTTGACTCAATAAATTCTAGAATGCCGATCAAACAATTTGCACATTTTTGAGCTATGATTAAAACATTTATTGTTTTTGTGACAGTTTCAACTCGTTGTTCTGCCTTGAGGTTCCTGAGATTCCAAATGGTATTCTTAGATCCAGATCTGTGAATGTAAACTTTGTAGAAAACCCATCTAAACTTATACGACGTACAGTACTTTCAGATGAAAAGTTTTCAGCTTCCAGCATAAATTTGTCAAAACTGGTTGTGATGTCATATATTCAGTTAAAACAAATAACTAGTTTGCAATTGAACGTACAAGCATTGTTCTTATTCCTTTGACGTTTTAATAAAGTCAGCATCTGTTTCCAAAGCAGCAAGTGTCATTATCCACACCATACTACACAATCGTTTGTATCTAACCCATCTAACCCTAGACGATAAGAATTCAAAGTTAAGGAATGACACATTTCCTATTACAGGCAGTGATATGATCCCTATTACCAGTAGCCATTACTTCTTTCAACATCTACATCACAGGTACAAGTGGCTAGATTGAATTAAAGCGAAGGAGCCCGCATCGTTGCCTGCAACTATATTTTAATACTTGTTTTCTTTAAAGAAATAGAATTATTAGATAAATTTGGAAAGATATGTTTTATAAATAGATAAAAAGTCATCTTATCAGTGGTAGCATAAATTAGCAACTGAAATTGTTTGTGACTGTATCTTCAAAGGGGGTTAAAGTACGTAAAATTATTATCCCCCTGAGAGGGTAGGTAAGTCCCAAAACTTTCAAAGTTAAATCTAAGCTTACCAAATATTTAAACGTAGTCTTTTTGTTCTTTTAAAATTCAGCTAAATTTTCCTACAATCGCCAGCAGGTGAAGGGATGGTGTAAATCTAACTGGGGCCCATGCAGGTATCAAACGCACCGTAGGTCCCGATGGTCCCTAGTATTGTGATCTACCTTCAGTTGTTTGCAATCTATAGCCCGTGTTTTATATTGTATTGTCTTCTTTGATTAAAATGTTTTAAGACTAGTTTTACATATGTTTTTACTGCCCTTCGGTGACAGGCTTTTACATACTAGCTTTTTATTATTTTAATATTGATATAAATGAAATTGTTCTCGTCACAAGGTGGCTGAAATATTGCCAATGTGACGCTAAATATGAACTCACTCACTCAACTGTCACTCGTTGTTGTAGTGAACATCGAGACGGGAACCACAGCAGGAGCCGACAGGTGCACTCGTCCCTGAAATAAAAGAGACAAAAACGTCGCCAACACATTTTCATCGATGAGTAATGGTCATGGTATTGATTAAAATCCCAGGTGAATAAGTCCATGTTTGTTAGTAAGCTTGTCATCTTCTTCCATGCCCGTGATTATGAACTTTGAAAATCCTCTCAGGCGGCGATTTTAGTCCGACAAAATCTTTCATCCGAGTCAATGGAGAGCTATATGACAGGGAACCTCTGAGCTAACGATTGCAGGTCAAACGGAAAATCAACGGGATGTCTTGAGGGCTGTCGCGCAAAAAACCTGAACCTTGAACAAAATAACATATATTGACTCACTTATCGACTAGGAAATGACTAATACGAGATTTCTAATCGATTATTCGTACAATATGTTTTGTGGTGTCAGATGTAGCCTTCAAGGCTTTGCTATTTGCTTTTGTCATAAGTTATTTTCCTCGAGTTAGGCCTGCAAGTCACATCAGTAGCCATACCGTGAATATATCAAGTAAAAAAAACGTCAGTTTGGAATTTTCCTTCGCAGAAACGGATAACTTTAAACTCATTTAATGTTTTGATTTTATATTTTTGAAACATCTCCAACTTTACCTGAGCAAAGGCATTACTTCCCACGCTCAGAATGGAACCAAGGAAAACGCAACCTGATCTCGGGTACGTTTTTCATGCAACTCATGCTGCACGTGCTGTTCACAAGGATCAGCCCTATAAAATGCACCCCCAAACCTGCTTAAAACATTCACATTACAACGTCAGCAGGATGCAGCAACTCACGACAGCTCAGAGGAACCAGTCCCTTGGAAGACTTGAAGCTGGCCACACTGCACAAGCCGTTGCCAATCTTTTCTAGGTACAGGCTGCAGCAACGTTTCCGGGCCACCAACACCACAAATGATCGCCCCCGTACTGGCAGACCAAGGGTGACCACAAGACGACAAGACCGCCATGTTGTGCGACAGCATGTACAGAATCCCTTCATGCAGGCATCCGAAACAGCACGCCAGACAGTGGTGTTCCAGAACCTTGGTCCATGGAGAGACGGGGCGCTACATCGACCAAGCTCTCAGACCCCACGTTATACCACATTTCGCACGTCACCGGAACAACGTTTTCCAGCATGATAACGCCCGGGCCCATACTGCCAGAGCTACAAGGGACTTCCTACAGCAGAACGGTGTAAACATTATGCAGTGGCCAGCCCTTAGTCCTGATTAAACCCCAATTGAACATCTTTGGGATGAAATTCAGAGGAGATTGAATAATGTCAACCAAGGCCGAACACAGCCGATTAATTGCGCCAGGCCTTTCTCAGAGTGTGGTTCCAGGTGCCAATGGCCTTCATCAATCGATTGGTGCACTCCATGCATAGACGCTGTGCTGCAATTATTGCCACTCGCGGTGGTCACACTAGATACTGAAGTCAAGAGTCTGAATGGACGTTCACCTAATTTAATTCATTGATGTGTGAAGATATTGTATACAAAAAATGTTTTTGATCCGCTTATTATGTCTATTTCTGTAATGGTTTGATTACAGTGCCTATCTACTTTAAATTCGTACTGACTGTTTTTTTTTGCTGCTTAGTATAGAATTGATACAGATATCAATTTAAGACTAGCAGTTACATCTAAAACATTTGAACTACTCGTGACATTACTATATAAAAACAGGCTATAAATTGTCATCCACTAAAGGTAGATCGACATGCTAGAGACCATGGGGACTTAAGGCACTTACGCTTCCTGCATGGACCCTAGCTGGATTTACACCATCCCTTCAGCTATTCGCACGATTTGACCATCGAGACATAAATTGAAATAACATGTATATTGTAGTTAAAATAGTAGTGAGTTTCAATTTGCTTGGAATGTTTTGGCACTTACGTATCATCTCAGGAGGGCAATGACTTTACAATACTTCCACCCCCTTTGAGCATACAGCCACTTCCAGTCTGAGTTACTAATCTAAACTACCAATCATAAAATTACATCAATCTACAAAACATATGAAATTCTTCAATTAACTCTATTTCTTTTAAACATTCAATGAGTTAGTGAGTGAGTTAAAGTTTTAAGTCACATCGGCAGTATTTCAGCCATATCGTGACTAAAAATGGTTAAGGTACAAAGGACAGTGAAAACGACTAGAATATCACAGAAACAAGAATTAAAACTAGCATTTATCTCTCACATTTTACATTAATCAGCACATTACAATCTAAAAAACGGACTGACTCCAGCAACTGAATGTTGATCAACATACAAGGGGCCATGGGGACTTACAGTACCTTTGCTACCGGCA
Organism: Haliotis rubra; assembly: GCF_003918875.1. Classification (NCBI taxonomy): domain Eukaryota; kingdom Metazoa; phylum Mollusca; class Gastropoda; order Lepetellida; family Haliotidae; genus Haliotis; species Haliotis rubra. Next base: position 331,896 of record NW_025767716.1, on the reverse strand, counting down.
TGGACACTTGTTGGATTTACACCATCCCTTCAGCCGCTGGTCAGTGTAGGCAAATTTAGCCACAAATTAAAATGACAATTACATTGCGATTACAAAATATGGTAGATCAAAATTGACTTTGAATGTTTTGGGATTTTTGTATCCTCTCAAGCTTTTTATGACGAGATGAACCAGCTTCTTGTTGTGACATGATGAAAGGAATATGATTAAGCACCCTTACTCCCCACCCAGCCTGGACTGCCAACAAGGACAGTGTTAAATAGGACCAGGGATACAGAGGTGTTATATTCCAGAGAATATGACACAAATAGCTGTATTTAAATGTCTGACAATTAAATGTCAGGTCGGTTCGGCCCATGACAAAAAATTGGAGATATACATTATTTGGAGGCCAACATCACCAGAATGGCCCATGAGCCGCCGCGTTCTGGCATATCGATCTAGGCAAATACATGTTGCTAAATTTCAAATAGTAAGATTCGTTTTCCCCAATGCAAAACAATGCACAAAAATTCAGTATCAATGTCTTGCATGCGCAGGGACTGGCATGACCAGCCGGTTGATAGAACCGGGCCCATTCTACCACCCGTCCAGGTGAAGTCAGGGTCGAAGTGATGTGTTGGCCAAAGGGAATACAGTTCCAGGTTCCTTTGCCCTCAACCACCAATGTCCCGTCCTCAACCGACATGGGGAACCTGTTTGCCGTGGGTTGCGCCCCCTATGTCGGTTCCATGTACATGCGGAGCAACTATTGTTAATTTGGGTCTATTACATGCAGAAGTGAGTGAGTGAGTGAGTTAAAACTTTACACCGCATCGGCAATATGACAGCCATATAGCGACGAAAACAAGGTAATCAATTTAAAATATCTGTCGAGGAAGGACAGTAAAACTAACTTGACTATCACAGATATATATATATATATATAATATGTTAAAACTAGTAATGAAATCTAAAATTCTTTAACTATAGAGGACGATACAATATAAAAACAGGCTATAGATCGCCAACAACAGAAGATAGATCACCATACTAGGGACCATTGGGACTTACAGTGCCTTTGCTACCTGCATGGACCCCAGTTGGATTTATATTTATACCATCCCTTCAGCCGCTGGCGATTGTAGGAAAGGTTTAGCTGAATTTTAAAAGAACAAGTATACTACGTTTAAAAATCTGGTAAGCTTAAATTTAACTCTGAAAGTTTTGGGACTTACGTACCCTCTCAGGAGGACAATAATTTTACGATACTTTAACCCCCTTCGAGGATACAGCCACTACAGTCCGTTTGAGTCAGAAACGGACCAATGAATTGCAAATGTTATCATTGTACAAAATTGCTACGTAAATATAAATAGTACACATGTTTATCATTTACTAAAACCCAACAGCTTTCTTATATTTGAAAATTTTCCGGACTCCACCAAAAAAAAAAGTTGTTTAAGAAACTATCATTAAAATATTGACACAGTTCACTATTTGTTACGAGGGAGGAGTGCAGAGAAAGGGACAGTCAGGTGTGCGAGAACGGATGGAGACGGCACAGCACAGGCTAATGAATCAATAACTTCGTGGGCACTTGTTGACGTGTTTCTCGAACACCTGGCTGTCCCTTTCACGGCACTCTTACCTCGTAACAAATAGTGAACTGTGTCAAAATTTGAATGATAGTTTGTTAAACAACTTTTTTAATTTTAGGACATTGCAATTCATCGGTCCGCTTTTGAGCCAAACGGACTATAACAATCGCAGTCGTTAATTCATACTACCATGTTTAAAATACCATTTATCTATTTACAAATCATTTAACAAATCCAATTCTTTTAAAAATGCTATAATTAAATGAGTACTGACATTATTCAAAGGATCTTTCATTGTTCGTGATTTGAAATAGTTATCCCTTGTGATGGAATATTCGATTACATTCAGAAAGTTCGGAGTAAATGAAATAGAACGAATTAGGTGAACCATCTGTTTCTTCTGAAAGCTGACAGCAGGCGAGTTTTACACGGTTAAGGTTGTCGAGCATCACTATAAATTCGTGTATCTGGCTGATAGTTGCCAGCAGTTGTTTAAAGAATGAAGATGGGGTACTACTCAAGATATGTGCTGTGTATCTTGCTGGCCGTCCTGGTTCCATCAGCATCAGAAACCATACCGGAGAAACTTTCGACTCTCCTTGAGTCTCTGCGTGCCACTGACTCCAGAGTAGGATCCATTTTGAACATCACTGATGATCAATGTCCATGCTTCTGCCAATCCCCATCGCTTGGTAAGTAGAACATTGCACTCTGTTGTATAGTAAATATGTGAGTGAGTGAGTGAGTAAATATTGTCTAATGCCGCATCGCCGGCGAGAAATGTCTTAAAACAAACTTATGTTAACAATCACAATGAAAATGATGGTCATGATTTAAATACTCAGTAACATATCACATTCAAATTATCTGTCGACAAAAGACAGTAAGACCAACTAGACTATCACCGATAGAAAGTTAAAACTAGGGACCATGGGGACTTACAGTACCTTTGCTACCTGCATGGACCCTGGTTGGATTTAAACCATCGCTTTAGGCGCTGGTGACTGTATGAGTTAGTGAGTGAGTTAAGATTTAAAGTCACATCGGCAATATTTCAATCATATCATGATTAAAACTAGTTCTAAATTCATAATACATACATATAATATATAAAACCCTGTCAGCGAAGGACAGCAAAATTTCTAAGTTATCACAAAAACTAGCTAGCATGTATCTTTAAAAGTAGAAAAATATTTTTGGACAATATACAATGTAAACATTGCTAGGCAACTGAAGGTAGATCACCATACCAGGGACCATTGGTGTACTTACAGTAGGTTTGCTACCCGCATGGACCCTAACTAGATTTATATCATCCCTTCAGCTGCTGGCGATTGTGGTCGAATTTAGCCATACATTAAAATCACAAAAATACTACATTTAAAGAATCTGGTCAGTTCCAATTTACTTTAAATGTTTCGGGACTTACGTATCCCCTCAGGAGGACAATAATTGTACAATACTTTAACCCCCTTTGAGGGTACAGCCACTAACAATCTAAGGTACTAATCTAAACTACCAATTATTTAAATACATCTATCTTCAGAACCTATTAATCAAAATTCATCAATGAAATCAATTTCTTAAAAAAGACAAACAAACAGTAAAAAAATGAAGATTAACAGTGGTAAAACGACCCTTAACTGTTTTCATATTGAAATATTTATCCCTTATGATGGACAATTCAACACAGTCAAGCAGGGTATGCTTGACCGTGACTCTGTCATCACAAGGGATACAAAATGGAAGATCTTCACCTTTTAACAGGTATTTGTGAGCATAACGCGTATGGCCAATGTGACATCGTCGCGTAATGACCTCTTCAAATCTGGACTGACAACTGACAAGTAGGTGTAACCAATATAAGCTGTTATTTCATTTAATTTATTTATACCTGCTTTGGTGTCCCACTTCTTTTGCATCAGATCACGGATGTAAGTTCTCATGCTAGCTTTGTAATCAGAGTAAGGAATAAGAAGTGGTGTCACAGATTTGTTGAGTGGTGCCTTGGCAGCAAGATCGGCTATTGTGTTCCCAGAAATGCCAACGTGGCTGGGTAACCAACAGAGGACGATGACGTATTGGCCAGTAGCAAGATCATTATATAATTCAATAATTTAAATTAAAAGTGGACGTTTACAAGAAAGATTTTTAATAGCCTGAAGACACGAAAGAGAAACGGAAAAGATTATGTATTGTTTATATTTAGGGTGTTTATTAATATATTTTAAGGCTGTTAATATGGCGTTAGCTTCTGCTGTGAAAATAGGGGTGCTATCCGGCAATCGAGAAGATATTGTTTTAGATCAAATGACAGTGGCACAAGCCAGTGCGCCACCATCCTTGGATCCACCTGTAAATATGGATCCTAGTTAGAATGATATCATCCCTTCAGTCGCTGGCGATTGAAGTCAAAGTTTAGCCAAAATTATAATGACAAGAATACTGTATTTAAAAAAGCTGGTAAATTTAAATTTCCTTTGAATGTTTCGGGACTTATGTACCCTCTCAGGAGGACAATACTTTTACGCTACTTCAACCCCCTTTGAGGGTACAGCCACTAACAATCTCAGTTACTAATCTAAACTACCAATAATGAAATATGAATCTATTTACAAATCATTTAACAAATCTTATTCTTTAAAAATACAATAATTAAATGAGAACTTATATTAGTAAAAAGATCCTTCATGGTTCGTGATTTGAAATAGTTATCCCTTGCAATGGAATATTCAACACAGTCAAGCAAGACATGCTTGACCGTGATTCTTTCATAACAGGGGATACAAAACGGAGGATCCTCACCTTTTAATAGGTACTCATGAGTATATCTTAATAATAATAATAATAATAATAATTTTCTGTCCCTTTTGACACCAATGTGATTGGCAAGATTCAGGAAAAGCATACTAAGTACACGGACCTCGCCTTTGAAATGTCTCGCTTGCATCCCAAGTACACTGTCGTCAGGCTCCCCATTGTTCTCGGTGCTCCAGGTTTGGAACCTCCTGGTCTCTTGGCGCAGATCAGGAGAGTGCCCGGGTTCTCCACCGGGAGCACAGCCCATCTGACATTCTGGGTAATGCAGAAGGCTGCAGTGTTGGGGAGCCTTCATATTCTCCGGAAAGTTCTTGGTGGGTTCGACTAGGCAGCGTTTCCTGGGGGAAGTCCCATTCGCTGTCTGGGCTGCGTGTAGAGGGGGCAAGGGCCCTGAGCTGATGATGAGCCTTACCAGCCTGACTGTGCCAGGATCACCCGAATCCTCTCTGCTGCATATTATCTTTAATCTGTAAAACATAATAATAAAAAAAATGGGAAAATAAAAATAAATTCATCAAACAAAATAAACTTTTTAGAAATAATGAAAAGCACTTCTACAGGCAACTTAAAACAAACGGTGATGGTGAGCATGATAAACGGCCTCACATGGATGCCAATGAAAGGTTCTGGAAACAGTTGTGGTCTGTACCCGGCGACTGTAACCTGGAGGCACCATGGGTCCGTGATTATGACCATGCAATGCATGAGAAAGTAACTAGGTCGTTTGTCTGTTACATCTCACAAGATTGCCTGAAAAGTGTCATCAAAAAGTCCAAATCTAATACAGCTCCAGGGCCTGATGGCATTCGAAACCGGTATTGGAAACTGTTCCCCTGTGTCCAAACACTTTACTTCACTGTAATACTCTTCATTTGAAACGTGGCAAGGTAGTTAATGATGGATCGGTCAAGTTACAAGGGGGAGGAGTTATTGAGCATCTTGTGGAAGATCAGGCCTACACCTATCTTGGAATGCAAGTTCGAGACAAGCTCCAAAATGCCCAGATTCAAGACAAACTTCGAGCCAAGTACAAATCTCGCTTAAAGAAAATCTGGAGCTCAGAGCTAAATGCTCGAAACAAGGTCAAAGCCACCAATACTTTTGCTGTGCCTGTCCTCTCCTATTCCTTTGGAGTAGTTGACTGGACGAAACAAGACATCCAGTGTCTTGACCGCCTGACCAGGAGGATCATGTCTGATAACAGAGCCCACCACCCTCGTTCCTCTCTTAACCGTTTATATATGCCAATAAATTCTGGTGGTCGGGGTTCGATTAATGTGGAGGCTCTTCATGACAGAACTTTATTGTGTACTTTTGCACATATTTATTTATCGGATGATCCTCTGGTGATGCATGTCAAGACTCATGATGAAAGCAAGGAATTTCACAGCTATTTTAAGCGTGCCAAGGTTGTTGGACAGAATCTGAAATTTGAGGTTGACTTTGCTGATGGCAATGTACTGCTGGACGGTACAGCGATGGGAGTAAAAGGGTGAAGTTCTTCACCAAGTCTGCCCAGAGTCGGTCTTTTGTGGAGAAGCTTTCTGAGAAGCCATTGCATCGCGTGTACATGCAGTGTGTGGAACAGAACTGCAATCCCACCGAGTCCTTCGCCTGGATGAAGTCGGCTGGTCTTAAATGTGAAACTGAGGGCTTCCTTTTTGCTGCTCAGGACCAGTCACTTCCCACTCGTAATCGCCTAAATGTGATTCTTAAAGAAAATATCAACATGAAATGTCGACTTTGCAATGAATTCACAGAGACTGTCCAACACCTTGTCAGTGGATGCCCTTCCTTGGCACAAACAGCATATCTTAAACGACATGATGGCATGGCTCGTTGCTTTTACTACCGTCTCCGACATGCCTGTGGCTTTGACTCCGAGGTCCATCCATGGTACGACCCTGAACATGTCCAGGGCGTCATGGAAAATGATACTTTCAAACTTATGTGGAATAGGCCCATATACAGCCTGAGGAGAATTCCAGCCAACAAACCTGATCTTGTCCTTTTTGATAAATCCAATGAATTTATTTATGTCATTGAATTTTCTGTCCCTTTTGACAGGAATGTGATTGACAAGATTCAGGAAAAGCATGACAAACATGCGGACTTCGCCTTTGAAATGTCGCGCTTGCATCCCAAGTACACTGTCGTCAGGCTCCCCATTGTTCTCGGTGCCCTTGGTTTGGTACCTCCTGATCTCTTGGCGCAGATCAGGAGAGTGCCCGGGTTCTCCACCGGGAGTACAGCCCTTCTGACACTCTGGGTAATGCAGAAGGCTGCAGTGTTGGGGAGCCTTCATATTCTCCGGAAAGTTCTTGGTGGGTTCGACTAGGCAGCGTTTCCTGGGGGAAGTCCTATTCGCTGTCTGGGCTGCGTGTAGAGGGGGCAAGGGCCCTGAGCTGATGATGAGCCTTACCAGCCTGACTGTGCCAGGATCACCCGAACACTCTCTGCTGCATACAATCTTTAATCTGTAAAACATAATAATAATAGTGCATTTATATAGCGCTATTTCCAAACATAAGGATGCTCAAAGCGCACAAACATGGTTTGATATTAGGGAAAGTCAGGGATAGCTTGGCGAAAGAGGAACGTTTTTTGTAAGGATTTAAAGGATGACAACGTTTGAGAGTCTTTGAGTTCTTGGGGCAGATTATTCCACTCAGTTGCTGCGGCATATGCAAATGATCTGTGACCGTAGCGGACAGTGTTTGTATTTAGGACAACAAGGAGAGACTTGGTCTGGGATCTGAGAGTTCGAGCAGGCTGGTATGTCTGAAGAAGGTTGCAGAGATAGACTGGAGCTGATCCGGAGATACATTGGAAGGTCAGGGACAGGAGCTTGAACTTGATACGGAAGTGAACAGGAAGCCAATGAAGAGATTTGAGTAATGGAGTGATGTGTGCCTGTCTGGGGGTAAGGGATGCAATTCTTGCGGCTGTGTTTTGAACATGCTGAAGTCTGTTGATCAGAGATTTGGGAGCGTTAATCAAGAGGCAGTTACAGTAATCAAGACGTGAGATGACGAGAGAGATAATGAGGGTTATAGTAGCACTGGTGGTAAGGTGTTTTCTGATACAACTGATGTTCCTTAGGATGAAAAATCAAGTTCTGGAGATATTGCTGACGTTGGCCTCCATAGTTAGTTGGGAGTCAAATGTGACTCCAAGGTTCCTGGCTGAGCTGGCAAGAGGAATCGGCGTTGTTCCAACTGTGATGCTGTCAAGCTGTGTTTTTCGTGTTCGACTCACAGGTCCGGTTAGGAGTGCCTCTGTTTTCTCGTCATTCAACTTCAGTTTATTTGCGGTCATCCAATGTTTAATGTCTGAGTAGTAATGACTGATCTTAGTGTGAGCTACTGATGCTGAGGAAGGATCCGGTCTGAAGATGTTGATGATCTGGGAATCGTCAGCATAGAAGTGTTTCGGAAGATCATAGTTTCCAATGATTTCACCCAATTGTCGAATGTAGAGGGTAAATAACACCGGTCCGAGCACTGAACCTTGTGGAACGCCCCATCTAAGCTTAAGTGCTGATGAAGATACCCCGTTGAGATGGATTGATTGATGCCTATTTTCCAGATATGATTTGAACCAAGCAAGTGCAGTTCCATCGATACCGATCTTAACTTGAAGACGGGACAGGAGACTGCTGTGGTCGATGGAGTCAAAGGCTGCGCTAAGATCTAGCAAAACCAGGAGGGCTGCATTGCCTTTGTCAATTCCATGTTGCAGTTCATTCATGACATAGAGCAAGGCCGTCTCAGTGCTGTGATTTGGTCGGTACGCAGATTGGTAAGGCTCATGAAGATCATACAAAGACAGGTGTTCTGATAGACGTTGGCACACAGCTCTCTCAATGAGTTTTGAAATGTATGGAAGGTTGGAAACCGGACGATAGTTCTTTAATACATCACAGTCTAGGCCAGGTTTTTTCAAGAGAGGTTTGACAAGTGCAGTTTTCAAAGAGTTTGGCATGATTCCATTGGCTAAACTGAGGTTGACCAATGATGTCACACCTGGAAGGAGGATGTCAATGTTGTCGATAATCAGCGTCGTAGGAAGGGGATCTAATGGACAAATAGTTGGTTTGGATCTTCTAATCAACTTCACAGTTTCGGCTTCAGAGAACGGTTGAAAAACAGATAAACGATTATTTTGAAACATGACAGGATCGTTGTCCTCGGTGACGTCATCAAACTGCTGACGAATCGCCTCCATCTTGTCGCAGAAATAGGTTGAAAATCGTTCTGCTATTTCCAAGGTTACGTCACCAGAAGGCAAGGGTGGATGAGTCTTTCTACCCATCAGGGAGAACATAAGTTTATACAGTGCCTTGGGATCAGATGTACTTTCCTCGATTTTAGCATTCATATATGTGCGTTTTGCTTGTCTAACTGTCTTATTGGAAGCATTCCTGGCAGAGACATATATCTGGCGATAGACTTCAAGTTTAGTTTTTCTCCACTTGCGCTCAGCTTTCCTACTTGCAGATTTTGCAGTCTTCACATCATCCGTATATAGCCAAGGTGTATCTGGTCTGTATGGAATACTCTTTGTCACTTCAGGCGCATGTTAACAGTTCACTGAGCACCTTGTTATACATGTCAACAAGGTCTTCAACATTAGATGCTAGTTGTAACAGAAGGGGAGAGTGTGAAAGGTCATTTCTAAATGCTTGCATGTTGATTTTCTTCAAATTTCTGCATTTTATGACTTTGATAGGAGGTTTAGGTCGGCTGGTATCCAAAGACATCGTTATCAAGTGATGGTCAGAAAGTTGCATATCAGTCACTGTAGTAGACTGAATAAGAGGCTCCGTCTCTGAGCTGAGGACCCAGTCGAGAATATGTTGACACTTATGGGTTGGCTCACTGACATGCTGGACCAGTCCATAGGATCGCAGAAGAGTCATCATTTTTGACGTGTCTTGGTCACTCTGATCGTCGTAATGAAAGTTCAGGTCTCCCATAACCAGTAGTCTCCCTTTTGCAACTGATATATGGTCAAGCAGTGATGAGAATTCATCAAGAAACATAGCAGGTGTTAACTTATTTTTTCTTGAGGGAGGGGGACGATAAATAACACAAGCATGTGTTGCTGTCTGATCATGCGTAACAGTGAATTCCATACACTCAAAAGACTTAGAGTCCATATTTTGTGGTTGACTGAATTTCAATTTAAGATTGTCTCTGTACACAACAGCGATTCCTCAACCACGTGATGGGCGTGGCTTGTGTTCAAACCTATATCCATTCGGTGTCATACTTGCTATTTTTGCTTCATCACCAGACTGACATAACCATGTTTCTGTCATGATGAGTATATCGATGTTCTTGTCCATTATGATATCAGGGATTTCCTCACATTTATTCCGGGATGACTGTACATTCCAGAGAGAGTTTCAAAGCAGACAGGGTTTTTCTTGGCACAAGATGAATCAAGTTGTTAGAGTTGACACCTCGATTCTGATTGGCTGGTGGTTGAGGTCGATGACCAATCAGTACGTTGATGAGTCTCTGTTTTCTCCTCCCAGATCTCTTACCTCGTCTGGTAGGACACCTCCTTTGTCGATTTTTTGCTTGCAAGCCTCTCAGTGCTAATTGACTCACAAATGATGTTGATGAGTGGACATGTGTTAGCTCATATCTTTGTCCAATTTCAAAGAGTTGTTGTCTGCCGTAAAACAACCTGGTCACCGTTGCCGTGGCTTGGCTTGGGTACATCCAAATAGAACAAAAGAGGCACAGCTTGGTGTGAGTTGTAGACTCTGAATCAATCAGGGTCAAGGACAACAAGGTTGATGATATGCACACTAATCTCAACATGAAAGTGCATATAAAAACACACTTTTTGGAAAAAATTTGAGCAGAGCTTCAATGGAACCCACTGAAAAGTTCACATGTCAAAAATTGCTGTTGTCAGAAAACCATACCCCGAGAAAATGTGGGAGCAATGCTGTGGTCCTGCTGCCTGTCAGGCGCTTACCATACCTTTTCTTGTGTGGCCAATACGACATCGTCGTATGATGACCTTTCAAATCTGGACTGACAACCCAAGTAGGTGTAACCGATAGTTGGTTTTATTGCATGTAATTTATTGATACCTACTTGGGTGTCCCACTTCTTTTGCATCAGATTACGGATATAAGATCTAATAGCAGCTTTGGAATAAGAAGTGGTGTAATCGATTTGTTGAGTGGTGCCTTGGTAGCAAGATCGGCCATTGTGTTCCCAGAAATGCCAACGTGGCTGGGTAACCAACAAAAGACGATGTCGCATTGGCCAGTAGCAAGCTCATTATACACTCCAATAATTTCTAATGAAAGTGGACGTTTACAAGAAAGATTTTTAATAGCCTGAAGACACGAAAGAGAATGGGAAAAGATTATATTTTGTATATATTTAGGGTTTTTATTAATATATTTTAAGGCTGTTAATATGGCGTTAGCTTCTGCTGTGAAAATAGAGGTGCTATCCAACAATTGAGAAGATGTAGTTTTAGATCAAATGACAGTGGCACAAGCCAGAGCGCCACGATCCTTGGATCCACCTGTAAATAAGGATTTGTATGTATTATATTTACTTGTTAATTGATTATATTGTTGTTTATATTGTAATTCGTTTGTTTCCGATTTCAACTTCTGGTCTAACCAATTGCCAAGGACTGACTGACTTACTGACTGAGTTTGGTTTTACGCCGCTTTTAGCAATATTCCAGCAACATCACGGCGGGGGACACCAGAAATGGGCTTCACACATTGTACCCATGTGGGGATTCGAACCCGGGTCTTCGGCGTGACGAGCCAACGCTTTAACCAGTAGGCTACCCCACCGCCCCAATTGCCAAGGAGGAGAAGGAAGCAAACGGGAATGAGATACTGTGCGTCGAGAGGCAGCACGCAAAGTTTGCTCTCACAATGTGGGACAGTATTGGTGTTGACACTTGTCGCTGACTGGTATAACTTGCCAAACAGGTCAACATCTGTATGTAGATCACTTTGTAGTCTTTGAACATTTAATTTATGCTGATTTTATGGACAATTTTGTATATAATCTGCCTCAAGATTATCTATACCAAATATCTGAGTGACGTAGCCCCACAAGCTGTAGCCTCCACCGGTGTGCTCGGAGAGCCAGGACACACAATGGACATCAATCAAGCCCGTATTGTGTACATAAGGAACAAGCTCACAGATCTCAACACTGGTCAGAGTGGTGAAGTAACACTGGTGGAAAGCAGAAGTAAGACAGACTATCCCAAGCAACGTTTGATCTACTATATAACTATATAACTATGGCATTGCTAACCGTAAGAAAACTAGGAGAGGCAAAAAAAAAATGAGTTGAAGATCATCTGTTTCAAAGTGCGCTCATGTCGTCAGAAAGCAACCGATATTCATGAGCCTTGGCAGAGACATGGCTATTTTCCCAGGGTGATGAAGCCTACATTGAAGCAATGACGCCTCCGGGCTACGTCTTTCACTCGTTTCCGCGGATAAACTCTAGAGGTGGTGGCATATGTTTTATCACTAGGAATTATCTTACTAAAAAAATATCTTTTTAAACCTAAGAATTATAAATCTTTTGAATTTGTTGTACTCAGATTAGTTACACCCAACTCGTCTGCTGTTGTTGTGTGTCTGTACTGGCCATCTTAGACTGGGTTGTTGTGTGTAATAATGTGAGTCTATTGTCCTTAGTTACAGTTCAGGACTGTGCAGACCTGCCAGACCATCATGCTGTAGTATGTAAGCTGAGAGTCTCTCGCCCTAAACCATCCATACGCTTCATCACATCAAATCACTGCCTGATGATTATAATGATGAAATCAAAGCCTTTAGGCGATCAACAATGTCAAAAGTGCACATTTTGCAATTGGAGGCATTGGTCAATGACTATACCAGAGACCTCAACCAAATACTCGATGGACATGCTCCACTAGATTTATTCGAGATCAGCTCCCTGGATATCTGATGATGTTCGAACGTTGTGTCGGCGTCGCAGACGGGCTGAAGAGAAGTGGAGAAAGAGTCATTTTACAGTACATAGAAACATTTTCATAAATGAAAAGCGCACTACAAAAATTGCCTTGGAAAATGCTAGGAAGGACCATTTCTGTAACAAAATCACAGACAGTGTCACTAAAGCAACTCTTGGCATTTAAAATGTTAACTTTATCTAAATTATGGACTGTAGGATGTCGGCGAAAATATTTTTCTGCTTTCTTCCTACTGTTTCTGGCCCGTTTACATTAATTCATTCATGGTTTACGAATATGTGGAATTGCAGAGGACTTAGGTATACTTTTTTTTCAGTTTATCAGAGAATAACTGAATCGGATCTGGAGCATTGTCAAAAAGTCAGATTTCAAGTTGTCAGTACACAGTGTTTGAAATAATGGCCAGTTGGCTTTATTAAAACTCCACCTTGTAGGTGGATCATCAATCGGGTTTATAGCTGAAAGTATTGTTGGGAAGTGGTCACTTCCACACAAGTGACCGTGGACTGACCATTCAAAGTCGTTATAAATTTTGGGATCTGTGAGTGACAGATCAAGTGCAGAAACCAGGATGTAAATAAGTGGCTGATCCATCATTAAATATGCTTAAATTAATATTAGAATTGAAGTCTTTGAGGATTTTCCCTTTGTTGTTTATATCGGTACTTCTCCACAGAGGGTTGTGTCCGTTAAGATCACCCATAATAATACAGGGTTTGGGAAGCTGGTCAAATAGATCCTGAAGATCGGATTGCTGAAGAGCCGAAGATGGAGAAATGTACAATGAACAAAGCGTGAAGGTTATTTGTAAAGAAAAGCGGACAGCAACAGCCTGCAAAATGCTTTTAATAGGGACAGGGCTATAAATAAAACCCAGCCTCACCAAAAAAGAAGCGCCACCAGTGTTTTTCTCACCTGGAGGTAAAAAGGAATGAAATACATTGTACTGACGAAAATCAAATTTATCTGTACTTATCAGGTATGTCTCTTGTAAACTACAGGCTGATGGTTTAAAATCTTGTGATAATAATTGTAGTTCATTAAAATTGGTCTTAAGGCCTTTGCAATACCACTGTATTAGATTAGGATTCAGGCTCATGGTTGTTCTAATGGGGATCTCTCACGAGAACGTGAGGAAGAAATCCTATTTTTGTTTTCTGAAGTTGGGGTTACCTCCATCTCCAGGGGTTCAAAGTAGTTGTGAACCTCTATTGTTACAGGCGTCTCTACAGTAGAAGGAGTTTTTGAATCTTGTTTCCAATTGAAGTGTTTCCATTGAGATTTTGACATTTCAACAGTTGTCTGAGTGGTTGACAGTCTTGGAGGCTGATGTCACAGTGGTCTGGCTATAAAATTTAGTTTACACAGAGATAGGTTGTTTGGATTTGTCCAAGTCAAATCGGTTTGGCATGAAACTGACACTGATTTTCTTTTTCTTGAGACAGCAGCTGAATAACTTACTGTTGGAGATGCCTTCGACTGCATTTGATGTACTCAAAAATGAAATATTACTTTCACATTTCAACTTCAGGATTTTTTATTGGATCTGCCATTCAGGGCAGGATTTTGAAGATGAAACATGGTCACCGCCGCAGATTACACATTTAGGATCTTTGCTGCAGTCAGCATCCTCATGATCCTCACTGCAACGATGACAATGCTGAACATTTCGGCAGGATTTTGAGCCATGTCCAAACTTCTGACATGTATAACATCGGAGTGGAGTGGTGTTAAGAGAGTGTGTTTTGTGTAATTTGTAATTATAATGCCACATTTATTATGTGATAATTGTTATGGGTCACAATGTTTTAAGTTTTGAGTGTGGGTTGTGGGTCACATCTCGCATCATATATGTTCCATGGCAGTAGTATTTATAGTGGCTGTATCCTCGAAGGGGGTTAAAGTATCGTTAAATTATTGTCCTCCTGACATGGTACGTAAGTCCAAAAACTTTCAAAGTTAAATTTTTGATTACCCGCATTTTAAACGTAGTTAATTTGTTCCTTTAAAATTCGGATAAACTTTTCCTCCAATCGCCAGCGGCTGAAGGGATGGTGTAAATCCAACTAGGGTCCATGCAGGTAGCAAAGGCACTGTAAGACCCCATGATCCTTAGTATGGTGATCTATCTTCAGTTGTTGGCGATCTATAGCCTATTTTTATATTGTGTTGTCCCCTATAGTTAAAATATTTTAGTGAGTGAGTGAGTTAGAATTTAACGTCACCTCTGCAATATTTCAGCCATATAGTGACGAGAAATGTTTTACATAAACAATAAATTAAAGTTGCTAAATAATCAGTCATCGAAGGACTGTAAAATAACTAGAGTATCACAGATGGAGTCTAAAACTAGCATGAGTGAGTGAGTTAATATTTATCGTCACATCGGCAATATTTCAGCCATATCGTGACGAGAACAGTTTATAATTATGTTATAAATCAATAAAGTAGGACATTAAAAAACCTGTTGTCGAAGAACAGTAAAACTACTAGTGTATCACAGATATCCATTTAAAACTAGCAATTAAATCTAAAATATGGGAACTATAAATGACAATACAATATAAAATCAGGCTATAGATTGCCAACAACTGAACGTAGATCACCATACTAGGAACCATGGGGACTTGCATTACTTTTGCTACCTGCATGGACCCTAGCTAGATTTACACCACCCCCTCAGCTGTTGGCGATTGTAGGAAAATTTAGCCACAAATTAAAATGACAAGAATACTACGTTTAAAACACAGGACGTGAAAATTTTACTTTGAAAGTTTTTGGGACTTACGTACCCTCTCAGGAGGACAATAGTTTTACGCTACTTCAACCCCTTTGAGGATACAGCCACTAACAATCTAAGCTGATAATCTACACTACCAATCATTAAAACACATCTATCTACAGAACATATTTATCAAAATTCATTAGTTAAATCAATTTCTTTTAAAAAAGCAAGAATTAAATGAAGATGAACAGAATTAAAAAGATCCTTAACAGTTTTAACATTGAAATATTTATCCCTTATAATGGAGAATTCAACACAGTCAAGCAGGAGATGCTTGACTGTGACTCTCTCTAAAATGTTTTAGATTTAAGTACTAGTTTTTCATGTATATCTGCCTACTCTAGTTGTTTAACTGTCCTTCGTCGGCAGGTTATATATATTCCATTTCAATGTCAAATGTTCTCGTCACGATATGGCTGTAATATTGCCGATGTGACGTTAAATATTAACTCACTCACTCACCATTGAACACTGAATTCTCTTGACTGCCTTTTGAGTCATGTACTTGTTGTTTATGGTGCATCATCGTATCTCATTGAACATCATCACGTTTCACTGAAATGTAGTGAACATCACTGCATTCACAAGCATATGTTATCGCCATATGACGCACGATTGTCAGGTACCGTAAATCGTAGTTCATCTCTTTTCCCCGGATAAACATGCATAGCGAAACGCTTTGTAATGGTCCGCGAAATACGCACAACGGCCTTTATGGACTGCGCGACCTGTAACCTTCCCGCAGAAGTAGTAGGAATATTTACAACCTGAACCAAACATTTTGATCAGTAGCCCGGGAATGTATTCGTGAAGTAGTAGTACGCAACTTGACCCAAACCTTCGCAGCGATTGGTCACTAACCCGTGTATATTCTTTAATATCAACCAACGCGTGACTGTATGCAGTCGAAATATTCTGAATATATTCAACAGGACATTTGACAATACATATTTCAACATATATGCACGCTTCTATTTCCATGAAACCCTGTGACAATTGAATCATGTAACATCGTAAAGGATGATCTATAGCGTGGGCTAGCACCATGCGTATAGCATCATTAAGTTAAAGCCCTGAAATAAAACACATGCAACAATTAATGTGTGGGTGATCAATCCTCAGCATGATATCTGCAGTGCTAAACTAAAAAGGAAACTAATCATAACAATTTGCCGGAACAATATTTCAAATATTTTGTTAAAAATGCTAACGCTTTCGTTCCTCATCACACGACTTTAGTATCATATAATCATAGATCTCCTTCAGGGAGTTTGTACTCATGTTCAGTGTACAGTGCAGTTCTCCTAGTGAATCCTGTAGTATTTCTTTCCACTGAATATTCTACGCGCTCGTATTCATTTTGCTATACAAAATATTCCTGAAAATCCAAGGTGACATTTTATTCCTGTCCGATGTTAACGGCTGAGCAGTTGGGGTTATCATGTTTGTATCCGTATCAGATTTGTGCAGTTTATTAATTTGATTGTACCAAACGGCAACTGGGAATGGTTTAGTTGGCCTATGTCTGTCGTTGACAAACCGTCTAAGCCGTTTAGCATGCATATAGTCAGGAACTTTCAGTCGTTAACAATTGTCATGACGTGATCGTTTAAACGTACACGGTGGCAGTTGATGGGATTCGTCATATTTCCTGCGTGTTTTGGAGCAATCTCCTGTCGGGACACCAGTTACTCTAAGTGAGCTGTCATCATACAAATCTGATGATAAATCTGTTGCAATTGGAATGGATATCTGGTTGTAGTTATCCGGCTGGGGAAAACCATTGTGTGAATTCGATAAATATTCTGAGTACGGAAAACATGACAGAATCTCTGAGGGATACCAGTGTTTGCCCGGTCGATACTGAACTGTAAAACCTAGGCAGTGTTCGATTTTTTAAGGGGAAGCAATTGTAACATTTAGCTGCGAGCGAGCAGGAATTTGTTCTGACTTTGTGGGGATTGATTGTTTACCAGCAACAGGTGGTAGCAAAGTACCATTCGCCCTCATTGGAACAACTGTTGAACCGTTTTGAATAGCCAAGGTATAAGATTGAACATTCACGACAGCCACTTGACGCATCAAGAAATCTAAGCCTAAAATCATGGGACACTCAAAATTTGCAACAACTAGAAAACATTGTTCTGTTTGAAAATTACCAATAGTGATGGGATGTACAACTTGTCCTAATACTGGCATTATATTTTGGCTTATCCCTTGAATAGATGGCACATTTGACTTTTGAATAAGGATTTTTTTCCATAGGCCTGAATCATTGAAAACATCCAGGCTTAAGACACTAGAACCAGCGCCTGAATCTACAGTTGATGAAACTAACTTTTCTCCCAAAACAACATGAATTGTATTAAGCCTATTGTCGCTTTCAGATGTAGTCTGCAAAACTTTAGATTTAGGCTGGTTGTAACGAGGAGAATTACAAACTTATGATTTCAAATTAGTATGGTCAACGTTTGTTCAGGACAATGGGAAAATTTCCTGCGTGGTCTTGACTGTAAATTGCTATCTCCTAGTTGGGTTACCTGACTGATACCTAGCCCTGCATACTCTTTGAAAATGTCCTATCTTGTGACAAAAATGGCACTGAATATTCCGTGCGGGACAGAAATAAGAATGAGAAAAATCATACTCACCACATCTGTAACACTGCCTTCCACGGGCCATGTTGTGTCCTTGAATGGGGTCTGTCCATTGAGGAATGGGCTACCACTGTCGATCTGTATACCTGGATTATCTGAGGAACTGGGGACGTTTATTCTGTCGGGACTCATAAGTATTGATTTGTGACGATACTGGAGCGAGTTTTGCCGAAAGTTCAGCAATTTGTCTTCTCAGCGTGTCTAATTGCAAGCATAATGTCCGCACTGTCTTCAGACTGGGGAATGACTGATCTAGCCAGTCGCGCGAATGAGACTGCCTCGTTTAGCACAGTTGGTTGTTTCATTAAAACATGTCGCCTAGTATTGTCATCTAGTCCTTTAACGAAGGCGTCCATTAAATCTGCATCTGTTTTTCCTAACAGGCTAGCCGTCTTGGTCAATTCTGCCAAATAAGTATCTATAGTTTCCGTAGGGGATAACTTTCGATCCACAAAAGATTGTAAAGGGCCCACCGGTCTGTCAGATGGACATATTTGTCCTTAAACAATTGCTCAGTCTCATCAAAAAAGGAGAATTTCTTCCTGTGCCTATTCTATCAGATCTATGAACCATAGATACGCTGCGTCCATCAAAAAGAGTGGGACAACTTCAGTTTCATGCGCATCAGTCCACCTTTTAAAGTGAGTGAGTGAGTGAGTTTAGTTTTACGCCGCACTCAGCAATATTCCAGCTATATGGCGGCGGTCTGTAAATAATCGAGTCTGGACCAGACAATCCAGTGATCAACAGCATGAGCATCGATCTGCGCAATTGGGAACCGATGACATGTGTCAACCAAGTCAGCGAAACTGACCACCCGATCCCGTTAGTCGCCTCTTACGACAAGATAGTCGCCTTTTTTATGGCAAGCACATGGGTTGCTGAAGACCTATTCTACCCCGGATCTTCACGGGTCACCTTTTAAAGTGATTAAAATGAGTAAAACGGTCAAGCCACTCGGCAGCATGAGACATGTCTCTACCTGTGAAATGTTCTGGCATTAAAGAGGAATCGCCCATATTGAAGTCAGGAAGTCAGGGGCAGAATAAGAACTACTGACAGATGATGACAAATCTAAAGAGGACAGATCAGGGACACCGGCCATATGCTGAAGTTCGTTATTGAAAAGTAACAAGTCTAAATCCTCCAGGGAAAGAGATAGAGGTAGAGAGAAGCAGATAGAGGGTGAAACGGTGGTTGTGTTATGCCAAGTTGGACAGGATTAGCAGGATTGGGACGAGATTGGACCGGACTGTCATATGACGTAGATGTATCTGAATCGTTTCCACGAGGCATTACAATTCCAAACACCCTAAGAAGAAAACTGCAGATAACATATTCTAGCCGCGAAAAGGGAACATACCGTCAAACGCAAGGGAGTAAAAGGGTAGGAACGACCATAAGAAAAACAGAGAAAGGGATCGTCTTAAACATTTTGTTCAAGAAGAACCCGCAGACTCCACCATGTCGTAACTGGCGATTGTAGCTTCAGTAAACCCTACAACTTGTGGCCGTTCCCGTTGTCAGGGGGAGATTGTAGTTCTGGCGCTTCACTCGCTTGGTCCGTTGCCGGATGCCAAGTCCAGGAGTGAGGGGTCGGGCGACCTGGACTCCTAGCTACTCACATAACATTCATGTACTGGCACACATACATTCATAGATAAACACCAAGTTTATACTCACATAGTTTTTACTCTGTCTCAGTCCATCTCTAGATACAACTTCATCAACAGACAGGGCAGGCTCATACCACACTGGGCAACTGAGTGGCGTGGACTTGCTTCCGTCCCTTAAAAGCGCGCACCACTCGCTCAGTGCCAAATCTATCTTTTGATATGGTTCGAGCCTGGCCTGATCTTGATCACATGTTTCAACCCATCGTTTTGATTCGTTAATCCTATATCCGACCTTGCACTCATGAATATTACGGAAAAGTACCGGTAAGAATCGTTCGGTAACTCTCCCCTTTTTATTGAGTTTGCTTCAATATAAGATGAATCTGTTATGTCTTTCACAACGAATGTGTTCTGTCTCTCTTCCATAGCCTACGGCTAAACGCCATTCTATGGAAACTTTCCGTCTCGTCCCCCTGCCTAACCGTTGACTCATGAGCAAAACTGCAAATCTAAATACGGAATCTGATGTAATTCTCTCATGGTTTTAGGAATGTATTTTTACCTTATAACATTCGCAAAACAATCAACCCTGGTGAGGATTCACCATTATCAAGAAGGCACTTCGCTAGGGCTGATTGGTCATTATATAAATCACTACGTACTGAACACTTAAAACATGATGTTTTTGCGAACAGCGAAGATGCTATACAGTCGTTTTCAGATATACCCAGTCCCCTACAATGCCACATATTCGTAAACCATGGTTTACTAATGCAAGTCTAAGCTAGAAAGTGTAGGAAGAAAACTGAAAAGTATTTTCGCAAACACCCTACAGTCCATAATTTAGATAAAGTTAATTTTTTTAAATGCCAAGGCTCGGCGCACTTTTAAACAGACTAAGCGTCAGTCTTGGAGAAACTATGTTTCCAAAATTAATTCACCCACGCCTATTTCAAATGTGTGGAACATGATTCAACGAATACAGGGCAAAGGTTCCAAATCTTCTGTCAACCATCTGAAGGATGGTGACAGTTTATTAACTAATAAGTCTGACATTGCCAAAAAGCTTGGTGAAACTCTCGCCAAACGTTCTTCTTCGGCAAATTTTGCCCCAGAATTTCAAAAATATCAGAAACAAGAGAAGAAAAGAATAAATTTTAACACAGACAATGGCGAAGACTATAATGAATTATTTTCAATACATGAGCTCCACACTGTCCTGAGCAAGCTCATGATACAGCAACAGGGGCTGATGATAAACACTATCAGCTCCTACCTCCTCCTACATCTATAGCAATCCTTGGTCCGTTCGAAACTTGATTATGGCTCTATCGTTTATGGTGGAGCCTGCAAAAGTAACGTTAACATTCTTGATTTTGTCCACCATCTCCTGTCAACGGGAGAAGTTCTTAGACTATCTCTTGGGTGCTTTAGAACTTCTCTTGTTGACAGTCTCTGTGTTCCCCGATGAGCCATCTTTTACAAACGCCGTATAAAATTATCCTTGCAGTATATAACCAAACCTTATTCTAACGAGTCTAATCCTGCATTTAACTTTGTCTTTAATCTCTTTATGAGGATTTGTACAAGAAAAAGTCTTCTCTTGTTCCGCTTTTTGGTTTAAGAATTAAGCCATTCATTTCTACTGCCGGCATTGAGCTGGAAAATATATCTCCTTCCCGTCTTCTTTCTTCTCCTCCTTGGCAAATGGTGAGGCCTGAAGTTGACGTAACTCTAACAAAGTTTAAGAAATCAGAAACTAATGAATTACAATGTAAACAAGAATAAAATCAATTAAAAATTAAATATCATACCTACAAATCCTTATTTACAGATGGGTCCAAGGATGGTGGCGCGGTGGTATGTGCCACTGTCATTGGATCCAGGTCAATAGCTTCTTGACTGCCTGATAACAGTTCAATTTTCACAGCAGAAGCAAACGCAATACTAACAGCTCTTAAATATATTAATAGACACCCCAAATATAAACAATATATTATATTTTCAGATCCTCTTTCTTGCCTTCAGACTATAAACAAATCTCTCTTGTAAACATCCACTTTTAGTTGAAATAATTGAATTGTATAATGATCTTGCTACTGGCCAATACGACATCGTCTTTTGTTGGTTACCCAGCCACGTTGGCATTTCTTGGAACACAATGGCCGATCTTGCTGCCAAGGCAGCACTCAACAAATCTGTTACACCACTTCTTATCCCATACGCTGATTACAAAGCTTGCATTAGAACTTACATCCGTGATCTGATGCAAAAGAAGTGGGACACCCAAGTAGGTATCAATAAATTACATGCAGTATAACCAACTATCGGTTACACCTACTTGGGTTGTCAGTCCAGATTTGAAGAGGTCATCATACGACGATGTCGTATTGGCCACACAAGATATACTCATGAGTACCTATTAAAAGGTGAGGATCCTCCGTTTTGTATCCCTTGTGATAAAAGAATCACCGTCAAGCATGTCTTGCTTGACTGTGTTGAATATTCCATCACAAGGGATATCTATTTCAATCACGAACTATGAAGGATGTTTTTAGTAATATAACTTCTCATTTAATTATTGCATTTTAAAAAGAATTGGATTTGTTAACTGATTTGTAAATAGATAAATATTTTATGATTGGAAGTTTAGTTAGTGGCTGTTAGTGGCTGTATCCTCAAGGGTGGTTAAAGTACTGTAAAATTATTGTCCTCCTGAGAGGCTACGCAAGTCCACAAACATTAAACGTAAATTGAAACTCTCCGCTGTTCGTAGAAGGATATGTGTGTTTATAAATGTATGGCTACGTTTATCTACGTTGCTAACGGCTGAGGGGACGGTGTAAACCCAACTAGGGCCCATGCAGGAAGCAAATGTACTGTAAGTCCCCATGGTCCCTAGTATGGTGATCTACCTTCAGTCGTTGGCAATCTATAGCCTGTTTTTATATTGTATTGTCATTTATAGTTCCAATATTTTAGATTTATTTGCTAGTTTTAAATGGATATCTGTGATACACTAGTAGTTTTACTGTTCTTCGTCAACAGGTTTTTTTAATGTCTAACTTTATTGATCTTTAATATAATTATAAACTGTTCTCGTCACGATATGGCTGAAAAAAATATTGCCGATGTGACGATAAATATTAACTCACTCTCTCACTCGTCACGATATGGCTGAGATATTGCCAATGTAACGTTAAATATTATCTCACTCACTCATGTTGTTAAACAGGTCACATAGGAGTTTAAAGAGACCCTGCCCCGTGTATAGGACTGTCCACAATAGTTTTGCACGATTACCTTGAGGGCACAACGTCGAGCATGATATTGCAATCGCCGATTTCAGAGTGACAGCAGTCGCCTGTTTACATTGTATTAAGTATCATGCCACCAAGTCTATTGTTTCAACACAAATGCAGAGTAATAGCTCTCAATTAAATGATACAAATAAAATGATACTTGTTAGACGCATATTGTTCGCCAGGAACAAATGAAAAAGTTTTGTTTTCCAGAATTCGAGGGATAAATTATGTGTGTACGTCTGTGTAGATTCTTTATCCTTTTGCACGAAAACAAATACTGACTAATTGATGCAGT
Source organism: Haliotis rubra (assembly GCF_003918875.1). Lineage (NCBI taxonomy): Eukaryota > Metazoa > Mollusca > Gastropoda > Lepetellida > Haliotidae > Haliotis > Haliotis rubra. Next base: position 308,831 of record NW_025767716.1, on the reverse strand, counting down.
AAGACTGCAGATTAATCATAGCTTCTACTACAACAGGATGGATTCCATTACAGTTTTGCATGTCTAGTCTTCAGCCTGTTCGTCTATTGTTGCTTCGTAACCAATTAATTTCTCTGCAACTCATGTGTCAACCGTTCTTACTCAGGAGATACAGCTGCCGCTGTCCATTGTACCTTTGATGAAACTAACCTATGTGGATTCACTCAAGACCAGTCTGACGATTTCGACTGGTCACCAAATCGTGACAACACCCCTTCTTCTGGCACTGGACCTGAAACTGACCACACATCATCTGGGATCGCGCAGGGTATGAATCTCCATCTCTTCTTAAAGAAAAATCATAATGTCTTCAATAGCTGCTCTTAGCGCCATACCATTAGGCTAAAGTAACATCAAATTGAATTGCAATGGTCATACCTTTGTTTTACCAACCGTCTACACTAATAGACACTTTTAAATAGTAACTAATGCCAGAAGTGATGGCCCAATAACCGACATGCCGGTTTTCAGGAATAAATAACCATCATTATTATCACGCTTACCAGCTTTATTCAAACAATTTCCACTTGAACCATTTTCTGGATTCCCATAGTCCCTAGTATGGTGATCTGCCTCCAGTTGTTTGCGACCTATAGCCCGTTTTTATATTCTGTTGTGATTGTAAGTATAATAGTTTAAAATTCAGATTTACATGCTAGTTTTAGACACCATCTGTGATTCTCTAGTTACGTTACAGCCCTGATACCTGATTATTTAACAACTCATATTTATTGTGTATGCAAAACCTCTCTCTTCACTATATGGCTGAAATATTGCCGAGGTGACGTTAAATATTAACTCACTCACTCACTGTCTGGATTCAGGTCACTACATGCATATTGAGGCCTCCACACCTAGAACACCAAATGACGTTGCACGACTGAATTCCGACTTCTTCACTGGACCCATCACGTCAACATGTGTCACATTCTGGTACCACATGTTTGGATTCAACATTAATACTCTGAATGTCTATGTCTTGAGAAATGGTTCCTTGGGTTCTCCTATATGGCATTTGTCAGGTAAGACGTAGTGGTATCTATAAACCTTATATACCTCCTGGCGGCTATCGCAGAGGTTAAGTCTACGATAGGAACACCGAAGGTCTTGTGAAGGATGAGATGTTTCATCCGTAGTGTACTGTTTAGAAACTACCGTCGGTCGGCTAAAACCCAAAGGCATTCACTTTCCTACACACTGAAAGTAAAATATCTCTATATTACGAAACACTTATTTAGCATAAACATGTTCTTGTGAAATTATGCCCACCTATTGCAAGAATATTTCATGGTAGGAATCTTTACATGAATATGAAGCCACATTGTGGTGGCCCCATTCGCTGTGTGAACAGGGCAATACTCGACATCCATTTGATCAATGGATCAGGGTCCTTTCACACATCATTTGGATATCCACAAAAAGTGTGTTTATATCAGTGACAGTAATGACGTTACCTACATCACTCTTTAACAGGAAATCAGGGTAATTCGTGGAACGTCGCGAACGTCTCCCTCACGCCTGTATCAAGCAACATGACATACCAAATTGTATTTGAGGGCATTGTTGGAAGCAGTTACCGTGGTGATATTGCGATCGATGATTTCAGCGTGACAGCAGGCCCCTGTTCACAAAGTCGTAAGTACCATGCAACCAAGTCTATTGTTTCAAAACATATGCAGATTTGTTAATACAAAATGACTATAGATTAATAAAAAAAATTATTTGCATAATACAAATAATTTGATATTTGTAACACACATATAGTTTGCCTGAAAAAACTAAACAAATCAGTTCTGACAGATTATTCTGGTGAAATGCATTTTCCTTCTCCATTTGTAGGCAAGAAGTTATGAATACGTATTGGGATATACATTATATCAATTTAACTTAACAAATTATGGAAAGCATTAATATGTCATAAAAGATGTTTTGACTTAATGACTTCAGCTCAAGGTAAGTTACATTTGACATAAAGTACGTTTCTAGACTACCAGTCGTAAGAAGCCTCGGTGTCTGAGTGCATTAGAGTGCTGGCGATTAACTGCCTGAATCTGAGAGTGAGGGTTCGAATCCTGGATGGAACTGAAACTAACAGAAGCTCTAGAATCTGTACTTTACTGAGAAAGTGTAGTCCCAATTGTAACATGTCACATCTCAGTTCGAAATCTTCAAGAATTCTGGGGATATATCATGTGTGCACGTCTGCATAGATACGTTTGCACGAAAAAAATAATGAATAATTGATGCAGTAAGACTGCAGATACAATATATAAACAACGTTATTTGTTTCGTTATATGCCACTTAAGATGTATAGGCACCCATGAAGGGCCACCTCCTCGTGGTGGGTGCTGGGTAACGCTAAGCGCCCTTCAACCCCCCCGTTGTGGACCCGGGGGGATATTTGGTCCACCAACCCGTTTGCCGTGGGTTGCGCCCCTATGTCGGTGGAGGAAGGGAATCTGGTGGTTGAGTACACTGGTTCCAGGAATAGTGTTCCTTTTCCCAACACACCACTTCGCCCCTTACTTCACCTAGACGGGTGGTAGAACTGGCCCGGTTCAACCAATCGGCGGGCCCATAATCACCGGTTTATTGGTTGACCCATGGTTGTCAAACTGACGACGGGCCCACTTGGATATGCTCATCGGCTCCACATTGGCTCATTGTTGGGCCAACGAATCAAAATTCACACTGAACCATGGCCCATACTTGGTCCAATGTAGTGATTTTGTAGGCCTTATGTTGGCACCACAGTTTTTCAACATTTAGCTCTTTCTTGACCTCTGTAATCAGAAACTTATATATATATATATATGAAACACAACAAGTTAATCAAGTGAACTATTTAATTCTTTTTTTCATTGTTATTTGAACAATATTGTAGATCCCGAAAATATGCTTGCCTAAGGTCTTTCGGCTGTGGCCGCTGACTTTCTTTTTCGAACTGCTCCTGAAAAACAAAACCCAAAAAATTCATGAAAACAATGATGCTTCACCCTTAACAGTTATCATTGACAATTAACTTCCATCATCAAACTGTCAGATATCATAATTGTAGACATGAGATCTATCGTAAAAAGACATAGTATTTGATGTTATGTTCTATTTGAAAATGAAACATACAACTTTAGGGATGACAACTTCTTGTTTATTGCGTAGAGCGACGTTTCGATGTAGATTCTTACACTGTTATCAAGCTAAAGGTGACTACAACCAAATGATGAGAAGTATATATATATATTATGTTTTGACAATTAACAACAACATGCAATTGAATAACAACTGGTACATAATTGGGAGAGGCCGGATGGGGACTAAGAACAGCAAATGGATCTGGTGATGAAGCCAATAAAGGGGGTGTGGGGTGTGTGTGTGTGCGCGCGTTGTTGTTGTTTAAGTTGTAACAACAAGCAGATAGGGTGCTTTGATAGTTTAGTTTTAGTTTTTAAATACACAATGCCATTGATCATAGGCCAATGGTATGTAGTATCCTTGGTCGCTGTTGATCAAAGGTTTGTTGTGGCGGATTTCGATGGCCTCATTCTTAGTGGATAAGATTTCGAATTTGTCAAACTGGATTAGATGGCTTGGGAGTATTTGATGGTTTGATTATATAGGTGAAATCTCCTGTCCCGTTGATTTTTACAAGCATAAAAGAGCATAACGCCTCAACAGCCAAGGCAGAGGCAAATATTCCCCAGCCATCTAATCCAGTTTGACAAATTTGAAATCTAATGCACCAAGAATCAAGACTTCACAAAAGGAAAACTTTTGGAAGCCATTGAAATCAGTCGCCACAAACCTGTCATCAATAGAGACCAAGGATACTACATACCATTGGCCTATGAAAAACTAATCAATGGCACTGTGTATTTCAAAACTATAGACTCTATCAAAGCATCCTATCAGCTTGTTGTTACAACTTAAACAACACCACCCCCAACCCTCTGTTTACTGGTTTCATCACCAGATCCATTTGTTGATCTTAATCCCCATCTGGCCTCTCCCAATTATGTACCAGTTGTTATTCAATTGCATGTTGTTGTTAAGGTCAATCTGCTTATTGTCAAAACATACTATAAATATACTTCTCATCATTTGCTTGATAACAGTGTAAGAATCTATATCGAAACGTCGCTCTATGCAATAAACAGGAAGTTGTCATCCATAAAGTTCTATGTTTCATATTTGACTCACCAACTTCTAGAATGCCGATCAAACAATGATTAATTTGGCTATGGCGTGTCACTACAATAACTGTGACATATATATATGATGATGTTTAGCAATTATTGGTTGGAAAGATGAATAATAGAGAGAGTTGTATATGGAAACAGGAGTGTAACTGACAGACACATAATGATAATAAAGTAAAAGCAATGAATTTAAATAATTCAATATAAAATAAGATATATCAAAGTGGTCAAAACAGGCTGCCTAAAGTAAAAAGTCAATTAAATCTTTTATCTACTCAATCAATTGCCTTTCAATACAGTGTGTGTCACTGTCAGTTTCTTTAACTTAAGTAATGATTTAAACCAATCATTTCACAATATGTTCACAATGCAGTAATACACAAATAACAAAGCATTTTTACCAATCAAAGGCCTCCAGAAATGTAGTGTCGTCTGCTCTTTGAATATCAGGTGAAGCTATCAATGATGACAAGTTTGGTATTCAATTTGGAGAAAAGAGCGCTGTAAAATTCACTGCATCATAGATGAAAGACAGGGACATAGATTCTTTCATTTTTTCTCTGTAATTATTTCAACTTTCACCAAAATCTTTATACGAAAACATGGCTAAAAATGGCCGTGTGCCCACTCTTTTATTCACAATGTTGGGCCAACGTTGAGCCAACTTTGTGAAATGGATATAAGATTAGGGAAAATAGAAAGTTTTTTTTCAAATGTTGGCCCACTGTTGGATCAACGTGTCCAAAGCCACCGTTACTTTTAAGTCATTAACGTAACGTTGGGCCAGTGTTTTCAAACCGTTGGCCAACCGACCAACCATAGACCAATATTGGCCCAACTAACCCTTGCTATCTTGGAACTATTTGGCTTGGTTCTATTTGGACACAATATTGACATGTTTTGTTTTGTTTTGTGTTTAAACTATACTGGCCACATAAAGAAACTGTGCACACAGAAAATATAAATATAGGCACACAACGTCTTTATACATAAATACAGGTGTGAACATAAGTATTATATAAGGCGACGTGACGTCATTGATGGTGGCCTATGGCCTTGTAATCTGTTACTGCACGTGCAGCCGATGCAGCTGCGCACGCCATGTAAAACTGAGAAATTGCTATCACTGTCGAAAGTTTGATCTTTGGTCATTCAAACGTTCACAAATTCACATGAGAAGTCACATGCACATCATGCCAAGATTTACATCTGCTCAACGTCAAGAAGCCATTGGAATGGTTCGAACAGGAATGAGCCAACAACAGGTGGCAGCACATTTCCAATGCCATCGTAAAACGATATCTGCATTGGCCCGGCATTATCGAAACAGTAATGACGTCGCCGACCACCCACGTTCTGGGCGTCCCCGACGTAATGACGCCAAAACAGAACAGATGGATTCGGGTGACTCATCTTAGACACAGGTTCCAGACGGCAGCGACCACGTTCCAGACAATTCCTCAGGCCTTCAATGCTCATTTGGTAGCCTCTATGCGTCGTCGATGCACTGCTGTGCTTCATGTTTCATACCCGTTATTGACTTTGTGACTTCGTCGTGTGACCCCCTACTCGATTTTGAACTTCTGACGTCATCGTTACGGATATTGCTCATGTTGTTTTGACATTTTGTTGTGGTCCGATACTTCAACTTATAAAGTGTCTGCTTCATTCCTTATTTTCTGTGTTGTATTCCAATTCTGAAGGAATATTCGGTGTGCACAGTTTCTTTATGTGGCTAGTATATATGATATATGGATTTTCAAATTTGTGAAAATTTGCCTAGATGCTGGTGCCAGAAGGCGGTGGCTCGTGGGCCAATCTGGTGGAAAAATTAATTTTAGTTTTTCTGCTAGAGTATATCATCCGAGTATCGTTGGTGCTGCAAGTCGGAGACCCGCTTGTTTTTAGGATTGTCCTTGTGATACTCCGTGCTGGGTGGAGAGCTCGGATGATGAAGTCTGAACCTTACCATGGCTTATGAAATCCCAACAAAAAAGCGAACGTCCTCTTGAAACTGATCCTGATGACAACGACCTCAGACTACCGAAACAAATTGATTACTAGCCACGTTTTGTTGTCATTTACACCAAAGATAGCACACCATTGAAATTAAACCCTTTTACTGTGTCTCAGGGTATTCAATGCATTGCTGGCGATGAAAGAGATTACGTTCTGGTGCGCTGTTGATTGAGTGCAGCAAAAGACAACAGTCTACCAACCTGTTGAGTGAGTGAGTTATTATTTAACGTAACATCGGCAATATTTCAGCCATATCGTGACAAGAACATATGTGACATTGAAATGGGTTAGATGTATATTATAAAAAAACTAGAATATCACACTTACAACTAAAACTAGTGCGGAAAATTAAAACTAATAGCACTATTTGGACAATAAAAATATACAACCTGGCTATAGATTGCCAACAACTGAAGGTAGATCACCCAACTAGGGACCATGGGGACTTACAGACCTTTGGTACCTGCATGGACCCTAGTTGGATTTATATCATCCCTTCAGCCGCTGGCGATTGAAGTCAAATTTAGCCAAAATTAAAATGACAAGAATACTACATTTAAAACAGCTGGTAAATTTAAATTTCCCATGAATGTTTCGGGACTTGTAAGTGAGTGAGTGAGATAAAATTTAAAGTCACATCGGCAATATTTCAGCCATATGGTGACTTAACTAGTTTTAAATTTATAATACATACAGATAATACATAAAATCCTGTCAACGAAGGACAGTAAAACCACTAGATTATCACAAAATGAGTTAAAACTAGCTAGCATATATCTTTAAAAGTAGAAAATTATTTTTTGACAATACAATGTAAAAATGGGCCGGTAATCGCCAACAACTGAAGGAAGATCACCATACTAGGGACCATGGGGACTTACAGTGCGTTTGCTACCTGCATGGACCCTAGCTGGATTTACACCATCCCTTCAGCCATTGGCGTTGATGCAGAGATTTAGCCCATACATTATTAAAAGGACAAAAATACTACGATTAAAAATCTGGTAGACTTAAATTTACTTGAAATGTTTCGGGACTTATGTATCCTCTCAGGAGGACAATAATTTTACGCTACTTCAACCCCCTTTGAGGGTACAGCCACTAACAATCTCAGTTACTAATCTAAACTACCAATAATAAAATATGTATCTATTTACAAATCGTTTAACAAATCTAATTCTTTTAAAAATGCAATAATTAAATGAAAACGTATATTAGTAAAAAGATCCTTCATGGTTCGTGATTTGAAATAGTTATCCCTTGTAATGGAATATTCAACACAGTCAAGCAAGACATGCTTGACCGTGATTCTTTCATCACAAGGGATACAAAACGGAGGATCCTCACCTTTTAATAGGTACTCATGAGTATATCTTGTGTGGCCAATACGATTTCGTCGTATGATGACCTCTTCAAATCTGAACTGACAACCCAAGTAGGTGTAAACCAACCTGTTGAACACTGACACTTTTGTTGGCATTCCGGTTACCGTCACGGCCCACAAAACACTTAACACGAGCAAGGAAAACGTGCGAGACCGCGATAGATTCCTGGCTGACATGTCGGAACTTGATATCGTCTCCGAGGATCAGGGTATACTATATGTTATACGTTTCTCAACACCTCACAATGATACAACCATTAAAACCAACACATATCTGTTTTCGTTTTCTTTACCAAATGCTCCAAAATCACTATGGGCAGGTTATTGTAACCTCAGTGTTGAGACATACATTCCAAAACCTCTTAGGTGCTTCAAGTGTCAAAAGTGTAGCCACGGCGTAAATACTTGCACATTGTCTGTTGTGTGTGCTCACTGTAGTGAAAAGACACACACAACAGAAGATTGTGTCAGTAATGTCAAAAGGTGCACCAACTGCGCAGGGAATCACCCATCTTACTCTAAGGACTGTCCCGTATGGAAAGTGCAAATGGCAATTAATAAAATAAGAATCACGCAAACATTAGTTTTGCAGATGCCAAGAAACTAGTCGATAGCTCAGAACAGACAGAAAGTTATGCTTCCATTGCCAGAACAACGGCTGAGGCAACATCTAGAGTAACTAAAGTGTATGCAAGTTGTCAGACAAACTTAACTTGGTTAAAAACATAATCTTCTAAACCTTTCTCGCCTTCTACATCTACACAAACTGGAAACTCACTTCCTGGAGACATCCCCTGATCATGTACCATCTTCTCAGTCGTCAACAAAGTCTCAACACGATCTCACTAAACCCAAAAGTAAAAAGCCAGATTCATCAAAAATGCTAAGTGGCAGAGCCCCCAAACGGTCGGAAAATAAAATTCAACAAGAAGACAAAGTCATCAATATCCCCCGCAATGGCAAAATACTCTTCATGATTATGTCTACGAGTTATGATTATGTCAAATATTTAGGTGTGTATATAGAAAAGTGGAAGGAGAGCATTGAAAGGTTTTAAAGTTCTGCTCCAGAAAGGAGCACTATCACCAATTTCAGTCTAAGTCAAACTTGTTGCCATGGAAACGCCAAAAATATTTTATTCAGAATTCCAAAACTACGGAAAGGCACCAGTACACCACCAGATCTATGTGCCAAGTTTGGTGAAGAAATAGTGAACGCTTTTAGAGTTCTGCTCCGGAAAAGACAAATGTGCACGGACGGACGGACGGATGGAGTCAATTTAAATACCGTTGCGGGGGGAAATTATACAACAAATATGGATCTCTTGAGGTCATGGACGTATCTGAAAACGTCCATTCTAGGGCACATAGCTTGTCGCCCTCCCAAACAGTGCGGGGTAGATCCCCAATAAATCCCCCGAAAGGTAATGTCTTCCAATAATATTGTACAGTGGAACTACAGAGGGTTAAGGAAAAATTTCAATGATTTGCAGCTATTAGTCCAGGACTTCACACCATCAGCCATCTGTCTGCAGGAGACATATTTAAAACAGACGGATACATCTGACCTAGGCCATTTCAATGCATACCATTTTTTTCACCTCCGGGTGATCGTGCCACTGGAGGATCTTCGATCCTTATCAAACAGAATATTATCCATAGCCCTGTTATACTTAATACTGGTCTCCAGGCTGTTGCCGTTAGACTCACTTTACATGTTGCGTTCACATTATGCTCTTTGTACATCTCACCGTCTTCAACTCTTCAGAACACTGAACTTCAAAATTTACATGACCAACTCCCGAAACCTTGTATCATTATGGGAGATTTAAATGGACACAACCCACTCTGGGGTGCTACAACTACTAATGCTAAAGGTAAAATATTAGAAGAGTTCTGTATAGATAATGATTTATGCTTATATAATGACACATATTTACACCCAGGCACAGGAACTTATTCAGCTCTTGATTTATCAATTACAGACTCAGACCTATTTAATGAATTTGAACTATGACACTACGTGGAAATATGGCATTTTAAAAGATTTGCATGGCTTTGGATTGCGACGCCGCTTGCCTCAATTTATAGCCAACTTTTTAAATAGCCAATTTCAAGTCCGCGTGGGTTTTACCCTGTCTGATCATTACAGTCAGGATCAGGGTGTCCCACAAGGCAGTATTTTGTCTGTCACATTCTTTAGTATCAAGATAAATAGTTTTGAACGATGCAATTGATGGATCGTTATTTGTGGATGATTTTAATATTTCTTGTCGTGGTAAAAATATGCATACTATTGAACAGCAAATGCAGTTGTGTTTAAACAAAATAGATAAATGGTGTTTTGAAAACGATTTTAAATTTTCTAAATCTCAAACTAATTGTATACATTTTTGTAAAATATAAACCGCATAAAGACCATGAACTGTTTCTAAATGGCTCTCCCATCAAAGTTCTTGTGTTTAATTTTTGACTCACATGTAACTTTTCTTCCACATATCAAGTCCCTTAAAACTAAATGCCTGAAGGCACTTGAATTGTTGAAAGTGGGGAGGGGATCAAGCTACCCTCCTCCATCTATATCGATCACTGGTCCGTTCAAAACTTGATTATTGCTCCATTGTATATGGTGGAGCCTGCAAAAGCAACCTAAAGCTTTTAGATTCTGTCCACCACCAAGGTCTAAGTCTATGTCTTGGCTACTTTAAAACTTCAACTGTTGACAGCCTGTACGTCGAAGCTGATGAGCCAACTCTTTAACCAACGCCGTATAAAATTAACTTTACAGTATAAAACAAAAGTATATTCTAACGAGTCAAACCCTGCATACAACAGTGTCTTTCATCCTCTTTACGAGGATTTGAATAACAAGAAGTCTTCTCTTGTTCCGCCTCTTGGAATAAGAGTGAAACCTTTCCTTTCTGCTGCTATCATTGAGCTAGAACATATATCTCTCTTCCGTCTTCTCCTCCTTGGCAATTGGTGAGGCCACAAGTTGACCTTACACTGACGACATTTAAAAAATCAGAAACTAATGAATTAAAATATAATCAAGAATATAATCAATTAAAAACTAAATATAATACATACAAATCCTTATTTACGGATGGGTCCAACGATGGTAGCGCAGGATCGAGAACAATATTTTCAGAGCAGAAGCAAACGCCATCTTAACAGCCTTAAAATATATTCAAAGACATCCTAAATGCAAACAATATATAATCTATTCAGATTCTCTTTCGTGCATTCAGGCTATTAACAATGTTTCATCCACTTTTAATTGAAATTATTGAATTATATAATGATCTTGGTACTGGCCAATGCGACATTATCCTCTGTTGGTATTTCTGGGAACACAATGGCCGATCTTGCTGCCAAGGCAGCACTCAACAAATCTGTGACACCACTTTTCTTACCATACTCTGATTATAAATCTGTCATCAGCTCTTATATCCGTGATCTAATGCAGAAGAAGTGTGACGCCAAAGTAGGTATAAATAAACTACATGAAATAAAACCCTACATTGGTTACACCTACTTGGGTTGTCAGTCCAGATTTGAAGGGGTCATACGACGATGTCGTATTGGCCACACAAGATATACACATGAATATTTGCTTAAACACATGCATATTTGTATCCCTTGTGATGAAAGAATCACAGTCATCACGAATTATGAAGGATCTTTTTAATAATGTCAGTTCTCATTTAATTATTGCATTTTAAAGAGAATTAGATTTGTTAACTGATTTGTAAATAGACAAATATTTTATTATTGGTAGTTTAGATTAGCAACTGAGATTGTTAGTGGCTGTACCCTCAAAAGGGGTTAAAGTACTGTAAAATTATTGTCCTCCTGAGAGGATACGTAAGTCCCAAAGCATTCTAAGTAGATTTAAACCTACTGTTATTTTTAATCGTAGCATATATGTTCTTTTAATTTACGGCTAGATTGTCAAAAATTGCTGACAGCTGAAGGGATGATGTAAATCCAACTAGGGCCCATGCAGGTAGCAAAGGTACTCTAAGTCCCCATGGTGATGTACCTTCAGTTGTTGGCGATCTATAGCCTATTTTTATTTTTATATTGTGTTGTCCCCTATAGTTAGACTGTTTTAGATTTAAGTACTAGTTATACCCCCGCTACGAAGTAACGGGGGTACATAGCGTTCATTCTGTCCGTCCGTCCCAAAACTTTGTCCGGAGAATATCTCTTAAAGTTTACATGCTAGGTTCACCAAACTTCACACACATGTTAAACATTACCCATTAATGTGCCTTTTGCTATTTTAAAGTTTTTTTCAGCATTTTGTTTTTTTTGCTGTTTCCATGGAAACACGACTTAGGCTGTGACTATGAGGATGTCATCTTGTCCGGTGCATATCTTCCAAACTATACATGCTAGCTTCATCAAACTTGGTACACATATCAAGCATGATCCCTAGATGTGCCTTTTGGGGTTTAGATCCAGACATGAGTTTTATTTTTTGCTGTTTCCATGGAAACATGACTTAGGCAGTGACTATGAGGATGTCATCTTGTCCGGAGCAGATCTTCCAAACTATACATGCTAGCTTCATCAAACTTGGTACACTTATCAAGCATGATCCCTAGATGTGCCTATTGGGGTTTAGATCCAGACATGAATTTTTTTTTTTGCTGTTTCCATGGAAACATGACTTAGTGCCAAATGTGTTCGATTATTTTGTCGGGAGCATATCTCTTAAAGTTCACATGCTAGGTTCATGCTAAGTACATGCAAAATGTATTTGATGGTTACCTGACCATGGCATATCATCGAAACTATACATGCTAGGTTCACCAAACTTAATACACAAGTTAATCATGACCCACAGATATGCAATGTGCTAAAAAATAGCAATATTCATCTACGTCCACTTCATTGTGTGCAACATGAGACAGTCAAGCTCAATTGTATGTCAGGTTTCCACGGAAAACACAAACTAATCTAGTTTCCATCAATTATTACCGTAATCAGTACATGCCAAAACTATTATCTAACATGTATATAAAGTTTAGTAGAGTCAAAGAGAAAGTCTTGTGAGCTGCTGATCCTTGTCACATTATATGTATCAATATCAGTCATTTCCATGTCTCAAAGTGGGAAGCGGGGGTATGTGAGCTTTGCTCACTTCTACACTTGTTTACATGTATATCTGTGATATTCTAGTTGTTTTACTGCCTTTCCATGACAGGGTTTTACGTTATACATTTTTTGATTTGCCTATTGATATCATCTGCAATATTGCCGATGTGACGTTAAATTTTAACTCACTCACTCACACCTTCTCATATGTAAAGGTAAAAATGTATTTGGGTCACTGAAATGTAAAAACGTATGGATTAATTAAAAATAATTCCCTCATAATATACCAACGGAGAAAAGTAACCGTGCATAACATAAAATTGCATAAAATGAAATGGTATGAAAAGTTATGGAAATAACCCTAAATGATCATGTAGCAAAGCACACTGAATGCAATTTGATGTCAGGTATGGCGCGTGGCAGGTGCACTTTGTACACAATAAACATTTTGCATGCATTTTGACACCTGAAGTTCACATACCTGATATTGAAAATGGAAGAACGGTGTTGCGTCGTCAACTGTATGCAGAAATGTGGTGAGATACATTAACAGATAAGAGGTGATCGACTTGTCACTTCTGTATTTTGAACTTTTAGAACAAACTGACAAGGGAGGTAATCCCGACAAGAGCACATAAAGCGCATACTGCTACACCCCTCTCCTTCAGATCAATGTTAACATCAGAGATGGAATGACAGATAAAAACACAACCTGCAATGTTAATTTTGGGTTTTTGCATTTCAAGAAATCTGCACTTCTTGTTATCGTGTACTTATATCTGACCGATATTAATCACATTCATATCACTGACTGAAACACAAACAAACATTTAACTTCGCACAGCATCCAACAAATAAACAGTCCCCCCTGGATTCCGCTGCAAAAAAAATATGAAATTCTGCATTTGAATTTTACAAATTCTGCACTAAATTCTGCAATGATGTAACTGCTAAAACTTTGCAACTTGACTTCAAATTGAACACAAATAAAAGGCTTGTAATATTTTCAGTGTTTTTTTTCTTTAACTTGACATGTTACGTTAATATTAAGTCAATTCAGTCAGTTATGGGAGTTCTGGGAGAGCCCGAATTGGAGGTACAACTACGGGACAGTCTGGTTCTTCCGGGAGAATATTGGGAATATCTGCCATTGTCTCTTGAATGAACTTGTCACACTGGATTCTCTGATTGTAGTAAAGAAATACCAGTGCTTTGATTGAGTCTGTTTTCAGGGATCTTCGGCAAGATTATAGAGGGAAAAGCTTCGCTCTGCATCAGCTGAAGTTGTAACAACATTCATGTATCGCCTAGCGAGTTTTGTTAAGCATGGAACTCTGTCCTGTACAGAAAACCAGAAATTGGTCACATCTATTTTGGCATCACCAGCTGTTGCCACTGCTTCTGGTACAAGTACAGAAACATACAAATTAAATTCCTCAATGGGGACATCTGTAAGACCTGGAATGGCACTATATTTACACTGTAGTTTGGGAGTAAAAGTCTGACTGCTTTAAGAAATTGTAAACCAGCCTGACCATCACTTAAGTATTTCTCTAATTTTTCTTTGGCATTATCAAAAGCAGTCTTGGATGTATTCAGACACTCCACTTTCACATTTAGGGCCACATCATCAAACTGAGACAAAACGTGTTGTGTGCTGTCCAGTGTGAGGTCAGAATTTGACACAAAATAAATCATTAGTTCCTCCAAGATGTCCAATGTAGACAATGTACATGGCACACGAGACTGAAAGAAATCATTAAGATGCATGATATTTGTGCACTTCTTCAAAATAAAGTCAAGGTGACACTTTATGAGATGACTCTGATCTGGATCAGTTAGCCATTCATACAAATCCTTCACTGAATCTGGAGCACTGTTTCCGTCAATATCCTTTTCGGCCACAATAAACTCACGATAAACTTATAAACCGGCAACTTAGCAGACAAGCGCATGCGGTATTAACTGGAACGGTGAATGTACAACTATGACTGGCACGAGAAATATGATTGTTAACATAATACTTGTTGCTAATTAGTGTGTTGTAATAATACCAATTGTTTGTACTCTAATTTCAGGCATATAATTTTGGTATTGTGCCATAGTTCAGATCAAAATTATTAAATCTCACTTGACTAACATAAATCACGTACGCTATATACGTTTAAAAATGCCTACCCATCTTTTAGTAACACCTGGCTTAGCTGGCTGAATGGGGTTCGCTGAATGACATGTTCAAAGTTTGGATGATTTGTAAACAAGTCGACTGTTATTCAAAATTCTGCATGAAATTTTATGAATTCTGCGGCGAGGAAATGCAAATTCTGCACGTGTGCTTCATGAAAATCGCTTTTCCGCGACTTAGATGACATTCTGCACTCGGAGGTGAATTCTGCAAAATATGGGGACTGAAATAAAGATGTGATATTGTCTCTCAATTTCAGGGGGTTCTGATTTTACGCCCACTTCTGGCTTGTCTCTCAGTCTGAATCGGTTGTGGTTGTACATCAGGTTTGCTGGTTTTGTTGATGTACTGTCAGACTGAACTTCAGCTGTACGTCGTGTAGTCGGTGCACATGTACCCGGAATGTAAGTTTGCAAGTTAAAAAAGGGACTGGTCTTGGACCGCGGATATGTTTCCTGTTCCTCCTGTAACTGTTACCATCCTCCGTCATCACATTGTAGGACCGGATATTAACCTGCTCCTGGACCTCACCTTTTCTCCAGTATTTATCTTTGCCAAAGGTTTTAAGAGCAGCTGTGTCACCTTTGTCTAGAGGTGTGCGAGGTTGGGCCTTTCTATTTAAGCAACATTGTTGCTTCTTCTTTTTCTGATGGAGTTTTCCTTTCACATTTTTGCAGATTTTTTGAGTTAGCTGTTTCTGATTCAAAGTGAAGAGAGTTCTAGTCCTTCTACCAAACAGTCTCTGTGCCGATGAAGTTCCCATACTTTCAGATGGTGTATTTCTCCAATCAAGTAGAGCAAGATATGGATCTGACTTTGACTGCTTCCTTCATTAGATTTTGTGCAGTTTTCACAGTATTTTTGACTTTCCCGTTCGATGGTAACATGAGTGAATTCGTAACTTTCAGAAAAATGTTTAAAAGCTTTTGTTAAGAATGGTGGACGTTATCTGTCATTTATCCTCCCGGAATTCCATGGCAAAGTTCTGTTTCAATTTTGAGATAACTTCACTTGCAGTCTTATCATAAACTCTGTCGATTTCGAGGAAATCTGAATAATAGTCAACAGATATGAGGTAGTCTCTTCCATCTAGTTATAAAAGATTTGAACCAACTTTCTGCCATGGGCATCGCTAGTTTTTGCTGACAAGATATACATATTTAGAGTTGTCTCCCTTCCATCGATTTGCATTCGCAAAACATCGGTAATTTCCGTACATCATACGCGATTCAATGTTATTTGATATAAAGAATTACTACGACGAAGTACCACATGAGTTGCCATTGCAGGGTACATTGAAATGTTGCTTGTAAGCGGGGTACATTTAAAATAATAGAAGAGCGCTCAGCCAATCAGAGAGCGACATTTATGTGTCAGGTAAGATAAATATATGTGTGTGTCTGTGTAAACATATGAATCTATCCCATAGCAATAAACTTGCTGATGTATTCAGCAATGTCCTTGTTCATGTTATGCCAATAAATGACTTCTTTGACTCTCCTCAAAGTATCCTGAATACCAGCATGACTAGCATGCACTCTCTCGAGTATGTTGTCTCGGACAAATATTAGAACAACGAGTCTTCACCCTTGAAAATCAAGTCGTTTTGCACAGATAGCTCATCTCCGAATGCAAAATACTTACACTAGGGCGCTGATACATAAAGACTGTCTTCAGGGCAGCCGTCAGATAATTCTGGACAGTACTTGAAGATCACGGTCGTTCTTGGTTGCGGATTGAATCTTCTCAAGAGTTGTTGAAGATATAGGTGCAAAGTCAACCATATTGATGTGTTGTATATCTTTTTTCAAGATCAGTCAACTTACAGCTATCATTTGAAGTGATTGGCTTGGTAAGAAACGAACGGCTAAGTGTATCTGCCATGAACATTTGTGTACCCTTCTTGTACTCCACATGAATGACGTACCTCTGCAACCTGAGCATCATGCGCTGTAGACGGTCGGTGCACTGAGGATAGATTTCTTCAAAAGTCTCAAGTGGCTTAAGGTATGTTTCAAGATCTTTAGAGAAGTACTTGAACACAGCAGGTGCAGATATGGTCTTCTTGACTTCTCTCACAGCTTGTCCATGAATTGCCGGATCTCAGCGGAATTCAAAATCAGCTTTCAACAGTTGTTGTAACTTTAGACAACTGAAGGGCAACCTTTTGAACAATATTAGCCATTCGTAACAGTCTCTGAATTCCAGATTTGTCAACAGGATCTGGCATCTTGATAATCGCTTCCACTTTCGAGGGATCAATTTTCAAACCTTCAGCTGAAAAGATGTGACCCATAGAGGACACTTCAGTTTTCCTCAACTTGATTTCGTCCTTGTTCAACTTTATCCCTTTCTCTCTACATCCTTCAGGAAGAGATTTCAACTTTCTATCATGGTCATCAAAAGCTTCTTCAAATGTTTCACCAACTCCGAAAAACATCATGTCATCATGTATTGCCATCGTACATTACAGTCCTTCCAGAGCATATTCGAGACGTCTCCGAAATTCTTCTGGGGCTGGAGCTATCCGAAACGGCATTTTTTTCCAACGGTACTGACCCCATGGTGTGTCGAAGGTAGTCAACATACTGCTCTCATCCAAATTGACATTCTTAGCATCAACAACTGTAAACAGTGTAAACACTTGGGCCCCTGACAAGTCTGGTAACAAGTCATCAATGGTTGATTCCGCTTCAATGCTTTGTTTAGAGGTTTAGGATCCAGACACACTCTGATCTTCCCACTTGGTTTTGTCTCAACAACCATTGCTGAAATCCCATCTGTAGGGACAGACACCTGTTCGATCATTCCCATACCCTCGAGTCGATTGAGTTCAGACTTTAATTTGGGTTTCAGAGCTAAGGGAACTTTGCTTAATGCTAGTTTGACAGCAGTTTTGTCAATCTCTCAATCCAAGCTTCCTTCGAGTTTTCCTTCACCCTTGAAAACATCAGCATACTCTTCAAGTACATCATCAGACATACTCACAGACATGTTCACTGTTATCAACTGAAGAGCCACACAGGCCTGTGAACCAAGGATTTGCTTCACATCGTCGTTGACGATAACGAACTACAAATCTTTCACATCACCATTCTTGGGATTTCGAACTCGAACTCTGCATTTTCCAACAGCTTCTAGTGACGTGTTGTCATACATGGTTCAAGTTGTGTTTGATTGAAGATAACACCCATTTTCATCAAACACGCGATCAAACAACTGTTTAGGTAAGACATTTACAGTAGTAGCACCGTCTAATTGAAAGTTGACTGCCTTGTCACCGGTCTGCATTCTAGCAAAGAGCTAGAACTCTTTTTCTTGTCTGTTATCACAAACAGTCAAAACATATGCTGCATCAGAACCATCTGAATCATTTTTGTCCGTCTCAACGAGATTAACTCTAGACTTGTTATTTTTGAATTTTCCTGATTTTGGTTTCGGCCTTTTTTCTACACTTTAAAGCAAAATGGTTTTCTCTCTTGCAGAAATTGTAAGTGGCTCCAAAACCTGGACATTTATTGCTGTTATAGTCATGTGATTGTCCACAGAAGCGAGGAGTTTTAACAAACTTCCGATTTGACTACTTTTGAGTTCCTTTATACAAATCAGAAAGTGATTTAGGCCTTCCAGTTCTGTTAGAAATAGCTGAAACCTGTTCACTTTTCATTTCTTGAATCTTAGTGTTTGTACTCTCACAAGGTCTGCATATTGAAATACAATAAGTGCCTCACACTGCAACAGTCGCTTTCTAGTAGCACTGTCCAGAATACCAACCACAATTCTGTCACGTACAAGATTTTCCTGATCTCCCTTGTTGAACAAGTATCTCTCAACATGTTATATTTGGGATTACACATTCTCAACCCCCAAAAAGTACTAGGATGTGTACTTTACTAAGAAAGTGTAATCCCGTATATAACATGTGTTGCATTTGACCACTTTCTAAAATAGCATTGTGTAATCAAATTATCTATCATATGTGGCACCTACACAGTTAATTTTAAACTTTCCTAGAACAGTATTTATATCTTTTTTTTGGCCTGCTCATTAACAAAATGAAATCCATCAAAAATGTCTAATGCATCACTACCTATGGCACTCAACGGTGTAGCTGTCTTGAAACTTGACTCTTCATCAACCAGTCTAGCAGCTATGACATAATTGTCCCAATTTCTCTTAAATCTTCTCCGGTTCTGTGCAATAATGCCTTTAAGTTCAAGTTTTGGGGGAAACGAATATTTTATGCTGTGGAACTTGTGGCTGCTGATGTGGCTCACCACCCTCTGCCATGCTTGTGTATAAATATTTCAGAAAGTCTAGGTTGAAGCACGTGCCGTCTGCTACATACAATAAAATGTCTATATGAAATGTTGATTTGAAACAGTTGAAGTAATATTCATCTGTTATTTCTTAAATGTATCTCACTCATATCGACTTTACACATAAGATATGTTAACTTTGCCTTTGAACTTGAATTTTACGAACAAACCACTGTGCGAAAATGGAGGGTCTTACCGCACACCGCTATGGACAGTATCGTATCGGCATGGAAATCTTGAAAAATAAAGTTCACAAGATAGTGTCATCGAAGTATTACACTTGTCAACATTATTGATGTTGTTGATCCGTCTTCTGACTCCATGTTGCGTCCTCAATTGTATGCAGAAATGTGAGAGGCATTAACAGATAAGGTTATCGACTTGTCATTTCTTATTTTGAACTTCTAGAACAAACTGACAAGGGAGGTAATCTCGACAGAGCACATGAAGCGCACACCGCTACAAACGTTTGATTACTGTCTAGCCTCTGAAAGTTGTGGAAAACACGTTAACTTCAACCTAAACTGCGCGAACGTCATTCCATTGCTTACGGAAAATCAGCCGTGGCTATGCTGCGGACTGAGAATGACCTAAATGATTTGTAAATAGATAAATATTTTATGATTGCAAGTTTAAAATAATAACTCAGTTTGTTAGTGGCTGTACCCTCAAGGGGGCTTGAAGTATTGTAAAATTATTGTCATCCTAAGATTTTCAAAGTGAATTTAAACCTACCAGGATTTTTAACGCAGGATTCTTGTTAGTTTGATTTTGGCTAACATTTCTTACAATCGCCAGCGGCTGAAGGGATGGTGCAAATCCAACTAGGGTCCATGCAGGTAGCAAAGGTACTGTAAGTTCCCATGGTCCCTAGTATGGTGATCTACACCCCATTTTTATATTGTGTTGTCCTCTATAGTTAAGATGTTTTAGATTTAATTACTAGTTTTACATTTACCACCAATATCAGTCTAAGTCAAACTTGTTGCCATGGAAACGCCAAATATATTTTATTCAGAATTCACAAACTACCAAAACGCACAAGTACACTACCAGACCAATCTATGTGCCAAGTTTGGTGAAGAAATAGTGAACGGTTTTAGAGTTCTGCTCCGCAAAATCGAGTGAGTGAGTGAGTTAATATTTAACGTCACATCGGCAATATTTCAGCCATATCGTGACGAGAACATATGTGACATTGAAATGGAAGATATGTATATTACAAAAAACCTGTCGACGAAGGACAGTAAAACAACTAGAATATCACAATTACAACTAAAACTAGTGTGGAAAGTTTAAACTGATAGCACTATTTAGACAATACAATATAAAAACTGGCTATAGATCGCCAACAACTGAAGGTAGATCACCATACTAGGAACCATTGGGACTTACATAACTTTTGCTACCTGCATGGACCCTAGCTGGATTTACACCATCCCTTCAGCTGTTGGCGATTGTAGGAAAATTTAGCCATAAATTAAAATGACAAGAATACTACGTTTAAAAACACAGTAAGTGAAAATTTAACTTTGAAAGTTTTTGGGACTTACGTACCCTCTCAGGAGGACAATTATTTTACGCTACTTCAACCCCCTTTGAGGATACAGCCACTAACAATCTAAGCTGATAATCTACACTACCAATCATTAAAACACATCTATCTACAGAACATATTTATCAAAATTCATTAATTAAATCAATTTCTTTTAAGAAAGCAAGAATTAAATGAAGATGAACAGTATTAAAAAGATCCTTAACAGTTTTAACATTGAAATATTTATCCCTTATGATGGAGAATTCGACACAGTCAAGCAGGAGTTGCTTGACTGTGACTCTCTCATCACAAGGGATACAAAACGGAGGATCTTCACCTTTTAACAAATATTTGTGAGTGTACCTTGTTTAGCCAATGCGACATCATCGCATGATGACCTCTTCAAATCTGGACTGACAACCCAAGTAGGTGTAACCAATATAGGGTTTTATTTCATGTAATTTATTAATACCTACTTGGGTGTCCCACTTCTTCTGCATCAGATCGCGGATGTAAGTTCTAATGCTAGCTTTGTAATCAGAGTATGGAATAAGAAGTGGTGTCGCAGATTTGTTGAGTGCTGCCTTTGCAGCAAAATCGGCCATTGTGTTCCCAGAAATGCCAACGTGGCTGGGTAACCAACAGAGGACGATGTCGTATTGGCCAGTAGCAAGATCATTATATAATTCTATAATTTCTATTAAAGTGGATGTTTACAAGAAATATTTTTAATCGCCTGAAGGCAAGATAGAGAGTCTGAAAATATTATATATTGTTTATATTTAGGGTGTCTATTTATATATTGAAGAGCTGTTAGTATTGCGTTTGCTTCTGCTGTGAAAATTGAACTGTCATTCGGTAATCTGGAAGATATTGTTTTGGACCCAATGACAGTGGCACAAGCAACCGCGCCACCATCCTTGGACCCATCTGTAAATAAGGATTTATATATATGTATTATATTAACTTATTAATTGATTATATTCTTGTTTATATAGTAAGTCATTAGTTTCTGATTTTTTAAATTTAGTGAGTGTTAGGTCGACTTGTGGCCTAACCAATTGCCAAGGAGGAGAAGGAAGAAGGCGGGATGGAGATATATTTTCCAGCTCAATGCCGGCAGCAGTAATGAATGGCTTAATCCTGAGCCTAAGAGGCGGAACAAGAGAAGATTTCTTGTACAAATCCTCAAAAAGAGGATTAAAGATGCAGTGAAATGCAGGATTAGACTCGTTAGAATAGTTTTGTTATATACTGTAAAGATAATTTGATACGACGTTGGGTAAGGGATGGCTCACCAGCCTGAACATAGAGACTATCAATAGGAGAGGTTCTAAAAGACCCAAGGCAAAGTCTTACGCCTTGGTGGTGGACAGAATCAAGTAGTTTTAGGTTGCTTTTGCAGGCTCCACCATATACGATGGAGCCATAATCAAGTTTCGAGCGGACCAATGATCGATATAGGTGGAGGAGGGTAGTTTGATCCCCTCCCCACTTTGAGTTGGAAACAACTTTCAACAAATCAAGGGCCTTCAGGCATTTAGCTTTAAGTTATTTAATATGCGGCAAAAAGGTTAAATGAGAGTCGAAAATTAGACCCAAGAACTTGGCCTCCTTGACAACTTTGATGGGGGTGCCATTTAAAGATAGATCCGGGTCTTTATGCGGCTTATATTTTCTACAAAAGTGTAGACAATTAGTTTTAGACTTGGAAAATTTAAAGCCGTTTTCAAGACACCATTTATTTATTTTATTTAAACACAACTGTAGTTGCCGTTCAATAGTATGCAAATCGTTTAAAACCATGGATAAACTGTTGATCTTGATACTAAATTAAGTGACAGACAAAATACTGCCTTGAGGGACACCCTGATCCTGATTGTTATGATCAGACAGGGTTGAACCCACTCGGACTTGAAATTGCCTGTCTTTTAAAAACTGTGATATAAAGAGAGGCAAACGGCCTCTCAAACCAAAATCATGTAAATCCTTCCAAATGCCATGCTTCCAGGTCGTATCATAAGCTTTCTCAAGATCAAAGAAAATTGATACAGCTTATTGTTTATTTACTATAGCATTTTTAACAAAGGATTCTAAGCGTACCAAATGATCAATGGTACTACGATTTTTCCTGAAACCACATTGAATATTTGTTATGAGGTTATTGGTTTCAAGATACCAAGTTAATCTATTATTCACCATATGTTCCATGGTTTTACAGACACAGCTAGTTAGAGATATCGGTCTGTAATTCGATGGATCTGTATGATCCTTGCCAGGTTTTGGTATTGGGACTACAATGGCATTACACCATGAAGGAGGAAATTCTCCAGACGTCCATATTTGGTCAAATATATCTAAAAGTGTCATCAGACATGGTTCAGGTAAGTGTTTCAGTAGCTGGTGATGTATATTGTCATCACCCGCTGCAGTGTCATGAGCTTGCTCAAGAGCGGTATGTAGCTCATGTAATGAAAACACTTCATTATAATCTTCACCGTTATGTGATTCGAAATTAAGTTTTGTCTTTTCCTGTTGCTTCTGATATCTCTGAAACTCAGGGACATAATTTGCCGATAATGAATTTTTGGCAAGAGTTTCGCCAATTTTATCTGCAATTTTAGATTTGTCAGTTATTAAATTATCGCCATCTTTAAGATGGTGAACAGCAGATTTTGAACCTTTGCCTTTAATTCTTTGAACCATGTCCCATACTCTGGACATTGGCGTACGTGAATTAATTTTGGAGACATAATTTCTCACAGATTGTCGTTTGGTTTGTTTAAAGGTACGACGCGCCTTTGCATTGAGTATTTTAAATTTATTTCAGTTATGGACAGTTGGATGATGGCGGAAATAGTTCTCTGCCTTTTTCCTCGCTTTCCTGGCTTGCCTACAATCGGTATTAAACCATGGTTTCCGTACATGTGGAGTTGTAGATGAGTTTGGTTTACATTCATCAGCTATTTCATTTAAAATGTCAGAAAATACCCTAATAGGATCAGTTATATCACTGAAATATTCGGTTTTTGTGCATAAAGTTTGAAATAAAGACCAGTCTGCCTTTGAAAAATTCCATCTTGTATAAGATGTAGAATCAGATGGATAA
Organism: Haliotis rubra; assembly: GCF_003918875.1. NCBI lineage: Eukaryota > Metazoa > Mollusca > Gastropoda > Lepetellida > Haliotidae > Haliotis > Haliotis rubra. Next base: position 284,937 of record NW_025767716.1, on the reverse strand, counting down.
ATTTCTGATAAGATAATTTGAAAGTGGTCACTTCCACAGAGGTAATTGTGGACTGACCAATCAAATTCATTGAGGAGGTTAGAATCTGCAAGAGAAGAGTAGGTGCTGGTTGCAGGATGCAGATAAGTGCTTGAACAGTCATTGTAAATACACAAGTCATTATTGGAGATAAAATCTTCCAGTATTTTACCTTTAGTGTTAGTGCTTGTACCACCCCAGATCGGGTTATGGCCATTGAGATCACCCATTATAATACAAGGTTTAGGAAGTTGGTCATAGAGAGCTTGAAGTTCAGACAGCTGGAGTGTTGAAGAAGGCGGAATATATAAAGAGCATAGTGGAAAGGTAACGTGACGAGTTAGTCTTACAGCAACAGCTTGGAATCTAGTTGTGAGTGTTACAGGACTATGGATAACGAACTGCCGAACTTGTTTAGTAGGTGACGAGCTATGTGCCCTTGAATGGGAATGTCGGACACTTCCATGTCCTCAATTGAACCATATTTATTATAAAGTTGAACTTGATTGTCTGATCCCTTTGATACTCTGCCACTTTGAAGTTTTCTAGTAGAATCTGGCATTGGTTTCGTTTTGCTTTTAACGACCTCTTGGACATTTGCAGTTGATTGAGCTGATGATTTCTCCTGTGGTATAGATGTTTCACAATTACCCTGAGAGTCAGATTGGATTTGGGATGAAATTATAGCTGTTGTTTGAGTGGATTGTTCTGGTGAAAACCTCTCGGGAGTATTATTTTTAACCCATGTCAAGTCTGTTTGACAGGTTATTGACGTAGTTTTGACTTTGGACTGTTGTGGGGTTGTGTCAGAGTGCGTTCTGGTGATTGCCGCGTATGTTTCGGTCTGTTCTGGGGTTTGTACGAGTTTTTTAGTGTCTGCAAAACTGATGTTTTTACTGAATTTAATTTTGTTAATCTCCATCTGCCGTATCCATATCGGGCATTCCTTAGAGGAAGATAAGTGTGTTCCAAAGCAATTGGCGCAGTTTTTAAAGTTGCTGTCACAATCTTCTGTCACATCCGTCTTCTCACTGCAGTGAGCGCATGTAAACGGACTTCTCACTGCAGTGAGCGCATGTAAACGGACAATGTGCACCGTGGCCGAGCTTCTGACATTTGAAACATCCGAGAGGGTTGGGAATATATGTATCAACCCTGATATTGCAGTTACCTGCCTTTATTGATTGAGGAGCATTTGGAGACGAAAAAGAAAAGATGTGGGTGTTTGTTTGATGGATTTCTGAGTTTTTACAGGTGGTAAACCGTTTTACAAAGTTCTGTCATGTCAGCGAACAATCGATCCCGATCTCTTACGATACCTTTGCTGGTGTTAAGAGTTCGGTGCGCAGAAACTGAAACAGGTATACCAACAAGTGAGTCAAGGGAAAGGAGGTTGGATGCTTCCTGTCGTTTGCTACATTCAACTAACAAAGAACCTGAACGCAAGCGTTTAATGTTTTTTACGTTCCCTGCAATTCCATGAATGCCTTTAGAGACTGCAAATGGATTTAATTTCAGAGGCATTTTATCAATAGTCTCAATCACTATAAAGCATGGCCAGTAATCGATAGACTGCGAAGGTCGCTGTTCATCATCGTTGTCAAGTGGACGTTTAGTTTTTTTTGAGGGAGTTTCGTAAGCCATACTGAAGGTATATTGTTTCATCATCCGAGCTCCCCACCCACCACGGAATATCATAAAGACAGTGCTAATAGCAAGTGGATCTCCGACTTGCAGCACCAGGGATACCCGGATGATATACTCCAGCAGATAGATTAAACAAGTAATCAGTCTACCAGATTGGCCCATGAGCCACCGCCAACTGGCTACGGCATCTAGGCAAATTTTCTGAAATTTGAAAATTCATATATCAGACAATATATTATTATACACAAAATCAAACATATCAATATTGTGTCCAAATAAATCCAAGCCAAATAGTTAAAAAGCAATGAAATTTAGTGCCCAGGGCTCGGCATGACCAGCCGACTGGTTGAACCGGGCCCATTCAACCACCGTCTAGGTGAAGTAAGGGGGCAAAGTGGTGTGTTGGGCAACAGGAACACCTGGTCCTGGTTCCAGTGCCCTCAACCACCAGACTCCCGTCCTCCACCGACACAGGAAGCTTAACCTCCACGCCAACAGGTTGGTGGACCAAATATACCCCGGGTCCACAACGGGGGTTGAAGAGCTTAAGCGTTACCCAGCACCCACCACGAGGAGGTGGCTCTTCACGGGTGCCTGGATCTGCAAAGAAATGAAAACAAATATTAGAGACATAGTGACTTATATTGAAAGTATTGAGTTTCACGCCAAAAGTGATAACATATTTAAAGAAATCGCATAAATGCAAAAAGGCGGTTGCGACTAGCACAGTTTAAAGGGTACCCTTCATAAGGAAGTTCACACAGTAGTCAAAACTCCTGGTTGCAGTACAGAGTCAGTATCTGGTGTAACCGCCCTTGCTGCTGATCACTTCTGTGGACCTTGACCTCATACTCGCGATCGTTACCCGGTTCATTTTATGGCACCCCCCTCCTGCAGTGTCCTCAGATCATGTGGCACAGGGTGTTTCGGTAAATGCGGCGCCCCAGCTCATCCCATAAATCTTCAATGGGATTATAAGTCGGGGGAGCAAGAAAGCCGGTCCTATCTCCTAATGTCGCGTTGACGACGTGTCCACGGGTGCGGTCGAGCGTTATCATCCTGTAGGATTGGCGAACTTCTGTAGAGACGCATGGTCCTCATGAATGGTACCACAATTGGAGGCACTATCTCATCTCTGTAGCGCAGTGCAGTGACATTTCCCACAATAACGTGTAATCGTGTCCTTGCTGTAGCTGTAATTCCACCCCAGACCATTATGGAACCACCACAGAATCGATTATGCGCCACAACAGCTGCATCTGCAAAAGTTCGTCTGTCGTCTTCTACGGGCCATCATGAAATGAAACATTAATCCGGATTTCATCAGTAAACAACACTGCGGACCACTAACGTTGATTCCAGCGCTGATGACCTGTGCACCATAGTAAACGTGCTTGGCGGTGACGTGCTGTCAGTGGTGGACGAACAGCTGGACGTCGGGAACGGAGACCAGCTGAACGTAACCTGCTTCTTACTGTTGTCTGACTAATGCGGACGTTGGTGGCGTTAAAGAGTTCATCTCTCAACTGGCGTGACGGCAGAAATCGGTTGCGTAGAGAAAGGTTGACGACGTCTATGTGTGGTAACCCTAGGACGAACAGGGTGCCTATTCTCGAAAGTGTCCCGGCCAAGACAGATCCTAAGTAGCTAAGACAGGATTTATGACATCCTACCGTTAGGATAAGACCGATTCTCAATATTATCAATTTATCGGTAATGAATAGACACACTTGTTGCAAAGCACATATTCTTTAGATCTACAAAAGAGATTTGTTCAATACTTACCTATTCTCGGCCTTTTTGATCACAACATTGCTCTTTTCTGTCACATTGCCGTGAAATGTCAATGTCAAGGCAAACTTGGTAGGGGGAGTAACTCCTGTTTATTTCCTAGGTGAATTTTTAGTTTGTGAGATGACGCATAATGAGAGATCAAGTCATGATTTTCACCCCCCAAAAAATCAAACAAATAAAATGAAAATACTTTTTGCACATATCTTATTGCCTTTTTGGCAGACTTTCAAACTCTGAAGTAAAAATGTTATCTCCTTGTTAAATGAATGAATTTTCAAAACTTCAAAACTACTAAAATGTGATGAAAATATCAAATATATTAACATATAACAATACTTATTTTCTGGAAGTATGGTACTTCGAACAAACAGATATTAAAAATCTCAAATCTCATTAAATATTTTAAATCTATTCAAGTACTAATTCACTCTATTCTTCTGGATACAAGATGTGTATTTTAATTATAACTATAATTAATTATAATTTCTTCTAGATCTACTAAGCCCACTAAAAGCTGCATTTCACCGCTTTCAAGCTTTTTACTTCGATTTCTAGTTTTACCATTTATCTTGTAAACGAGACTGTAGTTGCCCTTATATATGTGTGTTTTATGGAATGAATCATGGGTAATATTTAGGTGAATCCCCAGCTTAATGAATGTTTTTCTATCTCACCTACTGAAGAGCTCACTATCCTAGCTAGGATCGGTAGCTCATGTTAGGACAGGGATAGGATCGTTTCGAGAATGGGTCTTATCCTAACGGAAGGATGTCCTAACTAGTTTGGATCTGTCCTAGCTGGGACACTTTCGAGAATATGGGCCCTGGTCTTTGGGCATAAGCAACAGTTCCAGTCACCTGATGCCGCTGCCAGAGTCTCATAATCACACTCTGAGTGAGTGACGTTACAATGTGCAGCAACCTGACGTTGGCTACCACCCGCGTTGAGCATGCCAATAGCTCGACCTCGATTTTCAATACTCAAAAAAAACGTCACATTTTTACAAGTGGATTTTTTTTTTTGCCCCCGATTTGCACGTGCAAATCGTATGATAGGTTCGATTGTAAGGATCCGTGTTCATGCATGAAAATCGTCAATTGTTAGAATAATATTATCACTGTTTGCTTACTTTTTTCATTATTTGCTGCGGTTTAAATGTTGTTCCCAGTGCTAATGCCATTATTGTTAATCATGATTGTAACCTCTCACAAGTAAAGTTTTCTTACTGTCAATTCTAAATATTATTAAAGCAGCTATAATTTCAACCAGTCATTCATATAAGTGACCCTTAAATAATTGCGTTGAGTATATTTAAAACATCAGAAAATAGGTCCATGGGATCAGGAACATTCCTGAAGTTGTCCGGTTTAAGTTTTTCAGAGAGTTTGGAATAATGGCCAATTGGCCTTAATAAAGTTCCACCTTGTTGAAGGTGGTTCATCTGTGGGATTGTCAGCAGTTAGAATTGTTGGGAAGTTGTCATTTAAAAAAGGTCCTCGTGGACCGACCATTCAAACTCGTTTAAGGTATTAGAATCCGTAGGTGATAGATCGACAGCAGAGTATGTTCCAGTGGCAGGATGGAGATAGTGAGTGAGTTAATATTTATCGTCACATCGGCAAGATAGCAGCCATATCGTGACGAGAACAAATTAATATATATCAATAGTAAAATCAATAAAGGTAGAACGTAAAAAAACGGTCATTGAAGGACAGTAAAACTATTAGATTATCACAACTCTTAATTTACAACTAGTACGCTATCATAAAAATACATCACTAGAGACCACAGTACAATATAAAAAGACCTGCTATAGATCACCAGCAACTGAAGTTTGATCACCATACTAGGGACCACGGGGGCGGCGTACTTTTGCTACCTGCATGGGTTTAGGATGGAGACAAGTGTTTGATCCACCGTTGCATGTGCATAAATCACTATTTGAGAAAAAATCTTCAAGAACCTTTCCCTTGATGTTTCTATCGGCTAGTTTAGTTTCAAGATATTGTATTCAAAAAGTGAAAAGGATCGGGGACAAGTTCTTCCAACGTATAAAACCCTTCTCCTATGTATCGGTCTCCCATGTATCGGTACTCCCCCATAGAGGGTTGTAGCCTTTTAAGTCGCCCATGATCACGCAAGTTCTGAAGATCTGATTGATGGACAGTTGAGGAAGGAGGAAGATAGACTGAACATAGTGTTAAGCCTATGTTCAGAGTCATGCGGACAGCCACAGATTGTAGATTGGTGTTAAGTGGAACAGGGCTATGGAGGATGCTCTGCCTCACCAGGATAGAAGTGCCTCCTGTACCTTTAGCACCGGGAAGAGAAAAAGAAGTGGTAGGAACTATACTGACGGATGTCAAATTCATCAGTCCTTTTTAGGTATAAAACGCGGATGGTTTAAAGTCTTGACTCAATAACTGTTGTTCATTAAAACTATTCTTAAGTCCACTGCAATTCCATTGAATCAGGTTTTGCGGATTCATGGTGCTTCCATCATGCCATGTCACGTTAACTTGAGGAAGCGTTTGAAGTACTCCTATTTGTGTCAGGTGGAGAAAGAGTGACCTCCATATCCAGAGGACCAAAGGAGTTATGGATCTTGACAGGGGCCTCTAAAGGAGAGGTAGTCTTTGGTTTAGGGTTTGGCAGTTGCTCATGCTGCTTTATTCTCTGTAGTATCTTTTCTCTCTTTTTTTTCTGTTTCTGGCTTAAGCACTGGTCCTGTTGTTTGTGATTCAGAAATTTTCACTTTTAGTTTTGAAGACGAAGTGGCTGACATGGGTTGAGAAGAGTTGTCCCATGTCAGATTGGGCTGGCACGAGATAGTTGCAGAAGTGACCGAAGGACGGGAGACAGCAGAAGAGTGAGTGAGTATGGTTTTACGCCGCTTTTAGCAATATTGCAGCAATATCACGGCGGTGGACACCAGAAATGGGCTTCACACGTTGTACCAATGTGGGGAATCGAACCCGGGTCATCGACATGACGAGCGAACGCTTTAACCACTAGGCTACCCCACCGCCCCGACAGCAGAAGAGTACGAGATAGTTGAAGTGACTGCAGTTAAACTGAGAACCCTCCTTGTATCTTCATGTTCAGTTCATGTTTGATCTTTATGATCTCTGATTCACGCTGCCAACCAGGACAAGATTTGGGGGAGGCCATATGGTTACCACCTCGGTTTGGACACTTCACTTCCTTAGTACTGTCATTGCTCTCGTGTTTATCACCACAGAGTTAACAAACAATGGAGGACTTGGATCCATGTTCAAACGTTTGGCAGTTGTAGCACGGGAGTGGGATGGGTATGTACATCTCCACTCCAATACTACAATAACCAGCTCTAATCGAGTCGGGAATCTTTGATCGGGCGAACATGAAGATATAGGTGTTTGTGGGTTGAACCACACCGTCCTTGTTAATAGTGAATCGCTTCACGGTTGTGGCAGACTGCTGGGTAAGTTCCTGGACAATCTGTTCCTCAATCATGTCAGACAGGCATCGAGCTCTGACACGTGTTCAGTATTTGGCAACTTTGGCAATGACAAATTCTTGTATTCTGAGCAGATTCAGGGATTGGTGTCTACGAGCACATTCTACTAGGAGAGAAAAGGATCTGAGCTTTTTGACATTGGCAACCCCTCCGCAGATACCAGCAATACCTTTGGAGATTGCACATGGACTTAGTTGCAAAGGTTGTTTGTCACAAATTTCAATGATTAAGAAGCGTGGCCAGTAGTCAGGTCGAATGGGCGTACTCTCGTCAGACGAGGAATTGTCGGTATCCATGTCTTCGCTTTGAACCGGGGTATTGAGAAGTTTCGAGCGAATGAGAGATCTGTATAAGTGTAGTAGGGTAGTTTGGTCCCCTCCCCACTTAGAATTTGAAACAACTTTTTACAGATCAAGTGCCTTCAATCATTTAGGTTTAGGTGATTTAATATGTGAGTCGAAAATAGACCCAAGAACTTTGATTGGGGTGTTGTTGTCATCCACAAATAGTGATGCATCAACTGAATCATTTAAAACCTTTGAAAGGCAATTGATTGTAATATTAAATGAAGTCACAGACAAAATACTGCCTTGTGGAATATCTTGATCTTGATCTTGATTAAAGTAGTAGTAAAGTAAAGTAGACAAGGTTGATCCCACACGGACTTGAAACTGTCTGTCGGTTAAAAAAATAGATACAAATTGAGGCAAGCGACCTCTCAACCAAAAACACATGTAAATCTTTTAAAATACCATACTTCCAAGTGGTGTCATAAGCTTTTTCAAGATAAAACTAGATGAAGACAGCAGGTTGTTTTTTGATAAAAGCATTTTTAACAAATGATTCAAAAATGAACCAAGTGGTCAATCCTACTTCGGTTTCTACAGAAACCACATTGATCACTGATTATATTGTTATAATTATAAAGCCAAACTAAGTGATTATTGACCATTCACTCCATGGTTTTACACACACAGCTAGTTAAGGAAATAGGTCGATAATTAGATGGATCTGTATGATCCGTTGTTGAATATGCATGCATTATTATTAGAGATAAAATCTTCAAGAATTGTCCCTTTATTGTTGGTATCAGTACTCCCCAATAGTGGGTTATGTCCATTGGGATCATCCATTACGATACAGGGTTTGGGTAGTTGGTCAAATACATCTTGAAGATCGGACTGTTGAGTTGAAGATGGAGAGGTATACAAGGAACGGACATTAATAGTTATATGTAAAGTAAGACGAACAGCAACAGCCTGAAGATTGGTTTTAAGAGGAACAGGGCTGTAGATAATGCCGTGTCTCACCGAAATTGAAGATCCACCAGCGCCTCTGTGGCCTGGATGTGTAAAAGAATGATAAGACAATTCGTACTTATCATTTTGTTTCAAATATGTTTCCTGTAAACTGAATGCTGATGGTTTAGAGTCTTGTGTTAGGAACAATTTTAGTGAAGTACAATTACTAAGTCCTCCGCAATTCCACTGTATTAGGTTTGGATATCTGCTCATGGAGGATCTATGGGGGATTTTTCACGCGAACGTGATGAAGGACTCCTTGTTTCGTTTTCCTGAAGACTGGGTCACTTCCATCTCTAGGGGTTCAAAGGAGTGATGATCCTCTACAGTTCAACAGGAGAAGGAGATTTCCGGTTAAGACGTTTTCGTTGAGTTTTTGATATTTCAACATTTTGGTCAACATCTACAGTTGATTGAGCAATCGTTTGTTGCGACTGACTTATAGTCTGAGAAACAGTTGTCATAGTGGACTGGTTGTCAGAAGCAGTTAGCACAAAATGAGGTTGTTTTTATTTCATCCAAGTCAAATCAGTTTGGCAGGAAACTGACACTGACATAGTTTTTCTCGACACAGCGGCTGAATAGCTATCAGTCAGATATGGTTTAGATTGCAACCGACGTGAAACTTGTTACTTGGCCTCAAGATATATTATTTCCGTATTTTAACTTCAAAACGTTTCATTAGATTTGCCACTCAGGGCGAGATTTCGAAGGAGAAACGTGATTGCTACCACAGCATACATATTTCGGATCTTTACAGCAATCAGAATCCAGATTATCGTCGCTGCATCGATTACAACGATGAGCATTACGGCAGGATTTGGAACCATGTCCAAACTTTGACATGTATAAAACCGGATTGGAGTGGGGATGTATACCTCCGCTCCGATATTGAAATAACCGGCTTTTACTGATTTAGGCACAGTGCTCATCGAAAAAGTAAACAGGTAGGTGTTGCTTGGAACAGGACTACCGTCTCGCTTCTTGACAGTGAAGCGCTTAACAGAAGTAACATTTTGATCTTGAAGTTCTTCCACTATTTCGTCCACTGACGTGTTCGCCAAGCAACGGGCTCTGTCTCGAACAATTCCTCCGCTAGAGTTAGCGTTTTCTGCGCTGAGACAGCAACACTGACATATGCAAATTGATGCTGTTGTAAAAAGGTTAATTGCCTGTTGTCTTCTTGCGCACTCAAGGAGCTGGCCACCTTGAAGACATGAAACTTTCTTGACATCTGCACAAATAGATTGCATAGTCTTTGAAATAAAAAAATGCTTCAGTTTGAGGGGTTCACCATTTGTAGCCTCGATGACTACAAATCGTGCCCAATATTCTTTCTGTTGTGGAGCTGAAACATCTTCAGCCTCCAGACGCCTTTTTAATCATTCCTAGCGGAACCAGAATTTGTTTGATTCACGATGTAAGTAAATGTTTCTTCACCCCTGCTCTCCATCCGCCACCGAGTGTCAACAAATACAGTGTTTAATTCTATCAGATATCCATCAGATATGCAAACGCCAGGGATACAGGGGTGATATACCCAGGTAAATACGACATAATAGCTACATTTGTCTACCAAATATAATATCAGGCTGGATCGGCTCTAAACGAGAACTTGGAGACATATAGAATTTAGAGGTCGACATAAACAGATTGGCCCATGAGCCACCGCCTTTTGGCATAGGACTCGAGGCAAATATACGATCACTTTGATGTCAAAATTCGAAGCCCAAATATGACGATAAAAATGTACTTCACAAAACAAGTTTTTAGCTCAGGGCTTGATATGACCAGCCGATTGATAGAACCGGGCCCATTCTACCGACCATCTAGGTCGAAGTGGTGTGGTTGACCAATTCGGTCTTACGACCAGCAATGGGCTGATGTGTACCTATATGCTCCCGGGTTCACAGAGGGGTAAAGGAGCTATTAGCGTTACCCAGCACCCACCACGAGGAGTAAATTTTAATCTACAGCATTTTTAATCGACGTATTATTGTCATTTTAATTTGTGGCTAAATTTGCCTACAATCGCCTGCGGCTGAAGGGATGTTGTAAATCCAGCTAGGGTCCATGCAGGTAGCAAAGACTCTGTAAGTCCCCATGGTCCCCAGTATGGTGATCTACCTTCAGTTGCTGGCGATCTATAGCCAATTTTTATGTTGTATTGTCCTAAATAGTATATGATTTTAAGATACATGCTAGCTTAAGACCTCTGGCTTGGACATACTAGTTGTTTTACTGTCTTTTGGCGACAGATTTTATATAATTAAATTATAAAGTATTTTCTGTTTTAGTCACGATATGGCCAAAGTGACTTTAAATTTTAACTTACTCACTCTCAACATTCCCCAACCTTTCTTCGATCGCTTAGTGTCGACTATGCGTCGTCGTTGTCACGCCTACATCAACGCCAATGGTGGAGTCACACGATACTGAATTTGTGAACTGACAGATATCATTATTATCCTATCAACGGTTAAACCGTGATGCAGGAAAACACCACAATCATGTTATTATCCTTCTGCATTAAAATGGCATCAAATCAAATATTGCACAGTTACTGTATTCCAGTGGTATATAATTGTAACAGTACACTTCTCGCCCAAGTATTGTGTATTTGATTGTTACCTTGGGAGGTGGGGTAGGCTGTATACTGCTTAACGTTCAGTTGTCATGCTGAAGGTTCGGACTGGTATCCCATATGTAAAAACAGTTTTGCTTAGAACTAAATACCATTACAATACGCTTCTACCGATCGGATAATCTGCTTTTTCTTTAGGAACTTGCCATAATTGTTTTGCAACTCTAGATTTCTTCAGAGGGACTTTCTATTTGAGCTTTGTATGCTATTAATATCTTCGTAACTCACGAGTCAACCGTTCTTCTTACACAGAACCAACACTCGCTGACATGTGTACCTTTGAGAGTAACCTATGTGGATTCACTCAAGACCTTTCTGACAATTTCAACTGGACAAGGAATAGGGAACAAACACCAACCGCCAATACTGGACCTGACTCTGACCACACATTGGAACGTAACGGTATGAATCTCTATCTCTTTTTAAACAAACACTGGCAATCATAAGTTCTTCAATATCTGTTTCTACAACCATATCATTAGGCTAAAGTAACATCAAATTGAATTGCAATGGTCATACATTTGAGGTTCTTGAGAAGCATAACTTTGTTTTACTAACCGTTTACACAGGTAGATACCATAATCTGTGTGGGGTTTATTTGTTACTAATGGTAGAAGTAATGGCCCAATAAACCATAAACCAGCTTAAATTATAATCACTAGTATCTCGCTTGCCAGCCTTACTGGAATAATTCCCACTTGAACCACTTTCTAGATCTAGATCGGTACATGTACATTGAGACATCAGGGAAAGGATTAAATGACCGTGCACGACTGAATTCCGACATATTCACTGGACCCACCGCACCAACATGTCTCACATTCTGGTACCACATGTATGGATTCTCCATTGGTACTCTGAATGTCTATGTCTTGAGGAATGGTTCCTTGGGTTCTCCTATATGGCATTTGTCAGGTGAGACGTAGTGTTATCTCTGAACATTGTATATCCTTTTCCATAACTCTAGGCGGATATCGAACAGGTTAAGTCTATTCCTGTAACACTGAAGGCCCTGTGAATGATGAAATATTTCATCCGTAGCTTATTGTTTAGAAACTACTCAAGTTGGTTAAAAAGCATAGTCATTCACTCTCCTACTCACGGAATGTAAAATATCTCAGTTTTCCTTTACAATAAGCAGATGTTCTTGAAAATAGTGATGCCTAATTAGTTTCATAGTTTTCTGTTTAGAGCTCCCCTTTGCATCATAGCAAAAACTTTGTTTCACACTGTACATAAATATGCAGCTTGGAGAACAGGGCATTATTCTACACCCATTCGGTCTGTATGGTTCAGGATCCTTTGGATACTCTTACAAAATGTGTCTATGTCAGTGGGAATAATGGTGTTACCCAACTTACAGGAAATCAGGGAAACCAATGGAACATTTCCGAAGTCTCTCTCAACATTGATCCAGACAACACGCCATACCAAATTGTTTTTGAGGGCATCCGTGGACCAAGCTTCACTGGTGATATTGCGATCGACGATTTCAGTCTGACAGCAGGCCCCTGTTCACAAAGTGGTAAGTATCATGCTACGGAGTCAATATTCCAGCAATACCCCAGTGGGGGACACCAGAAATTCGGAACTACTAGTCTAAAAGAAAATAATTTAGATAGTCACGGCTCAGGTGGTAAAATATAGGCTATAGGATAAAACCCCAAACCAGCTGATAAGTGCCCCCAATCAGGTGCGATGGCCAGAGGTGCAGTGTCGCTAACCGGATGTTCCATGGCCGCACGGTTGTCGTCGCAGAAAATACTTGGATATGATCCCCCATGATAAAAAACGAAGGCATTTCCAGAGGAAGGCGAAGGACGGCAGACAGGACTAAGCAACATCCAGAGTCTTGTACTTAATTGAATAAAGTCATTGTTCCAGAAAATCGATTCGTGTGCAAAGATATTCATCTTGCATAGGGCTTGGTGTGACCAGTCGATTGATAGAACCGGGCCCATTCTACCTCCCGTCTAGGTGAGGTTAGAGTCGAAGTGGTGTGCTGGGCAAGGTAAGAGGTGCCCTCAAATACTAGAATCCCTTCCTCCGCTGACACAGGAGTGAAACCCACGGCAAACACGTTGCCCAATTTGGTCGCGTTTTACGACCAGCAATGGGGTGCTGAGTGTTTTCTTCCCCGGGTCCACACGGGGAAGAGCTATTAGCGTTACACAGCACTCGCAAACAGGAGGTTGTTCTTCAAGTGTGCCTCGTCAAATCTTGACTGACAACCCAAGTAGATGTGTCCGATAATTGGTTTAATTGTATGTAATATTTTAATACATACATACATACAAACATTTGTATAGCCCGATATCCAGTACAACTGCTCAAAAGCGCTTTGTTTTCCCTCGACACTATATATTGCATATATTACTGTACTTTAAAACTTTGTTGAATATGCCGTTATTACATGCACAACCAATCCTATTTCGCATTGGTTTCGATCATTTAACCATTGATTCCCTTTCCAAACATGCCATCGTATCCCTTCTGCGCAGATCGATGTTCATGATGTTGATCACTGGATTGTCTGATTTACAAACCACCACCATAAAGCTGAAATATTGCTGAGTGCGACGTTAAACAGCAACCCAACCAACGAACCAACCTGTTCAGTTGTATACATAGAGCATGTTCTTTTGCACTACGTTATTTCACAAAAGCGTAATTTCAAAAGACAATAGAAATGTAAGCCAGAACAATAAATTTTGCGCTAAATATAAACGGAAAATATATTGCGAGCGACAGAAATCACGCACTTTTTAATCATTTATATCCCTACTTTTCACATTGAAGTTTAGACAAAAAAGAATGAATACATTGATTTTAATGTTGCCAATCATATTGCAGACGAGGTAAGCCCGAGTGGAAACGAATCATGTCAACATTGTTTTGAAACGAAGGTTCAAGTCTTCAGAAACAACCTAGATGCCGTAATCAGCAGAGTCCAGAAGCAGCTTAGTAACACCTCAGCAACCTGCCCCGAACGTATGTAATTCCAGGTCAATTAGACACAAGATCATACGGTCAGAAACTTTAGACCATCCAACAAATGTAAACTTGATCAGAAATCGACATATTGACATGTACAGCAAGTCAATGCATGTAAACACATCATACCAGCTTGTTTCGTGTCTTAGACAAACCCACTAGCACGGGTATAGTGAACACACACGGAGCATAACCAAGACCGATTGTATTGAACTTTAATGAAGCATTAACGTGCCATTAAACGTTCATTAAGCAATGTATCGTTACATTGAGTTGTACTAACGTTTTAATGACTCCCTGTTGCCATTAGCGTGCTTCGTTAACGAATGTTCCTGGGTATCATTAGGGTGTCATTAAGTTCCAGGAAATGTAGATTATTAAATTTGATATCCCATAGTGTAAATTTAAGTGCAAATATTTGGACGGCTGAAAAAATAGACACTGCTAAATGTTGTTGTGTTAAAAACAGTATATTTCTCGTCTTTTTTGTGTGCACCAATAATAAAAGCACTGTGCAGTTATATTTATTATTTGGCATCTTTACATAAATATGATCGAACTAAATAATGGCCGATATCTGAACGACATGAGTAGTGAGTGAGTTAAAATTTAACGTCACCTCGGCAATATTTCAGCCATATAGTGACGAGAAATGTCTTACATAAACAATAAATTTAAGTTGCTAAATAAACAGTCATCGAAGGACTGTAAAATAACTAGAACATCACAGATGGAGTCTAAAACTAGCATGAACATTTAAAACTACTTTATTTACGAAGACAATACAATATAAAAACGGGCTATAGGTCGCCAACACTGAAGGTAGATCACCACACTAGGGACCATGGGGACTTACAGTACCTTTGCTACCTACATGGACCCTAGTTGGATTTACATCATCCCTACAGCAGCCGGCGATTGTAGTCACAATTTAGCCATAATTAAAATCACAAAATTTCGTCGCTTAAAATTCTGGGAAGTTTGAAATTTACTTTGAGGCTGACGTTTCCTCTCAGGAGGACAATAATTTTACAGTACTTTAACCCCCCTTGAGGGTACAGCCACTAACAACCTGAGTCATTAATTTAAACTTCCAATCATAAAATATTTATGTATTTACAAATAATTTAACAAATCTAATTCCTTTAAAAATGCAATAATTAAATGAAAAATATAGTATTAAAAAGATCCTTCATAGTTTGTAATTTGAAATAGTTATCTCTTGTGATGGAATATTCAACGAACGACATAAGTATATAAGAAATGGGTTTGTGTTCCCTTGTATAACGTTATACACTCAATTTGAAAAATGACGAAAATGGATTTTCTTTATGACGTGAAAAGACGACAGACAGTTCATCCACGTATATAACCTGCTTATAACCTCCTTAAAACCAGGTCATTGTAACTCAGATCACTTGGGTGAGTGAGCTGAAATTTTACGTTACATCGGCAATATTTCAGTCATACCGTGACGACAAAATGCTATATACTAAGAATAAATATATTTATACATTAATTTTGCAAAACCCTGTCAGCGAAGGACAGATAACAACTAGATTATCACAAATTAATTAAAACTAGTTTCAGTTTTGTGTAAAATGTTAAATCATTTAAAAAACAATACAATATAAACTCGAGCTACAGATCGCAAGCAACTGAAGGTAGATCACCGCGCTAGGGACCAGATCACTTGGAGAGAATTGGCTGTGGATAAGGACACTATATTTTCGTGATCTTTTGTTCACGGTATTATCGGCAAAAAAGATAGTGAAAACATTTGCGACGAATGCGCACCTTGCCAAGTATTATTCACCGATGTTTTGTCTATAAAACGACATAAACAAATTCAATGAACAAGACAATTCCTTTAAAAATGTGTGCATATACATGTCACGAAATGTGTGCATATATATATCATGAAATAAATTAATCATTTGCTTTCATATTGTCAGTTTTACTTATGAGTTTAATTCAAATCGCTGCTTATCAACCTATTCATATGATACTTATTGGCCCCATGATAGGACCTAAATTGCCGTTGCAGTTATGCCTAGTTTCATCTTCTTAAACTTGTGTAAATGTTTAAGATACTCGTGAACTACATTAAATTTGTCAATGTCTTATGTAAATATCATTCAAACAAACACCCATGTTCAAAGAATCTAGAACCCATAGCCTATATCCATGAACATGATATTGAACAAGGCTAAATGTTGGTAATTAAATTAGTGAGTGAAAACATATCTGAACGATACGCAAAACATACATTAACATACCGAAAGAGTAATCGGCAGGACTTTCACCTCAAAGACATTGCCCTTCAGTTGCTGGTGATCAACAGGCCGTTTTTATATCGCACTGTTGTCTATAGTGATTTATTTTTATGATAGCGTACTAGTTGTAAATTAAGAACTGTGATAATTTAGTATTTATACCGTCGTTCGAAGACAGGTTTTTACGTTCTAAAATTTATTGATTTGAGTATTGATATAAATTGTTCTCGACACAATATGGCTGCAGTATTGCCGACGTGACGCTAAATATTCACTCACTGACTCAAAGAAATTCCCAAATATGTTCAAAAATGTTGTCGAATGAGATCACTACCGATGACCGATTTCTTACATGGGTGCGCATGATTTTACGAGGAACCTTGCCTTGATTCAGGGATCGTTTGTACATAAATATGTGATGTAAGTAATCAGAAAGATTCTGACTATCTGCGTACGGTTATTTGTTTTTATTGTTTTCATTCTAAGTAAGAGAAGAAGAACTACCTTTGTTATTCTTCTTGAGTTAGCGTCACTCATGGCGTCACACTGCATAGAAACTTTGTCAATGTCGTATGAATGTATCGAATAGCGTATTGTATCTATTTGTAGTTTTCTATTTCTTGCTACGGTACTCTTTCCATTTTTATTCTTAAAATATTGAACCTACGAGGGTCGATCAAAATGTTTCTCGATGTCCAGTGTTGGAAAAGCTTCCTATTTATTTTGACAGAATCGTTAGCAAAGCCATATCCAAAATTTCACATGTGTGGGTAATGTGGCTAACCAGATATTTGTCATCACGACACATTGGGGTATATTATTTCTAACAAAATAGCAGAAAATGAATTTGTGTTTTGGTACCTCCTGGATAATGGGATGCTCTCAGATAATGTCATATAAAATATGTTCAGTATGGTATTGGATGACATCCCGTCATGATCAACAGTCAAAGATTTGGATTGCCTAATTATCCGCGTTGCGGGGGTAATAAAATGGAGTCCGTCCGTGCACATTTGTCTTTTCCGGAGCAGAACTTTAAAAGCAGTCAATATTTCTTCACCAAACTTGACACATGGAAAGATCTGGTGGTGTGCTGGTGCCTTTTGGTAGTTTTGGTATTCTGAATTAAATATTTTTTGCGTTTCCATGGCAACAAGTTTGACTTAAACTGAAATTGGTGGTAGTGCTCTTTTCCGGAGCAGAACTCTAAAACCGTTCACTATTTCTCCGACAAACTTGGCGCATAGATTGGTCTAGTGGTGAACTGTGCCTTTTGGTGGTTTTGGTATTCTGAATTAAATATTTTTGGCGTTTCCATAGCAACAAGTTTGATTTAGACCGAAATTGGTGGTTATGCTCTTTACCGTAGCGGAACTCTAGAACTGTTCACTATTTCTTCACTAAACTTGGCTTATAGATTGGTCTGGTGGTGTGCTGGTGCCTTTTGGTAGTTTTGGATTTCTGAATTAAAATATTTTTGCATTTCAATTGCAACAAGTCTGACTTAGATTGAAATTGGTGGTAGTGCTCTTTTCGGGAGCAGAACTCTAAAACCGTTCAATGTTTCTTCACTAAACTTGGTACATACATACATCTGGTGCAGTACTGGTGCCTTTTGGTATACTCACCAAAACATTTGACATAATCATAACTCGTAGAAATATTCATGAAAAGTATTTTGCCATTGCGGGGGATATTATGACTTGATATTGTTTATATTTAGTCAGGGGCTATGTTTTAAGGACAGCCCCACTTTAATCTTTCAAAAACTTCGTGTCCAGATATTCAAGCTGCCACTGTTTACAATATATTGTGAGCTGAAACCTGTGTGACCATTCAGTATTTAGTTTGAACCCTTGGCATCATGTATGCATAAGTAAAAACATTAACATAAGCTATGCCCTTATGATTACGTCATCTGAAAGGGGATGGGTAGTGTCTCCAAAACAAGCTCTTTCAGTGAATATGAAGGGGGAGCCAACAAGCGATTGTAATTTCAAATTGCTTTTTTATGAATTTTAATATCGAAGACTGATTATAGGGGACTTCTATCAATCTCAGACACAAAAACTATTTCTTGCACATTTTGTTTCCAGAAGTTTTTTTAATGCATTTAGTGTAGATTTTGCGTTTATGAGGGTACCAAGATAAAAGTTCAATCAAAATGGGGATCGTGAGACTGGAACATAGCAAAACCAAATTGCTTGAGCTTGACAGATAATATGTAGAAATATAACATATGAAAGTAACGGCATTTGTATCGTTTTCTTGGTGATTCTACATACGTTTTGATCGCCCCTGGTATACATGCAACGATTAGGCGAATTCATGTCGGAAAACTTGACAATATGCTACACGGTGTAAAATGTGATTATTTCTTTGCGTTGTCTTATGAGCACAGCGTTTGCTTTTCACACCCAATGTGTTTCACTTTCATCTTAGCACTTGACATCATTTGTAAAGGCCATTTCCATTTTTATATAGTATAAGGAATTCAGTGATGTATTAGTTGCAGCTGAGTGAAATATTCGTGATGTAGATAAGTTTCTCGTGTTCGGCCTTCGTGGAGCTGTGATTCTGTAAACACTATCCAATGTGGCGGAAAACTCACTTCGGCGTAAATGTTGGTGTGTTTTCCAAAAGATTCAACCGATTCGAGGTGTATGGGCGACGATTCAGAAGCAGTATTAGTAATTTGATGAAAAAAAGGTATCAGTGGTCACTAATATGCTATTTGTTAACATCTACCCTCCGATTAAATCCAAAACTAATTGTATTCATTTCTGTCGTAAATACAAACCTCATAAAGACCCAGAACTATCTTTGGATGGCACTCCCATCAAAGTTGTTAAGGAGGCCAAGTTCTTGGGTGTAACTTTTGACTCCCATCTAACATTTCTGCCGCATATTAAATCCCTTAAAACTAAATGCCTGAAGGCACTTGACTTGATGAAAGTCGTTTCAAATTTTAAGTGGGGAGGGGATCAAGCTACCCTCTTACATCTGTATCGATCATTGGTCCGTTCCAAACTTGATTATGGCTCCATTGTATATGGTGGAGCCTGCAAAAGCAACCTACAACTTTTAGATTCTGTCCACCACCAAGGCCTGAGACTTTGTCTTGGGTCCTTTCGAACTTCTCCTGTTGACAGTCTCTACGTCGAGGCAGATGAGCCATCTCTTGCACAACGCCGTATAAAATTATCTTTACAATATATTACTAAACTATATTCTAATGAGGCTAACCCTGCATATAACTGTGTCTTTCATCCCCTCTATGAGGATTTATACAACAAAAAACCTTCTCTTGTTCCGCCTCTTGGGCACCGAATTAAGCCATTCCTGTCTGCTGCCGGCATTGAGCTGGAAAATATAGCTCCTTCACGTCTTCTTTCTTCTCCTCCTTGGCAACTGGTTAGGCCTGTAGTTGACCTGCCTTTGCTTCCATTCTATCTTCCAAAAATGAAAATGTAATACGTAATCTTGCGCTTTATGTAAAACATGCTGTTTTCCTTAGAAGCAATATCTTATCTGAACTGTAATTTCTTTGTGAAATGCCTGTAGCATGTGCTGTATCTATACTTGTATTACTTGTATATGGGCCGGAGGCCTTAAGTACAATAAATATCTTTGACTTTGACATTTAAAAAATCGGAAACTAATGAATTACAATATAAACAAGAATATAATCAACAAAAAACTAAATATAATACACACAAATCCTTATTTACAGATGGGTCCAAGGACGGTGGCGCGGTGTCATGTGCCACTGTCATTGGATCCAGAACAATATCTTCTAGAATACCAGATAACAGCTCCATTTTTACAGCAGAAGCAAACGCCATATTAACGGCTCTTAAATATATTCAACGACATCCTAAACATAAACAGTACATAATCTTTTCCGAATCTCTTTCGTGTCTTCAGGCTATTAAAAGTATTTCTTGTAAACATCCACTTTTAGTAGAAATTATTGAATTGTATAATGAGCTTGCTACTGGCCAATGCGACATCGTCTTTTGTTGGTTACCCAGCCACGTTGGCATTTCTGGGAACACAATGGCCGATCTTGCTGCCAAGGCAACCCCTAACAAATCTGTGACAGCAATTCTTATCTCATACTCTGATTATAAAGCAAGCATTAGAACATACATCCACGATCTAATGCAGAAGAAGTGGGACACCCAAGTAGGTATTAATAAATTACATGAAATAAGTGAGTGAGTGAGTGAGTTAATATTTAACGTCACATCGGCAATATTTCAGCCATATCGTGACGAGAAAATTTGATATTGAAATGAAATATATGTATATTACAAAACCTGCCGACGAAGGACAGTAAAACAACTAGAGTATCACATATACAGATAAAACTAGTAATAGAGTCTAAAACATTTTAGACAACACAATATAAAATTGGGCTATAGATCGCCAACAACTGAAGGTAGATCACCATACTAGAAACCATGGGGACTTACATTACTTTCGCTACCTGCATGGATCCTAGTTGGATTTACACCATCCCCTCAGCAGTTGGCGATTGTAGGACAAGTTTAGCCAAAATTTAAATGAACAAATATACTACGATTAAAAATCGGGTAAGCAAAAAGTTAACTTTGAAAGTTTTGGGACTTACGTACCCTCTCAGGAGGACAATAATTTTACACTACTTCAACCCCCTTTGAGGATACAGCCACTAACAATCTCAGTTACTAATTCAAACTACCAATAATAAAATATATAACTATTTACAAATCACTTAACAAATCTAATTCTTTTAAAAAGGCAATAACTAAATCAGAACGAACAGTAGTAAAAAGATCCTTCAATGTTTTGACATTAAAATACTTATCCCTTGTGATGGAATATTCAACACAGTCAAGCAGGACATGCTTGACTGTGATTCTTTCATCACAAGGGATGCAAAACGGAGGATCTTCGCCTTTAAGCAAATATTCATGGGTATACCTTGTATGGCCAATGCGACATCGCCGCATAATGACCTCTTCAAATCTGGACTGACAAACCAAGTAAGTGTAACCAATATAGGGTTTTATTGCATGTAATTTATTGATACCTACTTAGGTGTCCCACTTCTTTTGCATCAGATCACGGATGTAAGATCTAATGCAAGCTTTGTAATCAGAGTATGGGATCAGAAGTGGTGTCACAGATTTGTTGAGTGCTGCCTTAGCAGCAATATCAGCCATCGTGTTTCCAGAAATACCAACGTGGCTGGGTAACCAACAAAAGACGATGTCGCATTGGCCAGTAGCAAGCTCATTATACAATTCAATAATTTCTAATAAAAGTGGATGTTTACAAGAAAGATTTTTAATAGCCTGAAGACACGAAAGAGAATCTGAAAAATGATATATTGTTTATATTTACGGTGTTTATTAATATATTTAAGAGCTGTTAGTATTGCGTTTTGCTTCTGCTGTGAAAATTGAACTGTCATTAGGTAGTCTGGAAGATATTGTTTTGGACCCAATGACAGTGGCACAAGCAACCGCGCCACCATCCTTGGATCCATCTGTATATAAGGATTTATAGGTATTATATTTATTTCTTAATTGACTAAATTCTTGTTTATACTGTAAATCATTAGTTTCGGACTTTTTAAATGTGGTTAATGTTAAGTCAACTTCTGGCCTCACCAATTGCCAAGGAGGAGAAGAAAGAAGACGAGAAGGAGATATATTATCCAGCTCAATGCCAGCAGCAGTAAGGAATGGTTTAATTCTGTGCCCAAGAGGCGGAACAAGAGAAGGCTTTTGTTGTACAACTGCTCATAAGAAGGATTGAAAACACAGTTAAATGCAGGATTAGACTCGTTAGAATAGAGTTTTGTTATATACTGCAAAGATAGTTTGATACGACGTTGGGTAAGTGATGGCTCATCAGCCTCAACATAGAGACTGTCAATTGGAGAGGTTCTAAAAGACCCAAGACAAAGTCTTAGGCCTTGGTGGTGGACAGAATCAAGTAGTTTTAGGTTGCTGTTGCAGGCTCCACCATATACGATGGAGCCATAATCAAGCTTCGAGCGGACCAATGAACGATATAGGTGGAGGAGGGTAGTTTGATCCCCTCCCCACTTTGAGTTGGAAACAACTTTCAACAAATCAAGGGCCTTCAGGCATTTAGCTTTAAGTGATTTAATATGCGGCAAAAAGGTTAAATGAGAGTCGAAAATTAGACCCAAGAACTTGGCCTCCTTCACAACTTTGATAGGAGTGCCATTTAAAGATAGTTCTGGGTCCTTACTAGGCTTATATTTTCTACAAAAGTGTAGACAATTAGTTTTGGACTTGGAAAATTTAAACCCGTTTTCAAGACACCATTTATTTATTTTATTTAAACACAACTGCAATTGCCGTTCAATAGTATGCATATTTTTACCACGACAAGAAATATTAAAGTCATCCACAAAAAGTGATCCATCAATTGAATCGTTTAAAACCTTGGATAAACTGTTGATCTTGATACTAAACAATGTGACAGACAAAATACTGCCTTGCGGGACACCCTGATCCTGATTGTAATGGTCAGACAGGGTTGAACCCACTCGGACTTGAAATTGTCTGTCTTTTAAAAACTGTGATATAAAAAGAGGCAAACGGCCTCTTAAACCAAAATCATGTAAATCCCTCAAAATGCCATGCTTCCAGGTTGTATCATAAGCTTTCTCAAGATCAAAGAAAATTGATACAGCATGTTGTTTATTTACTATAGCATTTTTGACAAAGGATTCTAAACGTACCAAATGATCAATGGTACTACGATTTTTCCTGAAACCACATTGGATATTTGATATCAGGTTATTGGTTTCAAGATACCAAGTTAATCTATTATTCACCATTCTTTCCATGGTTTTACAGACACAACTCGTTAAAGAGATTGGTCTATAATTAGACGGATCAGTATGATCCTTGCCTGGCTTTGGAATAGGGACTACAATGGCATCACGCCAGGAAGTTGGGAAATTCCCTGAAGTCCATATTGTGTCAAAAATATTTAAAAGTGTTTCCAAACATGATTTCGGTAAATGCTTCAAGAGCTGATAGTGTATATTATCAGCTCCTGTTGCTGTATCATGAGCTTGCGCAAGGGCAGTGTGTAGCTCATGTAATGAAAATAATTCATTATAGTCTTCGCCATTGTCTGAGTTAAAATTTATTCTTTTCTTCTCCTGTTGTTTCTGATAGTGTTGAAATTCAGGGACGTAATTCGACGAAGAAGAGTGTTTGGCGAGAGTGTCACCAAGCTTATTGGCAATGTCAGACTTACCAGTTAATATATTGTCACCATCCTTGAGATGATGAACAGTAGATTTGGAACCTTTACCCTTAATTCTTTGGATCATGTTCCACACCTTTGATATTGGTGTGCGTGAATTAATTTTAGATACATAATGTCTCCAGGACTGACGTTTACTCTGTTTAAATGTACGTCTTGCCTTTGCGTTGTTTATTTTTACAGTATTAAAATTATGAACTGTAGGGTGTCGCCGGAAATACTTTTCAGCCTTTTCCCTACATTTTCTAGCTCGTTTGCAATCATCTGTAAACCATGGTTTACGTATGTGTGGGTTCATAGAGGACTTAGGAATAGTGTCATCAGCTATACTTTTCAATTTCTCTGAGAATAACTGAATTGGGTCTGAAATATTTCTGAAAGTTTCAGGCTGCAGTGTTCTGGAACAAAGAGTTTGAAATAAAGGCCAGTTTGCTTTGGCAAAATTCCATCTGGTCACAGGTGGTTCATCAGTAGGGTTTATAGCTTTAAGTAGTGTAGGGAAATGATCACTTCCACATCGGTCATCATGGACAGACCAGTCAAATTCATTTAGTAAACTGGCATCTGTCAGAGTCAAATCCAATGCTGAATAAGTTCCCGTGGCAGGATGTAAGTACGTGTTGGAGCAATCATTTAAGATACATATGTTATTGTCAGAAATAAAATCTTCAATTACTTTGCCTTTAGCATTAGTACTAACGCTTCCCCATAGAGGGTTATGTCCGTTTAAATCACCCATGATAACACAGGGTTTGGGAAGCTGAGCATATAAAGCTTGTAGATCAGCCTGCTGTAACGCCGAAGAAGGTGGAATGTACAAAGAACAAAGTGTTAAGGCAATGTGAAATGTAAGTCGAACTGCAACAGCTTGAAGATTAGTAGTTAATGGAACAACACTATGAATAACATCCTGTCTTACCAAGATAGAAGAACCTCCAGTGGCTTTTGCACCTGGAGGTGAAAAGTGATTATACAAATTATATTTTCTGATATCACATTTATCTGTGTCTCGAAGATACGTTTCTTGTAGACACATTACTGATGGTGTAAAATCCTGTATTAAAATCTGTAAATCATTAAAGTTATTCCTAAGTCCTCTACAATTCCATTGGATTATGCTGGATGACTGCGTCATGGTGGCTCTATTGGCGATCGTTCACGGTGTGAGGGGGGGCGGATGTTTACCGCTCTGAGACAAAGGGGTTGTGTCCATATCAAGAGCTTCAAAAGAGTTATGGACAACTATATCTGAAGATGAAGTTTTCCTGTTTGTCTGTTTTCTATTGAATTTCTTTCTTTCATTTTTGGTCAAAGGTTGAGAAGCTGGTGGTGCTGTGACTGGTACATTGGGAACATCAAGTACATTGACATCAATCTGAGCTTGATTTACAGTTTGGGTTGAAGATGTGTGAGACTCACTGACTGAAGTTATGTTAGAGGGTTGATCTGATTTGAGCCATGTCAAATCAGTCTGAACAGAAACTGAAGTGCATTTAGTAGTAGAAGTAGCAGCAACTGCAGAAAAAGTTCTATTGAGTGGAATTGGTGACTGGTTTTCAACAAATGTTTTTGCTTCATAAAACGAGATGTTTTTTTCATGTTTGACCTTAAGTATTTTAGACTGGTTTTGCCACACAGGACATAACCGTGATGAAGCAAGATGTTGTCCTTTGCAATTTGCACATTTGATGTCTGCTGAGCAATCTGCGTTCTCATGTCCGTCTCCACAGCGTTGACAAACAGCAGATCGATTGCATGATTTGGAGCCATGTCCAAATTTTTGGCACTTGAAACATCGGAGTGGATTTGGGACATACACCTCCACTCCGATGTTGACATAACCAGCTTTTTATTGATTTGGGTAAGGCAGACAATGAAAAGGTAAACAGATATGTATTTGAGGGAATGATATCACCGTCCCGGGTCTTCACTGTAAAACGTTTGACTGTTGTCACTCCTTGATTTTGTAATTCGTTTGAAATATCTTCTTCAGACATGTCGGACAGGCAACGTGCTCTGTCACGAACAATGCCGCGACAAGTATTTAACGTTTTGTGTGCAAACGCAACAACCTCAGTGTTTACAAATGTTTTCAATGATAACAGGTTTAGAGATTGTTGCTCCCGCAAACACTCAATAAGCAGCGATCCACTACGAAGACGTGTCACGTTCTTTACTTCTCCGCAAATTCCTGAAATTGCTTTCGAAATTGCAAACGGGTTGAGCTTAAGTGGCTGCTTGTCTGCTGCTTCAATGATAATAAATCGAGGCCATGAATCAAGTACAGAAGATACATTGTGATCAGATTCATCTGAATCAACATGACGGCGTTTAGATCTGTTTGAACCAGGGTTTTCTGAGCCATAGTGGAAATAATGGGATTCAGCATCCCTGCTCCCCACCCACCATGGAGTGCAAAAAGAGCGGTGTTTAATTGCATCGGATCTCCATCATGCAAACACCAGGGATACAGGGATGGTATACTTCAGCAAATATGACGCGAAAAGCTGCGTAAGTTTACCAAATTAAATGTCTGGCTGGTTCGCCCATAACAAGAAACAGGAAACATACAGATTTCGGAGGTCAACATCACCGAATTGGCCCATGAGCCACCGCCTTCTGGCATGAGACTCTAGGCAGATTTAATTTTGATAACGTAAAACGTTAGCCAAGACCAATCAAAACATAGTATATATTCAAAAATGTATATGCACATAAATCATGCACAGGGCTTGGCATGACCAGCCGATTGGTTGAACCGGGCCCATTCAACCACCCGTCTAGGTGAAGTAAGGGCCGAAGTGGTGTGTTGGGCAATAGGAACACGGTTCCAGGCCCCTACTGCCCTCAACCACCAGGCTACCGTCCTCCACCGACACAGGGGCGCAACCCACGGCAAACGGGTTGGTGGACCAAAATATGCCCCCCGGGTCCACAACGGGGGGTTGAAAGGCGCTTAGCGTGACCCAGCACCCACCACGAGGAGGTGGCCTTTCATGGGTGCCACATGAAATAAAACCCTACATTGGTTACACCTACTTGGGTTGTCAGTCCAGATATGAAGAGGTCATTATGCGACGATGTCGCATTGGCCACACTAGATATACTCACGAATATTTACTGAAAGGCGAGGATCCTCCGTTTTGCATCCCTTGTGATGAAAGAATCACAGTCAAGCATGTCCTGCTTGACTGTGTTGAATATTCCATCACAAGGGATAAGTATTTTAATGTCAAAACATTGAAGGATCTTTTTTATAATGTTAGTTATCATTTGATAGTTGACTTTTAAAAGAATTAGACCTGTTGACTGATTTGTAAATAGCTAAATATTTTTGATTGGAAGTTTGAATTAGTAACTTGAGATTGTTAGTGGCTGTATCCTCGAGGGGGGTTGAAGTACTGTAAAATTATTGTCCTCCTGAGAGGGTACGTAAGTCCCAAAACATTCAAAGTAAATTTCAACTTTCCGTTTTTTAATCGTAGAATATGTGTAATTTTAATGTATGGCTAGGTATATCTCAATTGCTAACAGCTGAGGAGATGATGTAAATCCAGCTGGGGTCTATGCAGGAAGCAAATGTACTGTAAGTCCCCATGGTCCCTAGTATGGTGATCTACCTTCAGTTGTTAGCGATCTATAGCCCATTTTTATATTGTGTTGTCCCCTATAGTTGAAATGTTTTAGATTCAGTTACTAGTTTTACATATATATCTGTGATATTCTGGTTGTTTTGCTGTCCTTCGTCGGCAGGTTTTTTATAATATACATGTATTTCATTTCAATATCAAATGTTCTCGTCACGATATGGCTGAAATATTGCCGATGTGACGTTAAATATTAACTCACTCACTCACTCGATTAATCATTCAGGTAGCAAAGGCACTGTAAGTCCCCATGGTCCCTAATATCTACCTTCAGTTGTTGGCCATCTAAAGCCAATTTTTACATTGTATTGTCCAGAAATAATTTTCTACTTTTAAAGATATATGCTAGCTAGTTTTAACTCAATCTGTGATAATCTAGTGGTTTTACTGTCCTTCGTTGACAGGGTTGTATATAATATATGTATGTATTATGATTTTAGAACTAGGTTTAGTCACGATATGCCTGAAATATTGCCGATGTGACTTTAAATCTTAACTCACTCACTCACTCGATTAATCATTCGTAGGTGACCGTACTGCACAGCTTACTATTCAGTATTGAGATGTGTTCATCCGCAAGCAATTAAACTTCACAGCTGTTGTAATTTTCCTTGTCAGTTGGACAAACAGCCGAAGGTAACCCGAACGTGTTGACGTCGGTGAACTGTGGGAAAAATATTTAGGAGAATCCCAAAATTTAATGAAAATATTTGCAGTCGGATGTCACAAGATAATGATAGTATGCTCTTCAAGAGGATAGCGAACCTATAATTTCGATAGGAAGGATGAGCGTTAACAAACCTTACAAAGACACACATCGTACGAACGCAGTTCTCTTTATCAGCACCCGTACACACTATGCATGTGGTGTACGTGCAGAACGCAATAGTTCCATACATATGCATTCTTGATTTTCACGCTTTTCAAGAAGGTCGATAAGTAACTGTAGACTATTAATTTTGACAATCATCTTGAATCACACAGTTGTTAATGTTTGTTTGTAGTCGTTTATTATTTGTTTGAAAATGAAAATCGCACACATGCACATTTCACGTCAAACAACGACTATATTTCAAGAGCAATTACTGTCCAAACTACTATGATCATAAGGCAGAGCAAGTGAGCATGTACTCTCAAGATTTTCTACCCGTGAAGGTCCGGGTTAGAATATTGATCTTCAGTAACCCATGCTTGTTGTAAGAGGCGACTAACGGGATCGGTCCTTAGTATGGCGATCAACCTTCAGTTGCTGGTGATCTATATAGCCCGTTCTTATATTGTACTGTTGTTTCTCGTGATATATTTTTATGATAGCGTACTAGTTTGAAATGAGGGGTTTGATATTCTAGTATTTTTACTGTCCTTCGATGACAGGTTTTTATGTTATACATTTATTGATTTGAATATTGATATCAACTGTTCTCGTCACGATATGGCTTCAATATTGCCGATGTGACGTTAAATTTTAACTCACTCACTAACGGGATCGGGTGGTCTGGCTCGCTGATTTGGTTGACACCACACTGTCATGTCATTGGTTCCCAATTGCGCAGATCGATGTTCATGCTGTTGATCACCGGATTGTCTGGTCCAGAGTCTATTATTCACAGACCGCCGATATAGCTGTAAAATTGCTGAGATTGCGTAAAACTAAACTCACCCATTCACATTTTTCAATCGTAAATTAAAAATTTAAGTCCCACCCACCCACCCCAAACCACTCACTTCCTCTGTATTTTTAAGAGTAAGTAATAATAAGTGTTCGATACAACCGATTGCAATGTTGCCGTTAACTATTGCTGCATAAGAATTTAAGGCATCATTTGGGTTTAATGTTGTTATTAACAAGAACACAGAGTCATCAATATCCCCCGCAATGGCAAAATACTCTTCATGATTATGTCTACGAGTTATGGGCACCCATGAAGGGCCACCTCCTCGTGCTGGGTGCTGGGTAACGCTAAGCGCCCTTCAACCCCCCGTTGTGGACCCGGGGGAATATTTGGTCCACCAACCCGTTTGCCGTGGGTTGCACCCCTGTGTTGGTGGAGGAAGGGATTCTGGTGGTTCAGGGCAGCAGGGGCCTGGAACCGTGTTCCTGTTGCCCAACACACCACTTTGGCCCTTACTTCACCTAGACGGGTGGTAGAACTGGCCCGGTTCTACCAATCGGCTGGTCACGCCAAGCCCTGTGCATAGTTATTTTATTTGCACATTTTTACTATTGGGCCTTGGACATTTTGATTTTCAATGTACAAATTATTTATATACGAAATTGCCTAGAGTCCTATGCCAGAAGGCGGTGGCTCATGGGCCAATCTGGTGATGTTGACCACTGAATAATGCATGTCTCGAATTTCTTGTCAAGGACGGAACCAGTCTGGCATTAAATTGGTAGCAGCTATTCATGTCGTATTCACTTGAGTATAACATCCCTGTATCCTTGGTGTCAGCATCTTGGAGATCCGGTGCTATATGACACTGTCCTTGTTGATATTCCGTGGTGGATGGGGAGCAGGGGTGCTGAATCTTTTACCTTTCATTATGGCGTCGCAACAATCTGGTTCACTGAGAAATGAAAAGAAAAGGCGTTTGGATGAACTTGACCAAACTACAAGAAATACCTCTTCAAGTGCTGAGTCATGGGCTAGATTTCTGGTTATAGAAGGCAAAGATAATTTACCTATCAAACTTAATCCTTTTGCGATCTTCAAAGCAATATCTGGAATTTGTGGGGAAGTGGCGAACGTCACCCGTCTTCGTAGTGGCTCGCTTCTGGTCGAGTGTGCACGGAAACAGCAATCTCTAAATCTTTTGTCAATCAAAATGTTTGCAAATATTGAGGTTGCTGTGTCTGTGCACAGAACTTTAAATTCTTGTCGCTGCATCGTTCGGGACAGGGCTCGTTGTCTTTCGGATATGTCCGAGGAGGACATTGCAACAGAGCTTAAGGAGCAGGCTGTGACAGCGGTGAAACGTTTCACCATGAAGAGAGAGGGTGTCGTCATTAACGCCAACACCTATCTCCTGACATTTGCTCTTGCAACCATTCCCCAATCAATTAAAGCTGGATACTTAAACATCGGAGTGGAGGTGTATGTCCCCAATCCACTCCGGTGTTATACATGTCAACGCTTTGGCCATGGGTCGAAATCATGTCGCAACTCTGTGGTGTGTCACCGCTGTGGAGACCATCATGCTGATACAGACTGTCAAAAAAGAGTATAAATGCGCAAATTGTGAAGGTCCTCATCCTCCATCATCCAGATCCTGCCCTGTGTGGCAAAGGGAAGCGACAATTATGAAACGAAAGTGTGAAAAAAGTATTTCATACTTAGATGCAAAAAAACTGTACGCAACTCAGAACTCAACTCCTTTGAGTATAACTTATTCCGCTGCAGTCACGCGTGCTGTAGCAACATCATCTATAGCTTGCCAGACTGACTTGACATGGATCAAGTCAGAAAGACCTGTTTCAGCCAGTCCACACAAGTCCCCAGTTACTGAACCTATGTCACCAGCTACAGAGACTACTTCTTCTTCTCAGACTGTTAGTCAACCTGAGCTACAGTCAAAATCAGTAAACAAACAGCCCCACTCAGCCAGTTCAGCAAGAGGAAAAGGAAAAAAATTAAACAGAAAAGAGACACCTTCTGTCCCCTTTACCTTCAGAGATCCCTCTGGAGAACCCCTTTGGACCTCTCGACATGGAGGTCACAATGTCCTCACAGGACAAGCGGAGGAATAGCTCTTCTTCCCATTCACGAGAGAGATCTCCGATTGAGCCACCATCATGACTCAATTGTCTAATATAATTCAGTGGAATTGCAGAGGACTGAAGAATAACTTCAATGAAATACAATTACTCATTCAAGATCTTCAACCGTCAGCATTATGTCTTCAAGAGACATACCTTAAAAATACTGATACTTTTAATTTAAGACGGTTTAGTGATTATCATTCCTTCTCCCCTCCAGGCAATAAAGCTACTGGTGGCGCCTCTATTTTGGTGCACCAGAGTGTCATTCACAGTCCTGTCACTTTAAATACGGATCTTCAAACTGTTGCTGTGCGTCTCACTCTGCACATTGCTCTGACATTGTGCAGCTTGTATATACCTCCTTCTTCAAATATTCAACAATCAGATCTTCAAAATCTGTTTGATCAACTTCCGAAGCCATGTCTCATCATGGGCGATCTGAACGGTCACAACCCGCTTTGGGGAAGTGATCATATTAATACTAAAGGTAAAATCCTTGAGGAATTTATTTCCGATAATCACCTGTGTATATATAACGATGATTCTCCCACTTATCTACATCCAGCTACGGGAACATATTCTTCCCTGGATCTGTCAATTGCCGCCTCCAGCCTGTATAATGAATTTGAATGGGTGGTCCATGATGACCTATGTGGGAGTGATCACTTCCCCACCATTCTCAAAACAGTCAACCCTGGGGATGATCCACCTTTATCGAGAAGGAACTTTGCCAGGGCTGACTGGTCATTATATGAGACTCTGTGTGCTGAACAATTAACTCATGATCGGTTTAGGAACAGTGAAGATCCTATTCAGTCGTTTTCTGATATCCTTAATGGCATTGCTGACAGAACAATTCCTCAGTCCTCTGCGGTTCCACATATTCGTAAACCATGGTTCAATAACGAATGTAAACAGGCCAGAAAGTGTAGGAAGAAAGCAGAAAAATATTTTTGCTGACATCCTACTGTCCATAATTTAGATAAATTTAAAATGTTAAATGCCAAGGCGCGACGCAGTTTTAAACAGAATAAGCGTCAGTCTTGGCGAAACTATGTTTCCAAAATAAATTCTCGAACGCCGATGTCAAAGGTGTGGAACATGATACAAAGAATAAAGGGCAAAGGTTCCAAATCTACCGTTCATCATTTAAAGGACGGTGATAATTTGTTAACTGATAAGGCTGACATTGCCAATAAGCTTGGTGAAACTCTCGCCAAACATTCGTCTTCGTCCAATTACGTCCCTGAATTTCAACAATATCAGAAACAACAGGAGAAGAAGAGAATAAATTTTAACTCGGACAATGGCGAAGATTATAATGAATTATTTTCATTACATGAGCTCCACACTGCCCTTGAGCAAGCTCATGACACAGCAACAGGAGCTGATAATATACACTATCAGCTCTTGAAGCATTTACCGGAATCATGTTTGGAAACTCTTCTAAATATTTTTGACACAATATGGACTTCAGGGAATTTCCCACCTTCGTGGCGTAATGCCATTGTAGTCCCTATACCAAAGCCTGGCCGGGATCATACTGATCCGTCTAATTACAGACCAATCTCTTTAACGAGTTGTGTCTGTAAAACCATGGAAAGAATGGTGAATAATAGATTAACTTGGTATCTTGAAACCAATAATCTCATAACAAATATCCCAATGTGGTTTCAGGAAAAATCGTAGTACCATTGATCATTTGGTACGCTTAGAGTCCTTCGTCAAAAATGCAATAGTCAATAAACAACATGCAGTATCGCTATTCTTTGATCTCGAGAAAGCGTACGATACCACCTGGAAGCATGGCATTTTAAAGGATTTACATGATTTTGGTTTAAGGGGTCGTTTACCTCTTTTTATATCACGTTTTTTAAAAGACAGGCAATTTCAAGTCCGAGTGGGTTCTACCCTGTCTGACCATTACAATCAGGATCAGGGTGTCACACAAGGCAGTATTTTGTCCGTAACTTTATTTAGCATTAAGATCAACAGTTTATCCAAGGTTTTAAACGATTCAATAGATGGATCACTTTTTGTGGATGATTTTAACATTTCTTGTCGCGGTAAGAATATGCATACTATTGAACGGCAACTGCAGTTGTGTTTAAATAAAATAAATAAATGGTGTCTTGAAAACGGCTTTAAATTTTCTAAATCAAAAACTAATTGTCTACACTTCTGTAGAAAATATAAACCACATAAAGACCCAGAACTGTTTTTAAATGGCACTCCCATCAAGGTTGTAAAAGAGGCCAAGTTCTTAGGTCTCATTTTCGACTCCCATTTAACTTTTCTTCCGCATATCAAATCTCTCAAAACTAAATGCCTGAAGGCACTTGATTTATTGAAAGTCGTGTCTAATTCAAGGTGGGGAGGGGGATCAAGCTACGCTCCTACACCTTTACAGATCACTTGTCCGCTCGAAGCTTGATTATGGCTCCATCGTTTATGGTGGAGCCTGCAAAAGCAACCTAAAACTATTAGATTCAGTCCACCATCAAGGTCTGAGACTTTGTCTTGGGTCCTTCAGAACATCTCCTGTTGACAGTCTCTACGTCGAGGCAGATGAGCCTTCTCTTACCCAACGCCGTATAAAATTATCATTACAGTATATTACGAAGCTATATTCTAACGAGTCCAATCCTGCGTTTCACTGCATCTTCACTCCTCTTTATGAGGATTTGTATAACAAAAGCCTTCTCTTGTTCCGCCTCTTGGGCACAGAATTAAACCATTCCTTTCTGCTGCCGGCATTGAGCTGGAGAATATATCTCCTTCTCGTCTTCTTTCTTCTCCTCCTTGGCAATTGGTGAGGCCAGACGTTGACTTAACATTAACCACATTTAAAAATCCGAAACTAATGATTTACAGTATAAACAAGAATTTAGTCAATTAAGAAATAAATATAATAACTATAAATCCTTATATACAGATGGATCCAAGGATGGTGGCGCGGTTGCTTGTGCCACTGTCATTGGGTCCAAAACAATATCTTCCAGACTACCCAATGACAGTTCAATTTTCACAGCAGAAGCAAACGCAATACTAACAGCTCTTAAATATATTAATAAACACCGTAAATATAAACAATATATCATCTTTTCAGATTCTCTTTCGTGTCTTCAGGCTATAAAAATCTTTCTTGCAAACATCCACTTTTATTAGAAATTATTGAATTGTATAATGAGCTTGCTACTGGCCAATGCGACATCGTCTTTTGTTGGTTACCCAGCCACGTTGGCATTTCTGGGAACACGATGGCTGATATTGCTGCTAAGGCTGCACTCAACAAATCTGTGACACCACTTCTGCTCCCATACTCTGATTACAAAGCTTGTATTAGATCTTACATCCGTGATCTGATGCAAAGAAGTGGGACACCCAAGTAGGTATCAATAAATTACATGCAATAAAACCCTATATCGGTTACACTTACTTGGGTTGTCAGTCCAGATTTGAAGAGGTCATCATACGACGATGTCGTATTGGCCACACAAGATATACGCATGAGTACCTATTGAAAGGTGAGGATCCTCCGTTTTGTATCCCTTGTGATGAACGAATCACGGTCAAGCATGTCTTGCTTGACTGTGTTGAATATTCCATCACAAGGGATATTTATTTCAAAGTAAAACTATGAAGGATCTTTTTAGTCATATAAGTTCTCATTTAATTATTGCTTTTTAAAAAAATTAGACTTGCTAACTGATTTGTAAATAGATATATATTTTATTATTGGTAGTTTAAATTAGTAACTGATATTGTTAGTGGCTGTACCCTCAAAGGGGGTTGAAGTAGCGTAAAATTATTGTCCTCCTGAGAGGGTATGTAAGTCCCAAAACATTTAGTCAATTTAAGTGTACCAGGTTTTTAATCGTAGAATATGTGTACTTTTAATTTATGGCTAGGTTTCTCTTCTGTCGCCAATGGCTGAAGGGATGGTGTAAATCCAGCTAGGGTCCATGCAGGAAGCAAATGTACTGTAAGTCCCCATGGTCCCTAGTATGGTGATCTACCTTCAGTTGTTGGCGATCAATAGCCTGTTTTTATATTGTATCGTCTTGTATAGTTCAAATGTTTTAGATTTAGTTACTAGTTTTATATCTATATCTGTGATAATCTAGTTATTTTACTGTCCTTCGTTGGCAGAATTTTATAATTTCACTTAAATTGTTGATATATTTATAACTTGCTTTTAGTCACGATATGGCTGAAATATTGCCGATGTGACTTAAAATCTTAACTCACTCACTCACTTTGGGCATGTTCACATTACGTATTATCATACTCCGCACTACCCTAAAAACTGACTTAGCGACCGTAATATTTCCTAGTCCTGTGAAGAGATCAGAGGCACGAACCTTTTCATTCGAGGTTTCCCATGACAAAGTGGTTTATCCATCCATCAAGTTTCAGAAAGCGTTATACGTCTGGGATCTGCCCTGTTCCATGTTTAATACACGCTGAGCTTGCCCACGTGATATAACTGGATTAACGTTTAAAATAGCATAAACCTGAACTAACTCGATATCTCACTCATAAGTTAACATTGAGTAAACGCCACTTCAAGATTCAAAAGCTTTCAATACTAAAGACCTGTTGGCTACAGGAATTTCAAAATGAAAATGATTCGTTGTTTTATTCCGAATCACGATTTATTATGTGTCCAACATATGCAAAACACCCCCACGATAAGTTTCTGTAGATGAATAAGAGTTTGATGTTCCTTTGCACACAGAATTGGACACAGTTTACTGATTACCTTATAAACCAAATTTAATGAGGGATAATAAACTTTTGATGGCATCAGAAAATATTTAGATTACGTTGGACTGTAATAACTTCAATTAATCAACCCAAGGGCAAGTTGAATTGTACATATACCTCATACTGTATTGAGACTGTCTTTTTATATTTGTTAGGTTGCTTTTCGGTCTTCTTGATTATTTGAGTTTGTGCGCACTTTGTGTAATTGAATTCGGTTGCTATGCTTTTCGTAAAGGTACCGGTGCAGTGTTCGTGGCCGCCTGTGATTCACCGACTGTTGCTGAGGTGGATCCTAATGGTGTCATCCAAAATGGATTCCAATTAGCTTCGAATGTTACTGACTGGACGTTAGGACCCTTCGATAACGACTCGTTTGAGTTTGACTACTTTGGAAGTGAACCGTTTGTGCTGCGATGTCTGAGTCTCCCAACTGGTATGGAGGTTGTATTAGGCAACAGCACTGGTAAGTTAAAATCAACTTCATTTTTTTACTTCTAATAGCAGTGTTTCTCTATTCGGTCCTTTAACTGAGTGTGGTCCGAATACGTCAGTTGGTCTGCCCTGAGAGAGAGAGAACCGTTCACTGGATTTTTTCATATCTGACACCAAGCTACATCTACGGAAGGCACAGGGCCCATTCGATTGTGGTGATCTTCACATAATTTTCAAAGTCACAGCGACACAGTGAAGATTAAAGCATGCTAACCTGCATGTTAAGATTGTCAGCAAGATATCTCAAGAACGGTTCACTGGATTTTCTTCATAGACTTTCAGGATTTCTCTTGAATATTTTTGTATAAGCAATTTCTTTATGGGTATTTTTGCATGTTTCATACACCATGACATTCATGTCAAGGTCAAAGTGAGTCTTGAGATTTATTGTGTGTTTGAACAACTACAGAGCACGATATCAAGAGAGGTTGACTGGTCATGTTTGTGTTGAGATCTAACTTCATCTTAAACTAAGACTTTCACTTTCATTACTTTTTAAGTTCGATTTGATAATGTGCAGTGGTGGATTATGTCACCTTAGTGACAATGCTTGTTCATGTTAAAACTGCAGCATGATGTTTCAGAGGCACCAATTTAAGCAGCCCAAAACACACAATTCGCTCGTTTAGCAATACTTACCAGTGATCATGTGTAGACTGGAGTGTGGTGGTGAAAAATCTCGTTGGGTTATGAATGTCAGGTTTGTTTTGTATTTTAGATTGATGTTGAATCGTGTGGTGTAACAATAACCTGCGTGGTGCCAAGTTAATTTCAGACGGACTCTGCTGTGCGTTGCACATAAGTGACGATTGCGTGGAGCTGGACCTACCTCCGAGTATAAAATATGTAGCGATGTAGACGGCTGATTGTGCTGACTCCGAGAGCGGGTTTGAATCACGGATTTGGATTCAACCCAACAGATGTACTTTACTGAGAAAGTGCAATGCCAATTGTAACATGTCTTATATACATATATCTACAAAACATGGAGATTGGGTCTTTCAAACATTGTGGCTACATCTTTGAAATACTTTAGCACCACTCAAACAAATAAGCTAAGCACCTTTACATCATTGCAGAAAACTACATGTTCCCTTTATATTTTACAAACAGTTATTGCCTTTTCCTCATCTTGGGTTGTACAAAATGTGCAGCTTTACCCAGTCATACCTAGTACAGCAATGTGAGACCGACGAGCCAGATAAAAAACCAGATAAAACTTTAAAATAAAGCTTATTTATTTCACCTTTCTTCACAGCAAGTGTATGAGTGACTGAGTGAGTTAAGATTTTAAGTCACATCGGCAATATTTCAGCCATATCGTCACTACTAAGCAAGTGTATGGCGTTTAACAGGTATGTATGATTGTGTTCACAGATGATCCATTATCAATGACAGCAGAGGGAACTGGTATTGCTTACTTTGAGCCAACGAACGAAGTGTATGTAGCTCTGACCTTTGACAACAGCTCATTCAATGGAGTGTATGCCTTCAACAGGACCAGCTTTCCACAAATCAGATTTCTCTTCCCGTATGATGGCATTACCGGGAGGCTTTTCGTATCTGAAAGGTATGTATATAATATTCACATGAAGGCAAATGTGAAATTAGATTTCTTGTAAACAATGTTTGGATGATGTCAATACTAAGCAAATACCGCACATTTAACCGTCGTTGGGTTTTATATTTTATTTACGACAGGGCGGCGCATCATATATTTGCTTTGGTTGACCATTTACTGTACATATACACCATTACGTGGCATAATAACATGTTTCCTATTTTGAGAAACACAGCTACTACTATAACAAAGTAGAAGGTAACATACCCCGACAGGGATCAGATTAATGAATATACAGCTGAAACACCACCCAGGTGGGTTCAGTACTGAGTAGTCACTGCCGGACCGCCAGGGAACAAAGTCACAAACATTCATAGTCTTCAGAAGCCTTCTGCATTTTATGAAGTCTTTAGGGTCTGTCAATAGCGAAACTTCCAGGAACATCAGTTTAGAGTTTCTCTGTATGGGTTCTCTCCAAATGAGAGTTATGTGCCGTTCCTTCAAATCGCTTTGCATTGTATCCAAAATTTCGAACCGCATAGGGTTCATCCAAATTGTAGTGAGCAATCTGTCAACCCATGGACTGGTAATCTGATTCTTGTGTAAAGGCGCAGTTTGTACAGCGAAAGAAAGGCTTATGCAGCGAAGAAAGTTGTAGTGTTAACCTCCATGGCGTGTGGCATTGGGAACAAGTTCGTTGTAATCGCCTCTCAACTTGCGGTAGTTACTTCTGTTAATCTCTAGTAACGCAAGACTTCAGTGATACTTATGTGTTTGTTACAATACGTAATTGGGATTGTTTCTCTGTTCGCCGTCCTAAATGTGCAAACGTACAACTCACGGGAATTACTCTTTTCCTCTTTCAGCACCTTGTATATGAATGATGGTCAGAGTCTTCTGCGGATCATGGCAGGTGAAACGTCCTGGACTAATGTTGTAGTGTGGTCTTTAGAACTCATTGCATTTGTAGTTCAGGATGATGGTAAGTAGGATGAATTTAATAATGACTGCTATAAATCTCCAAGGAAAGAAATGTTGACACCACGTTACATATTTTCAGCCCGGAACATGATTATATACGTAGTTAAGTCCGAAAAAGAGGAAAGTTACAACCAGAACTAACATCCCCAAATAGTATATTGATCTTCTTTGTAGTTTAGCCCAATGTTTGTCCCGATCACTCAGTAGATTAAGTTACCTAAGTTATATTTGTCTCTGGTACAGGTATGGTCGTGTTCTGTGAAGAGTCTGGGTCTGTATGGACGTATAGTCCAACAGATCGACTGTTCCGGCAGCTGAAAGAGCCCACCGCTAATGGTGACCATTGTGGGGATATCGCACTGCGCGTTTGTGATGGCCTTGTCTACGTCGCGCTCAGGAACGTTCAGTAAGTAAACCTTAGAAGCTACATAAGATTAAATGCATGCCATCTTTGGCTCACTTACAAGATGACAGCACATACATAGGTGTCATTTTAGCAGTCTATGTTTAAATTCTTTGTTCAGCTCAACTCATGCCTGTATTTTACGATTCGAATGTCTTATTGGCAAAGCCTTCGGAACGTCAAGAAGTACTGAAAGGAATTGGATAGAGACTGTTAGCATGCAGACTTCTTACCATAATTTGAATAGTCAGACATTTCACACAGCTCGTTAGTTCCTTCTGTCGATGTATTTAAGTATATAACGATACAATGTTGATTACAGGATAATTTTTCTATCACAAGGGATATAGATTTCAATGTCAAAACTGTGAAGAACCTTTTTAAATAAAATTAATTATCATTTAATCACTGAGTTTTTAAAAGAAATAGAGTTGACTGATAAATTGTGATTTATATGTTTAGTGAATAGATAAATGATATTTCATAATCGGTAGAATAAATTAGCAACTCAGATAGTTAGTGGCTGTATCCTCGAAGGGGGGTTAAAGTACTGTAAAATGATTGTCCTCCTGAGACGGCAGGGAAGTAAAAAAACTGTCCTATTCAATTTAGCTCTACTAATCTTTTTAATTGTAGAATATTTGTTGTTTTATTATGGCTAAATATCGGTACAATCGCTAGTTGCTGAAGCTATGGTATAAATTCAGCTAGGGTCTATGCAGGTAGCCAAAGTACTGTAAGTCCCCATGGTCCCTAGAGTGGTGATCTACCTTTAGTTGTTGGCGATCCTCAGCCCTTTTTTATATTGTATTATCCTAATTTGAAATCCTATTTTAGAGATTTATGCTAGGCTTATTTCTTATTACTGTGATATACTTGTTGTTTTACTGGTTTTTAGAATTTGCGCTTTTATCATGAATTTATAACTAGTTTAAGTCACGATATGGCTGAAATACTGCCACTGTGACTACAATATTAAACTCACTCACTGGTTACACTATATCAGATGCCGAACCAGGTTGCAATGTCCCCCAGATAATCTCTTCGCTTTAAAAAGTGTTTGTTCCGTTGATTCATGCGTGGTCAAGAATCATCGGAAAGCAGACTGAACTGATCCACCCGTGTCCCATTTGAAAGTGGGAAGTCACGTGTGAACTTCTCGTGTTTCTATATATTGCCTTATGTGTAGTCTTGATGGAGCACGTCCCATCCAAGGAAAATACCACCTTGAAGGTTTTGGTGATTATAGTACATACACTTGTAATTGTACTATTGATTAATAGGTATAAAATGGCGATGATACTGTTGCTATTCTGAACGATGTATTGATGTTTAGTACGCTGATGATGACTTGTGATGTTTTTGTACACACAATCCTTTACATGTGA
This sequence comes from Haliotis rubra, assembly GCF_003918875.1. Classification (NCBI taxonomy): domain Eukaryota; kingdom Metazoa; phylum Mollusca; class Gastropoda; order Lepetellida; family Haliotidae; genus Haliotis; species Haliotis rubra. Next base: position 244,460 of record NW_025767716.1, on the reverse strand, counting down.
TCACTTTCCTGACAGATAACCTTTTTCAATCGTCAAGGTCTCACGAAGCTTACTTAATTGTGTGCGATATTGCAATGAGCATAAATGTATTGATCAAAGGAACACGTGACACAACAGAATCACAAGTTGTCTCAATCACTTCTTTATGAAAACAAATCTACTGTTTCACTTAATAACACTTTCTGTTTCAGATATATTGAAATTTACAACTCTACCGAATCTAGTTTGGTTCAGAACTTGCAATACACTCTGAATATCGCAACATCATGTCCGTCGCTTCTGCTGGACCCTCGAAGATGGTATGAAATGTTAAATATACCTGTTAACACGATAAGGTTGGCTTGAAATTACAACAAGACCACTATAATCAAACGACAATTAGAAGATAAAGCTAACGCGTTCGATTTTTATCCCACCGGCATGTAATAGTCGTCGCCTCGTCCGTCTGTCCGTCCGTAATCATTTTGTTTCCGGAGCGTAACTCAAAGACCGTTCGATATTTTTCAACAAAAATTGGTAGATATGTCAAACAGAACCTTAAGTTGTGCCTTTTGCTATTTACAGATGATTGTCATTTATATTTTTCTCGGTTTCCATGGAAACGTTTTTGACTTAGTTTTAAAGAAGGGTGGGCTTCGTTTCCGGAGCATAACTCAAGAACCGTTCAATATTTTTCAACAAAACTTGGTAGATATATAAAACAGACCCTTAAGTGGTGCCTTTTGCTATTTACAGATTTTTCGCATTTTTATTTTTCCCGGTTTCCATGGAAACTATTCGGACTTAGTCCCAAAAGTGAGGAGGGGGCTTCGTTTCCAGAGCATAACTCAAGAACCGTTCAATATTTTTCAACAAAACTTGGTAGATATATCAAACAGAACCTTAAGTGGTGCCTTTTGCTATTTGCAGATTTTGGGCATTTTTATTTTTCCCGGTTTTCATGGAAACAATTCGGACTTAATCCCAAAAGGGAGGGTAGGTTTTGTTTCCGGAGCACAACTCAAAAACTTCTTAATATCTTTCAGTAAAACTTGGCAGATATGTGAGGCAGATCTTGAAGTGGTGCCTTTTGCTATTTGCAGATATTTGTCATTTATTTTTTCCACGATTTCCATGGAACGATTTGCACTTAGTCTAAAATCAAGCTCGACTAGTAACTGTCAGATGATTTCGGTCTTTCCAAGATGTGGGGGCTGGGGGGCATATGTCATCTTCTGATGACTCTTGTTAAATTACATTTAGCGGTCTTAAATCAACGATAAAGGACAGCAAACTTGAAAACAGAGTAGCTTTATCTTCACTGTAGCACGACTGATAAGCCTTTTAAAACCGAACTGTTTGGCGCGCAAGAACACAGGGCGTGAAGAGACCTTTTTCCTGGAAATCGCCTGGAATCGTCCCGTTGAGGGACAGGTTGTGCAATGAACAAAATAAGACATTTTCAGCAACATAAATGCTTTATTTCAAGAACCAGTATGCTTGTATTGATAACAATTAGCATACATAAATTAAAAAAAATACAGTTTATACTGTCAGCAAGTACAATTATTTGATTTTTCTCAAGCGAATTATTGACCGCCCCTACTGTATGACAATAGATTCGCCCCAATCCAAGCCGTGAACTCGCTCAGTTTAGTCGCCGCTAACTTTATTCACGGAAATAATTGTTGATAACCACCCTGCTATGCCATTTTTTCAAAAGACCTGAAATGCCATGTTTTATGTGGGATACATGGACAGTGGAAGTGGAAGGACTGGGCATTACCGGCCGGGTCGGAAGCAGTCAGGTTAGGACGTGTGTTGTCGATGTCATGCCCGCTAGATCTAGACCCGGTTTCACTATACTGCCGCTTTTGCGCTACTGACGGATTTTCCAGTTTCGTAGTTTCTTCACTGGGATGAGGGTAAAGAAATTCGCCTTCAAACCATTCGCTTTTTACTTCAAGAACACCAAAGATGCTGCCGAGGTAAACATTGTCGATGTCCGACATGTTTGTTTACAAGCAATAGGGTCAGCGAGTTCGTTGTATTCATACGCGGTGAATCGGTCACTTTAATTAGCGGTCTTAAACTGCTATTTAAGTACGATTTTGATGAGCTCTCAGCTAATCAGAATCGAGTATCATACAATGTCGTGCTAGAATGATATATATTCTTTATCAAGAATAGTTTATATTTTCTAAATTTTGATCTTATAAGTCATTTTTTCCTAATTTTCTTTTTTGTTTGTATACAGTGAGAGTATCCAATAGCACATTAAAAGAGCAAACATAGTCATCAAAAATACATTTTAGTCGCAAATGGCTGTAAGTATGCTGGCCAAATATGTGATAAACTGGGTATTAAATAATGACAGAAAATATCCAAAAGACAAAAGTTATTCTATTAAACATGTAAATACTGCGGTAGAACGACAATTCCATCTGTAAGTTCCAAGTTACTGATGTTAATATGTGACATATCTGAGAATGAGGTGAAAGAATTTAATTAGTTTTTGAAGATACAACTAGACATTAAAACATATTCATACTTGCGTAGCGTCTGTAAAGTTTCAAACGTTTAGTAATCTCAACACATGTAATATTCATGTTGTTCCCTGGAATATTGGCAAGTTAGCTGTTTTACTAAATTATATGTGACATTGACGGTGTCATATAAAATCACAGAAAGTAGCTTGAAACGTGAAGACACAACATTTTTTTGACATGTGTGGCCAGCTAATTTTAATACAGATAATATCTATACGAGCAATCAGTCATAAAGTGTGTATTTTTGAAGTGCTTGACTCATGGCAGGACACATTTGTAAGTAGTATGAGGAGGACATGAATACGAGTGGGACTCAAATGACCTTAACATCGTGCAATAACCTCAAATGGCATTACATGACTATGTGCACATCCAGGCGCTTCCAGACATTGACACAATGAGTGTGTAGAGGTTACCAAAAACCTTCTCGACACGCTGAATTCGAATTCCCAATCACCGAAGTGAGGCCATGCTCACCTCGGCCATAATAACAACGCCACAAATACATGTATACTGGCCAGCAAATGAAACGCAATTCAAGAAATCAAAACAATTTATTCCATTGATCAAATTCAAACTATTGCTGGAAAAGTATAATTTTCATGAATTCTGAGTTGCGTTTTTATTGCTGTTCAGTTTATATTCATGGCTGATGGAGGTACGTTCTTCATTTTTCGGACTTGTAGAATTATTCTGAATTTTCTTTTTGTCTCTCCCTGTTTCAGTTGAGCCTTATTCGAGGAAGGTGGGTATAGCTTCTGTTACAGTTGAAACTTCGGAAGTCAAAGAACTATTTTCTCAAGTATAACAGTTTACTCTGATCCGGAAAGAGTACTGAGCACCAAATGTATGTTATATAAACTGGAGTAAATCAAGGCTGTGGAACTAAAAACATATCAGCTTGTCCAATGCATGTAAATTTCACAAGGTACGTCAAATTGGAAATTAATTATTTAGCAGATTACTTATTTGATCTAGGCACAGAATACAGAATAAACGCCCTTGACGTCAAATGTTCATTTTTCTTTTCAGATCGCTAACGGATACCGAGTTATCAATTGACTGTACTTGTGTAACCATGTCTACGTGTATCTAAATAGCAATAAACGTGCTTGCACTGACCATGATCGTTGTTTTTTTATCAGTCATCAGCGATGTATGCACGTAGATTTGGGGAACTAAATGATGATTTGTTCAAAATGCAATTGTATATTTGATGCTAAGTCCTTTTCCCCGGCGCTTTGAACAGTATTCCTGATAAAACACGACACACATATCAGTTTGAAGATTGAGATGAACACTATTTGTTCTGGTTGCAAATCACACGCTGTCGATACAGCCACAATTCACAACAAAATGTTATCAGATTGTCCGCATAATTTTGGTAATGACACTGTAGCATTTTGCTGATTAAACACTTTTTAAAATTACACGAGCACGGATGTAGTGCTGACAAGCTAAAGTTCCTAATAAGGACAAATCTGGGATTCGAACCCCGCTACAGGTGATATGATGCATTACAGCAAATTACTTGATCAACGGTCATGGCAGGACACAGTACATGTAAATACTGTAACGAATTAACTATCTGTTCAATTTTTCACTTTAAACTACTAACATATAACTACTAACATATAACTAGTTATAGCGCTCCAATTACAACACTTGAGGTGACGTCACCTAATGTAGCATCTCAAATGGGCATCTCCAGTGTTTCTACATCGGCCTCCCAGACAGACTGTCACATCGCTGCCTTAAGCAGATCTGAACCAGAATGTGCCACAGATACATCACAACAAAATAAATCATCCACAAATGAGAACAATGAAAAGAAACAATCGAGAAGAAGGACCAGGGCCCTCCAACATTTGGAGGTGCCTTCTTCTCAGTCGTCCCCTCAAAGGTTCAAAATCAATTTGAACCTTTGGAGATGGAGGTCAATCCCTCTAACCCAGTCCCTGGGAGTAGATCCCACCCAACCCACGTTCTCCTCCATGAGCGGCTCAATTAACATTGTTCATTGGAATTGTAGAGGACTAAAGAATAATTCTTATGATTTACAACTACTAATACAAGATTTCAAACCATCGGCATTTTGTTTCCAGGAAACTTATTATAAAGCCACAGATCAATTTGATATTGGGAAGTATACTTCATATTACTTGTTTTCTCCTCCGATCCAACTAGGGTCCATGCAGGTAGCAAAAGTAATGTAAGTCCCCATGGTCCCTGGTATGGTGATCTACCTTCAGTTATTGGCGATTTATAGCCCATTTTATACTGTATTGTTTTTCCCCTATAGTTAAAACGTTTTAGATTTAATTACTAGTTTTACATACATATCTGTGATATTCTAGTTTTTTTACTGTCCTTCGTCGGCAGGTTTTTTATAATATACATATATTTAATTTCAATATCAAATGTTCTCGTCACGATATGGCTGAAATATTGCCGATGTGACGTTAAATATTAACTCACTCACTCTTTTCTCCTCCAGCTACTGGAGGATCTTCAATTTTCATGCGACAGGGTGTTATACACACACCTGTTCCCCTAAATACAACACTTCAGGCTGTTGCTGTCAGGTTGACTTTAAATATTGTTTTACTTTACGCTCACTGTATGTGCACCATCATCCACTCTTCTCCAAACTGATCTGCAGGCTCTTTGTGACCAGCTGCCGAAGCCATTTATCATATGGGTGACGTGAACGGCCATAATCCATGTTGGGGTAGTTCGGATTCATACAGAAATGGGAAGATACTAGAAGAGTTTATTTCAAACAACGACCTGTGTATATTTAACAATAATTCGAAAACATACCTACATCCTGGCAGAGGCACATGTTTTTCTCTGATTTATCAATCACTCAGACAGATTCGTTAAATGAATTTGAATGGTCAGTCCATAGCCACCTGTATGGCAGCGACCATTACCAATAACTGCACTTGATGTTGCACCATCATCAAGATGGAACTTCAGCAAAGCTAACTGGCCTTTTTGTTCGAGTTACTCTGTACCGACAAACTAAATCCAGCTCGTTTTATTGATGCTCTTGAGTCAGTGCAACTATTCTCTGATGAGCTCAACAAAATAGCCGATGAGTGTATTCTTAAGTCCTCTACAAAGCCACATAAACGTAAACCATGGTTTAATAATGATTGCAAGCAAGCTAGGAAAACACGGGGGAAAAAGCTAAACACTATTTCCGTCGCCATCCAAAGTTGCATAATTTAAATAAATAAAAAAATATAAATGCTAAAGCACGGCGTACATTTAAGCAAAACAAGTGCCAATCTTGGCAAAATTACATTTCGAAAACGCATTCTTGGACGCCGATATTCAAGGTATGGAACATGATCCAGGGTGAGTGAGTGAGTGAGTTAAGATTTAAAGACACATCGGCAACATTTCAGCCATATCGGGATTAAAACTAGTTCTAAATTCATAATACAGATTTATAATACATAAAGCCCTGTCAACGAAGGACAGCCGAAGGATTGTCACCAAATGAGTTAAAACTATCTAGCATATATCTAGGTAGAAAATTATTTTTGGACAATACAATGTAAAAATGGGCTATAGATCACCAACAACTGGATTTACATCATCCCTTCAGCCACTTGCGATTGTAGTAGAATTTAGCCATAATTTAAAATCACAAAACACTACGTTTAAAGCATCTGGTAAGTTCAAATTTACTTTAAATGTTTCGGGACTTACGTACCCTCACAGGAGGACAATAATTTTACAGTACTTTAACTCCCTTTGAGGGTACAGCCACTAACAATCTAAGTTACTAACCTAAACTACCAATCATTAAAATACATCTATCTACAGAACATATTCAAAATTCATCATTTAAATCAATTTCTTTTAAAAAAGCAATAATTAAATGAAAACTAACCGTGATAAAAAGATCCATAACTGTTTTCACATTGAAATATTTATCCCTTATGACTGAGAATTCAAAACATGATCCAGAGAATCAAAGGTAAGGGTACCAAATCTAGCATACGTCATCTCAAAATTGGGCACCAGTTGTTAACAGATAAATCTGACATCGCAAATAAAGTGGGTGAAACAACTGCAAAACAATCTTCCTCGTCAAACTATGTTCCTAATTTTCAAACATACCAAAAGATTGCAAGAAAAGAAACAAATCAATTTTCATTCGGATAATGGGGAAGACTATAACGCATTTTTTTCTATCCATGAGCTTCATACTGCTCTTGAACAAGCTCACAATACTGCCACAGGAACTGACAACATTCATTATCAACTCCTGACACACTTACCTGAATCCTATTTAGAGACACTATTAAATAGTTGATGATATTTGGACAAATTTCCTCATCCTGGGGTGATGCCATTGTTGTACCCATACCTACACCTGGAGGTGATCATACAGATCCCTCTAATTATAGGCCCATTTCCCTAACTAGCTGCGATTGCAAAACCATGGAACGCATGGTCAATAACAGACTAACTTGGTACTTAGGTACTTATTTAATCACAAATATTCAATGTGGTTTGCGTAAAACTCGCAGTACCATTGACCATTTAGGACACGACATGGAAACAAGGAATTTTTAATAGATTTACATGATTTTGGATTACGGGGCCGTTGTCTCCGTTTATATCCGATATATATATATATGCCCTTATATATAATATATTATAAACAATATATACTTTCTTCACACTCTCTTTCATGCCTTCAGGCTATTAAAATCTTTCTTGCAAACATCCACTTTTAATTGAAATTATATAATGACCATGCTACTGGCCAATACGACATCGTCCTCTTTTGGTTACCCAGCCATGTTGGAATTTCTGGTAACACAAAGGCCGATTTTGGTTCTAATGGAACACTCAACAAATCTATGACACCACCTCTCATCCCTTACTCTGATTACAAAGCTGTCATTAGAGCATATATCCGTGATCTAATGCAAAAGAAGTGGGACACCCAAGTAGGTATAAATAAATTACATGAAATTAAACCAACTATCGGTTACACCTACTTGGGTTGTCAGTCCAGATTTGAGGAGGTCATTATGCGACGATGTTGCATTGTCAATACGCGATATACACATGAATACTTATTAAAAGGTGAGGATCCTCCGTTTTGTATCCCTTGTGATGAGAGAATCACAGTCAAGCATGTCCTGCTTGACTGTATTGATTTTTCCATCACAAGGGATGAAATATATTTTAGTCTCAAAACAATAAAGCATCATTGTTATAGTATTAATTATCATTTAATAATTGATTTTTGTAAAAAGAAATAGAGTTGTCAGATAAAAGTTGATTAATGTTGTGTAAATAGATAAATGTTTCATGATTGGTAGTTTAAATTAATTACCGAGATTGTTAGTGGTTGTATCGTCGAAGGGGATTAAAGTACTGTAAAATTATTGTCCTCCTGAGAGGGTACGTAAGTCCCAAAACAATTCAAATGAATTTAAACATACTATTATTTTTAACTGCAGTATGTATGTTATTTGAATTTACGGCTAGATTGTCAAAATTGCTAACATCTGAAGGGATGGTGTAAATCCGACGAGGGTCCATGCCGGTAGCAAAGGCACTGTAAGTCCCCATGGTGATGTTGATATACCTTCAGTTGTTGGCAATATATAGCCTGCTTTTATATTGTGGTGTCCTCTATAGTTAAAATGTTTTAATTTTGATTACTTGTTTTAAGTTTCTATCTGTGATGATCTAGTTATTTTACTGTCCTTCGTCGAAAGTTTTTTGTAATTTAATTCCATTTATTATAAATTTAAAACTTTTTAGGTCACGATGTGGCTGAAATATTGCCGATGTGACTGTAAGTCTTAACTCACTCACTCACTAATGTAGCATGTAGTCTTCTTTGGCATCAGCCTTTGCTCAGTGCATTCACCCGAGCCGACACGCGAATTGAGAAGAAAACGAGATTTCCGACACAATTATATTTCTTTTGTACACGTAATTCCAAATCCAACAGATTACACAAAGAAATTGAAAAACAATATAGAACCCTAATATATGATAAAGACATGTACTTTAAGGCTACTCACGCAAACACACACACACACACACACACACACACACACACACACACACACATACATACATACACATATACATACACAGACACAGACATGCAAACACACACATTATTTAGTTCATTAAAAAGAGCGAAAGGTTAACTGTTGACACCTGACTACTGTTGAATTCATGTCAACCTCGCCAAAGGAAACTATCCATTTATTCATTATCAGTGTCTGAAGGAATGTGGTAACTCCAGCTTGGATCCATGCAGGTTGCAATGGCATTGTAAGTCCCCATGGTCCCTAGTATGGTGATCTCCCTTTAGCTGCTTGCGATCTATAGCCTGTTTTTAGATTGTACTGTCACACATGACAATATACTTTATGGTTTCATACTAGGTGTAAAACAACGATAGTTGAGTTATTTTACAGTAATTCAAAGTAACTCACTCAAGCTGGATTTAAACACGTTAAACGTAAAATAAAGAATAGATTAGATATCGGATACAGATGTATCGAATATTCAATTTATCGATTGAACAAAATTGGAAGATTGTGACTGGGGTGTCAGATGTTGGCGTGACACCTGTTTCCAAAGTTCAAAGAAAGGAGGACAGCTGTATGGCGCAGTTTTAACCTGATCAATATCAGATATCTTTACGTCTTTGTAGGTTATATATTTAGTGAAACGTACACCAATTGTGACCAGTTATGACCCACAAAAAATATATTTTACACAAAATGTATTTCAAATAACGATTACATAATATATTTTTTGAAAATGCCTAATTTCAACTCAACGTACTCCGACTCACAATCAACATATAAAGGGAGATAACTCCTCCATATTGAAACACTACACTGAGCTAGACTGAAGATAGCGACACCTGTTGCTACAGTCACATGACTGGTCACGTGATTACACTTTAGTGAAACTTGCCTCATTTAAGACTAGTCTTGACACAACTAAAACAAGTTTTACAAAAATCCATTTGAATATGAAATATCAATTACATATTCTCGAGTGAACACAATGTCTTTAGACGGCATCCCCCGACTTCCAGCGACCAATCATCTACACAACATGAGGGTCAATACCCTTATAAACTGCAACTGTAGCTCCAGCAGTCCGTTCTTCCTTATACCAGACACATGTCATCGGTTCCCAATTACGCAGATCGATGCTCATGCTGTTGATCACTGGATTGTCTGGTCCAGACTCGATTATTTACAAACCGCCGCCATATAGCTGGAATATTGCTTAGTACGGGGTAAAACTGAATTCACTCACTCACTACCTTATAACATCTCCATAATGCGAAAAATACCACTAGAATCAAGTGCATTAAAAGGTTTGCGAAGAGTCAAGAAAACTGCATTATGTGAAGGGCGCTGACTAGAAGTTCTGTCCATGTAGTTTCACGGGTACTAAGTAGCCTTTAACTAGCTTTAAGAAATAATTTACCTTGACCAACTGCCCATGAGACTAACACACACTGCCCACAGACACGGGCTAAACATCGAGCTGTAACAGTTTGTTTGTGTGAAGTTGTAGGTATGTCTCTCTTAATACGCTGAAATCCAACTAGGGTCCATGCAGGTAGCAAAGGTACTGTAAGTCCCCAGGGTCCCTAGTATGGTGATCTACCTTCAGTTGTTGGCGAGGTTCAAGTTTACAACTGTGATAATCTAGATATTTTACTGTCCTTCGTTGACAGATATTTATTTTGTTTGTTTATTTTTTATATACAACGCTCATAGTCACTATATAGCTGAAATACCGCTATATAGCCTGTTTTTATATTGTATCGTCCTCAATAGTTGAAGTATTTTAGATTTTTACTTAACCCATATGGTAAAACACTCCATGTAATAATTCATCCATTCCATGTAAAAGCTAAATAGTCACGGTCATCACGGTGAACAGGCAAATGTGGTACAGGGGCCGATGACCTTCACACTCAAATAAACTTCTTCTTCTACAGGGACATGATGACAACCATTTTTAACATCAAGAGTAACAGTATAATCTGTTTGTTTAATACAATCTGCAATGTCTCTGATATCTTCATTTCTAAAAGTTGAAACACTACAATAAGAATTAAGATACTTCAAATCATGAATATATAGATTACCGTTTTTCTTTCGGACACAATAGCAGACACAAAGTCAGTGTTAGTACATAGTTCAATAGCTCCACTGGCGAGAGAGCATGCCTGCTACCTCACAATTACTAATGAACGTTTTTTTTTTTACTGAAAAGGAAGGATTATTACATTCAAACGTAGATTTAATGTTCACAAAAAGGTATCCTAATTTCATCACAGATCCAGTGAATAACAGTGCTTGGAGAGTCAGTTAATTCACCGTGCTAAAGGGGTAACTCTCACGTCTATAACTGGTGGTCGCTTTCGTTCCTAAGCTGGCCGCTCGTGTTGTGAGATCAAGTCTGGGGAAAGGTGAGGTGAGGTGAGGTGAAATTGGGTTTTACGTCGTGCTTGAAAATATTTCGTTCATATGACAACGTGCATGCGTGTTTATGTATGTGCGGCTGCTTGTACTAGCCCAGACTTAAGCTGGTTTTATAGTGCTAGCCCACTGAGATACCATGCCGTAGTGAAGCATGAATACCCCACTCAGACACATTATACCCGAGCCGACCAGTCCTTGTTGTACCCATTAATGCCGAGCGCCAGGCAGGCACCAACAAGTACAATATTTTAACGTCTTTTGGTATGACGCGGTCCGGCATTGAACCTGCGACCTTCCGCTCTCCGGGCGGACGCTCTAACCACTACACCACGGAGGCGATCTCTGGGGAAAAGAACGACTATAAATTTGTGAATAAAGATCACGACCACCACCTCAGTGAATCTCCGTCGGTGTTGAAAGTTGTGATGTCAATTCTACTGTCCAGTAATAGCGCCGACTGAAGGATCGCTTCTCAACGACACCATGTTATGTGTCTTCTAAACACAAAGACGCGGGTCAACTTCACAGGTTTATTCCAAGACTAGCTGCTTATCCAGGAGTAGGTAACTCTCGTAGTTTTTAACTCTCTAATGTATAGATGATCCAGGGATCAACAGCATGAACATCGATCTACGCAATTTGGATACGATGACATGTGTCAACCCAGTCAGCGAGCTTGCCCACCCGATCCCGTTAGTCGCCAACTACGACAAGCATGAAGTCGTGAAGGTCCGGGTTAGATTATTGATCATCAGTAACCCATGCTTCTCGTAAGAGGCGACTAACAGGATCGGGTTGTCAGGCTCGCTGACTTGGGTGAGTGAGTGAGTGAGTGAGTTAAGAGTTACCATATTTAAAGTACCATTTATGACTTGGGTGACACATGTCATCGGTTCCCAATTCCGCAGATCGATGCTCATGCTGTTGATCACTGGATTGTCTGGTCCAGCCTCGATTTATTACAGACCGCCGCCATATAGCTGGAATATTGCTGAGTGCGGCGTAAACATAAACTCTCTCACACTCACTCACTGAAGATCAATTCTAACCCGGACCGTCACGGGTATTTTAAGCTAAAGACCAAAATGTCATCCATATGAAATTTCATAAGAATCTTGGACTTCACTTTAATTAGTTTTCAAGATATTGGAGCTGTTAACTGTTTGTACTTGCTCGACTGGTCACCTGGGGATGGGCTCCGGTCCTTCCCACTCCACCAAAACTGTCAAAGTCCTTGCTATGATCATGAGATATTTAAACTAAAAGCCTTATTTCCCCCTATTTCAGATAGAGGCGGTGCCGTAGCCAAGTGGTTAAAGCGTTCACTAGTCACGGCGAAGACTCGCTTTGATTCCCATGATGGGTACAAAGTGTGAAACCAATTTCTGCGGTCCCCAGCCGTGAAATTGCTGGAATATTGCCAAAAGCGGCGTAAAACTATACTTATTTACTCACCATTTCAGATAACACACCACAAATTGCGTATCCATGACCATTACGTTTGGTCCCACCACATTCCAAAAGCAGAAAGGTTTTTTGAAAATTCTTTATTCAGAACTTTTAGGCACAAGACCGCAGGATATATATGTTATGACGTCTTGGGTATATAAAGGCAATGAGCTGATAAGTGTCATATACACAGTACAGTACAGAATACGAAGGTGTATTTATCAGATAAAGCACATTCTCTTTATAAACATTTACACTTTTTAAAAAAAACACCCTTAGATTTGAACAATAATATTTTGTAAATGTGAGTGGTATACCAATTGATTATTGAAAGTGTATGTACCACATTATCAATATTAACACCATCTTGAATACAACAAATGTGTAGTGAATAGAACTTATCTTGCATGTGAAACCCGGTTTATATATTAGTTATCATCAAAGATTCGTAACTTGTCGTCAGAGACATTTGGGACATTCATTCATATGTTCCCAGTTGTATGTTATTCTGCATAAGTTAACTATCTTAGCAATATCAACGAGACTGATTTGACTGCGGTTCCTCGAATGTCACAGAAGGTCCTCGGTTAAAAGACCATTTGTCTTCAAATGTACAGTTAAGTCATCAGATGTGTCACAAGTTGGATCTTTGCATTAAGGACCCAGAATCTTAAGGTCCCTCAGGAATGAATGGAATATTGAGCATCTGTTTGTGTGCCTATCAGGCTGATAACAAGTATCTGGAATATTGCAAACTGCAACTCAAAATTGCATTATCGCATTCATTTTGACGTTGGATACTTACCACTGATTGTGCTAGAATATATGTATGAATAAGACCGTCATACAATTGTGTTCCTGTTATTACACATCAATCACATGAGAAATATCAGCTATACTTTCGATTCAAAGGTGAGTTCATAATCCTGAGGTATGTTTGCCAAAGATCCTCCACGTGGTTCTGTGTTCACCTTAGCTCCAAGTGGGAGGGACACTTTGAAATGCCTCATGATTCCAGCCAGCAGAAGATGCAGTTCTTGCTTGGCCACGCTCTCTCCGAGACACACTCTTCTCCCCGCGGAGAACGGAAGCCAGCTCTCTGGTTTGGCAGCCATCTTGCCATTCTGGTCAAGGAACCGATCTGGATTGAATGTATGCGGGTCACCCCATTGCTCTGGATCATGATGCAGCGCGTAGTGGTTGATGATCACGGGAGTTCCTTTTGGAATGTCATAACCACCTGAAAAATTAATATTTGACATACGTTCTTAGGCGTTGATGGCCAACAACCAGTTAAATTACTAGCATGTTTCGTTTCTTAAAAGGGCAGTTATCTAATATATAATATTTAAAAAGCAAAATAGTTTACAATTACATCCACCTGCCATTATCACGAAATAAGACTGAAAAAATATTGTAGCAGGTATTGACAACTTGTAAACTTGTGACATGTTTTTTCCCCGCTGAAATGTGAACTTTGCACGTAAGATAATAAGAATGCCCAAACAAAAAAATGAATGTTCCTAATTTTTTCTCCGTTGAAAGTTTCAAAAAGTAGATTTATAAGTTACAAACAGAATATTGATCTGCAGGTATCCCGGGAAAGAGACCTACCGACTTTGGTATCACACAGTGTTTTGTGGGGAATTCCACTTGGTACCACAGAATGCAACCTCATACTCTCGTGCAGCACAGCCTCAGTGTAAGGCAGATTACTCCTGTCTGATACGCTGGGGAATTCACGTCCGCCTGCACATTTGTAAGCATAATGTTATTGTGTGAAGATTCTAAAGATCATCTTCAGTCATTTGGATTTATTCCCTGTTGCTTTTGTTGTACCTTCAGCAATGTTTCATTACACAACAGCATCATTATCTGTGCATCGCCATATATATATGTATGTGTGTGTGTTTGTATGTGTGCGTGTGTGTGTGTGTGTAAAAAAATCGATTTCTGTAGGTGTTTACGCAATAAATATATAAAATATGAGTCCATATATCTACTTGCCAAATCTCCTTTATATCTGCACAAGATCTTTCGCCGTACAACAGCTCCAGGTGTACAATGAAAGCTAAGGCTTAGCTTTCATTGTACACCTGAAGAGCCGTTGAATGGCGAAAGAGCTTGTGGAGATATAAAGGAGATTTGGCAAGAAGAAATATCTGGACTCATATTTTATATATGCATGCATATATACTGCTATATATATTTTACATGATAGCAGTACAATTCCTATCATGATATTGATATTAAGATGATAATTGATATTAAGATGATACGTTGCAACAAGCCATAAATGGGATGTCACATTAAATAAAACCCTGGGAAGGCCTCGAGAAGAGTGATTTGTTCTTCTTGTTTTTAATTCTGATGCGAAAGGCCACGACAGAAATTGCCTTTCATATGCAAAGAATGGAAATTATTCCTCTTTTTCATGCATTGATGCAAACTCCAGCACTAAACCCCTATCCACCACCTATCATGCTCGCCATGGCCGTTTCTAAGTATCACAGGGCTGGCAAGGTTTCATGGCAGAAATCAGAAAACTGAAATTGACGACGACTATGCTTGTTCATACAGTCAGAATAGTGGAGCGGCTAAGATCAAATTTTCATAAGATCTTTTATTAAGAATTGTGCATTTGTTGATAAAAGCACCAAATTAGTCATCATATAAAAAAGATATCTGAAATAATTTTAGATATAGAGGCACCTCAAATTTTGCATCTTGTGTGCATGCGCAGTACATAAACGATGACATACTATTTCAGCGTTTAACCTTTAATCTTTAATATTGCCATTTATTACATACCAATAATTTTCTTAAATAGTGATTAACAGGTCCATGAAAACACAAGAAATACATAATTCTAGAATAATACAAAACATTTCGAAACAATAAACATTCCCTCTTCCCAAAATGGCCGATAGCAGATAGCTTTTTGGACCTTTGAATTCTTCGAGAAAATGTGTGTATGCTTGGGATTTATCGGATTAAAATTGGCTGAAAATGAACATAATAAGTAGCCAAAGAAATGCATCACAATTAAAAAAGTCGTGGATATGTTTAACAATCAAAATCTATGTGATTATTCCCAAACTTCATGGCTCAAGGGCAAGCAGGGGAGATACTTCAGATTGTCTTTCGCAAGGGAGCTGTCATTTGTTCCGGTGCAAATCATACTTAATTGGCTTTATTTTTTAATGGTAAATAACAATTAATTTAGTGCAAACTTGCAAATGTTATCTTATCCTGACTCATACTAATTGCTTATCTCATCTCATTTCCGAATAGTAGTGGAAAATCAAGTGCGTGTGTTCCCCTTCAACAGAAAAAACACACAACTTGGATTGCAGACGGGTTACCCATAGCTTTCCCATCGAAGGGTCGTCCTTACCACCAACTGGAGCAACTTTAATTTGCAAGTCATCAAGAACCAAAGCTACCAGAATGCACGGCTCAGCTTGATACTATTATCAGAGGAGTCTTCCTGGGCCAGAACCATCAACAAGGCGATGATATCACACTTCCAAATATCCAGTCTGACAAAGAACATTATGCTTTTGTTCATGATCAACCGGCTGAAGTACCATGAGTCTATCTCCGACAAGATCTGCTCAGAATCGGTGGGACTCACCTACTACGTAGACAAAGAAATATTGGCCAAACTGTGACCTACTGGAAGACCCATTCATCACAAAAATCTTCTGGAATAGATATACCATTCTGGTGAACACGACGTCACCGCTCCACTCTATCTTCTGCAGATTCATCACATAGAAACCCAATAACCCATGCTCACAGATGCGATAGAGTCACTTCTATCCAAAGAAGCAATAGAAGTTATACCTCACTCGTCCCGGGGTTCTGTTCCCCCATTTTCTTGATTCAAGAACAATCTATCAGAAAATCCAGAGTAATATGAAGAAGTTCAACAACGATTACTTACTGAAGACAGAGAAGTTTTCCACCTTCTACACCTGAAGCAGGTGATAAGAGAGAACAACTTTCTGGCAAGCATAGATTTAAGGGATGCATATATCTGCATATGCCAATCCACCCAGGGTCCAGGAAGTATCTACGGTTCGTGTTCAACCATCAAAAATGCCAGTGGAAGGTTCTACAGTTTGGCATTTTCATAGCCTGTGGTTATTCACACAGGAAACCAAGCCCATCGTGAGCTCCCTGCACAACAGGGTAATTTGATGCACCTTCTACTTAAACAATGGCATTAAAGCACTTCAACAAGTCGTTATACTCAAACGTCAGTTGAATTTCACCCTACAATTGCTGCCCAACGTCAGCCCAATCACTCATGAAGAGAGGCAGATTGCAACTACGACCCATCCAGAGGTTTCTAACCTCACTCCTGGACCAGACGGACTTCAGACAACAATTACCGCATCACCTAGTACAGTATCTCCAATGGTGGACGCTGAAATCGAAGGTCTGCACAGGGACCTTCTGAGCGAGTAAAGCTTCAATCTGCTTCTGTATGCAGATACGTCTCTACAGGGTTGGGGAGCACATCTTGACACAGGTGTAACCGCAGGGCTGTGGACTCCAGAAGAGAAGCTACTTCATATCAATCACCGGGGCTAGGCAGTTATCCGAACCATTAACCACTGGGTCCCTCAACTGTCCAATCAGTCATTGATGACCAGGACAGCCAACTCATCCAGCTGGTAGGCAATCCGGTTCTAAAAACTCCCAGATTGGTCAAAACTTCTCACTTATCCTCACATGCAGCTGAAGCATCGAAATCCGGGTGTCTTTGATCTGTACACATGGAGCAGATCAAGAGGAACTTGACCAAGCGTGGCTATTCCAGCAGAGCAGCAGTCTCCCTGTCTCTACGCAGATCAACCAGAAGCCTGCATGATGATAAGTGGAAGAGTCTTGACCAATTTACCAGAAGTAAGGGGATTCCAGCAGATTTACAACCTCACAACCTTAAAGAATCTCCAGATTTGGCTCAATCTTAGTACCCATCAGCTCTGTCATCACCATGGTGAAGGCTCCAAACCCACTCAGAATGTCAGAGATCCATTCTATAGACCTCAGCCCCACCAGATTTGATAAAGGTGCCAATGCATCAGTCCATCTTGGTCTCCGTTTTATTGCCAAAAATCAGCCAGACCAACAGTTTCACATCTCATCATTATCGAACTTCAATACTTGGCAATGAAGACAAAGAAGACTTATCACTGCGTCTGGTCAGAGTTCTACGCATCTATCTATACTCCCCATCAAAAGTTTAGACTCACTAGTGTAAATGTAGCCACTTACTTAAGTCAACTCATCTAAACTAGATTTTGCACAATTTTCCATACTGTTTAAAGGTACTGTTTACACATGAACTGATGTATTGTAAAACAAAATCGTAACGATGAAAAGATTATTGTCATGGGTTAAATAAATGATGAAACTGAGTGAAAATTGGCGAAGTTTTAACAAAATGTTACACCACAACACAGCTGTTCACATGTACGATATTTGCACATGTTTTTTATCAATTTATTGTATGATCCTCGTGCAATTCATCTGCATAAATTTTGCAGTTGGTTCCCCAATGTTAGTGGAGAAATTCATCTTCGATGTAACCAAACATATATGCGTAACATACAGTGAATGCTTTAAGTGAGTCAGAACTTTTGATGGGTAGTATACGCAGGACGAGCGCCAGACGTCAGAAGTTAAGACGACTCTTCATCCCGTTCATGAGAGATGTCACAGCAGAAGTAAGTGTCCAAAACAACTACAGCTTGTCCTGAGCTACTCTACATATGCATGACCCGGGAGGTCAAATGGCACAAACGGCAGGTCGAGTTAACTTCATTAAATAGGGGAGCAGAGACTGTTATTAATGTTGCGTTCATGCGAAGCATGTATACATGGATTCGTTAAAGAACTTGTCCCGGAAAACAACACTTCTGACAAAAACAATAATTTCATGTTTCAGTTAAATTGTTTATAGTCAAATGTTATCATGTTTGGTTTACTAACTTTACAACGTACAGATGTCAGTTACTTTCACAATCCGTTTCTCTCTCGATATCACTCTCTACACCCAGTTCAATTATAACTTTTTCTATTTCAAGTTCAACTGCAATATGTCCGTAGCTTCTTTCTTTAAGAAAGTTAGGACATTGCTGACGATATCTCGACAATGAGATGTCAAAAGGCAACTTTGTCTCAGCTGTTGGGACATGTTGACAATCAACTGACAAATGTGCACACTTTCACAATAATAGACCCAACCAGTTGTGACACGGTCAAGCGATGCATTAGTATTCACTTCGTCAGGTCAAGCTGAACAAGCTGTATATCCTTCTAGATGAGATCGGTGATACTTCGAGCATTCAGAGATGTTGGCTAGAACCTCCCTCAGCTTCCAACCCACACGAAGTAAGTGCACTATATGGCAATTGCTTCTCACTACCATCATGGAAGGATGCTTTGGGGGTATTTTTATTAGAGATTATCTGCAAAGAAAAACTCAATTCATGCCATCCCATCAACACATGCAGCTCCTGTACAGCAGGGGCGGTGGGGTAGCCTAATGGTTAAAGCGTTGGCTCGTCACGCCAAAGACCCGGGTTCGAACCCCCACATGGGCACAATATGTGAAGCCCATTTCTGGTGTCCCCCGCCGTGATGTTGCTGGAATATTGCTAAAAGCGGCG
Organism: Haliotis rubra; assembly: GCF_003918875.1. Taxonomy (NCBI): domain Eukaryota; kingdom Metazoa; phylum Mollusca; class Gastropoda; order Lepetellida; family Haliotidae; genus Haliotis; species Haliotis rubra. Next base: position 225,284 of record NW_025767716.1, on the reverse strand, counting down.
TAAAACCAAACTCAGTCAGTCAGTCCTGTACAGCATGTCAAAAGGGCAGCTTAGCAGGCAGGTCATATGTGTTGTATCAGCTATTCTAGTATGAACTGTACAACCCTAAATGGGCCTCTATCCCCAACAGGGCCCCAGTGCTATTTATAGTGTGAGGGGGAATAACTCTTATTGCCCTTGTTCTAGGGAGTTGAGAGCACATGGCCACTGCCTTGCCATGCTTGTTGTGTAAGCCCATCTTGAGCTAGAATAAACCCACATACTTCAGTGATAGTGTCCTTCATATCACCACATGGTGTCAGAAGTGGTTCAAAGCTCATCATGGCAAACTTTCAGATCACTCCACCTGAATCTTTTGACTTTTCTAACCCTGAAAGTTGGACTCGTTGGATCAGAAGATTTGAGAGATACCGGATCACTTCCAGGCTATCTACTAAGGACTCTACAACTCAGGTGAATCAGTTATTGTATCCAATGGGTGCTGAAGCAGATGATATTCTCCCTACGTTTTCTCTCAGTGAGGATCAAGAAAATGACTATGATACAGTAAAGCAGAAATTTGATGATTATTTCTCAGTGCGCAGAAATGTGATATTCGAGAGGGCGAAATTCAATCAGCGATGCCAAAAAGAGGGAGAGCCTGTTGATTCCTTCATCACTGATCTGTATTCTCTTTCTGAACATTGCAATTATGGTTCTCTTCATGACGAGATAATCCGAGACAGAATAGTTGTTGGAATTCGTGATATGAGACTGTCAGAAAAACTCCAGCATGATTCTAATCTCACTCTACAGTCTGCTGTTAGTCATGTGCGCCAGTCAGAAATTATTCACAAACAGCAACCAGTTATTCGTGGAGCTACAAGTAAGCCTGATGTAACTAGCAATTCCAATGTGGAGGAAGTAGTGTCTCCATCAGCAAAATCCAAGAGATCACAGCACAAGCCAAAATCAAAGAAATCTTATCCATTCATTGATCGCTCAAAGCCTAAACCAACATGCAAATATTGTGGAAAGAATTCTCATCCTAGAAGTGAGTGTCCTGCATCTCATTCTACGTGTCGCAAATGTGGTAAAGCCGGACATTAGGATGTTGTGTGTCGAAGTTCTAAATCTAGACTGTCAGAAGTCAGATCTACTCCAAAGTCTCCTACAAATGAGCCTGAGTATGCCTTTGTCGGGATGCTCAGCACAAGTTCATCTCAGCCATGGACTGTAAACCTGAAGATAAATTCATCTGTCACAGAAGAATTCAAGATCGACACAGGGGCTGACGTTACGGTAATTCCGTATGATATCTACACATCTCAGTATCTTCCCCGTCTACGGAGAAGCGACAAAAGGCTGTATGGTCCCTCAAACTCCTGCTTGAGTGTTGTTGGAAAGTTTCGCGCCAAACTCAAGTGCATAAACAGGGATGTTGAAACAGAACAAGACATATATGTCGCCAGAGGTCTCAAACGTTCTCTACTTGGTAGACCGGCAATTGAAGGACTGCACCTCATCGAACTCATTGATAGTGTTACAGGTGACAAATGGAAGGAACATTTCCCTGAACTTTTCTGTGGATTAGGGAAAATGGAGGGCGAATACACCATCAAACTCAAGGAGAATGCAAAACCTTTTGCAATTTCTACACCTAGACGTGTACCACTTCCTCTCATGGACCGCGTAAAACTTGAACTTCAGTCTATGGAAGACAATGGCGTCATATCGAAGGTCGATGTTCCTACCGAGTGGTGTGCCGGTATGGTAGTGGTTCCCAAGTCCTCGGAAAAAGTAAGGATTTGTGTTGATCTCACCAAACTAACCGAATCTGTTAGACGTGAAAATCATCCACTCCCAGCTGTAGATCACACTCTCAGTCAGTTAAGCGGAGCAAGAGTATTCACCAAACTTGACGCTAACTCAGGATTCCATCAACTCCTATTGTCTGAAGAATCCAAACTTCTCACTTGTTTCATTACACCTTTTGGTCGATATTGCTTTAATCGACTCCCGTTTGGCATTTCGTCTGCACCTGAACTCTTTCAGAAGAGAATGCAACAAATCTTAGAAGGACTGGATGGTGTCGTTTGTCAAATGGATGACATTCTCACATATGGGCGTGATGACAATGAACACGATCAGCGTGTTGAAGCTGTCTTATGCAGACTTCGGGACGCAGGTGTAACTCTCAATAGTGACAAATGTCAGTTTTCCAAATCACAAGTGAAATTTCTCGAACACATCATCGATCAAAGTGGTATTCGGGCCGACCCAGATAAAATCAGCGCTATTTTCGAAATGCCAGAACCACAGAATGTCTCAGATATCCGAAGGTTTCTCGGAATGGTCAACCAACTTGCAAAGTTTGTTCCAAATCTTGCCTCCATCACGCAGCCTCTTCGTGAACTCCTTGTCAAGGAACAACAATGGATATGGGAGGAACCAGCGAGCTGCATTTCAGTCAATCAAATCTCAACTCACATGTGCTCCAGTTCTTGGACATTATGACCCAAATGCAGAGACAGTGTTGTCAGCTGACGCATCTTCCTATGGATTGGGTGCGGTAATCTCGCAAAGATGTGACAATGGAGTGCACAAACCAATCGCATATTGCTCCCGCTCGATGACAGAGACAGAGAAGCGCTACGCACAAGTAGAAAAGGAAGCACTAGCCATTACTTGGGCATGCGAACGTTTCCGAGATTATCTACTGGGAAAATACTTTCACATCAATACTGACCACAAACCTCTTCTCGCTCTTCTTGGTAACAAGTCTCTTGACCAACTCCCACCAAGAATACAACGATTCAGAATGCGCCTCATGGCATATTCATATGACATTTCTCATGTTCCTGGGAAGCAGTTGTATTCTGCAGATGCGCTCTCCAGAGCTCATCTTAACTCGCCACTCTCCACTGTGGAATCTTGTCTTCTAGCGGACACAAACATCTACGTTAGCAAACTTACCTGCTTCTGATCAGCGTCTGGATGAAATTCTCACGTTGCGCCAAGACCCTGTCTGTTCACTCATCATGAAATACTGTCTCGAGGGATGGCCAATTTATACATCTCTTCCAAACTGCACAAGATCTTACTGGCCTTATCAAGGAGAACTTTCCGTGGTCGAAGGGCTCTTACTGTTCGGAAAAAGCCTAGTAATTCCATCTTGCATGAGAGCAGAAATGCTTGATATCATTCACTCTACTCACCAGGGCATAACCAAGTGTCGTGCTCGTGCAAAGGAATCTGTATGGTGGCCAGGACTTAGTTCTCAGATCGAACAAATCGTTATGAGTTGTCGTACTTGTGCTCGTAGTCGACCTTACTCTCATGAGCCACTCATCCCGTCAGAAATTCCTACTTGTCCATGGAGTAAGGTATCCACTGACCTGTTTGAAATCAATTCAAGTCCATACCTGCTTGTCATTGACTACTACTCGAAGTACATCGAGATAGCCAAACTCTCCAGTACGACTTCAGCATGTGTTGTAAACCATCTGAAATCCATCTTTGGAAGACATGGAATTCCTGATATCGTCGTCTCTGACAACGGTCCTCAGTACTCGTCATTCGTCTTCAAGACTTTCTCAGAGGACTACTGTTTCAATCACATCACGAGCAGTCAGAGATATCCTCAAAGCAACGGAGAAGCCGAAAGAGCTGTCAAAACCATCAAACAGACTTTGAAGAAAGCGACTGACCAATATTTGGCATTGTTAACTTACAGAAGTACGCCTCTGCAATGTGGTTACAGTCCAGCGCAGTTGTTGATGGGACGTAATCTACGTACAACTCTTCCTGTTCATCCATCACAACTTGAACCTCATTTGCCTTCTTCACAAGAAGTTGATTCATCTTTCAAGCAATCTAAACAGCGACAAAAGTCTGACTACGACTCACGTCACAGAAGTCGCAATCTTCCACCAGTAAAGGAGGGAGATAAGGTGTTAGTTGATGATCCTGAAGCAACTCGGGAAGCCGAAGTGTACAAGAAAGCAAACATTCCATGTTCTTACTAAGTGAAGTCAGGCGATAATCTCCTGAGAAGAAATCGAAAACATCTTGTATTGTTGCCACCACAACAGCAGTCAACTTCACATCACTCAGAACTACTTCAATCTCCAGTCTCCACTCAGCCACAGTCAAGCAGTGACATTCCTCCAAACAGTACAGTCACCAGATCAGGAAGGGTGTCCACCAAGCCAAACAGACTTGACCTGTAGTGCAGTGTAGTGTGTGTCAAGCCAGACCAGTGACTTTTAAAGTCTAGGGTTCTAGGGATAAGATAAATCTATCCTAGTGTTCTTTTTCAGCTTATGGACATTTAAATGTGCATGCCACTTAGCATAAAAGTTATTTCTTTGATTATTTCATACACAGCCATGTCCACATTAAGTTACTCGTTATTTCTGGCTTGTTCACTGATGAGTGTTCTATTCTTACAAAGGGGGATGTGGTATCAGCTATTCTAGTATGAACTGTACCACCCTAAATGGGCCTCTATCCCCAACAGGGCCCCAGTGCTATTTATAGTGTGAGGGGGAATAACTCTTATTGCCCTTGTTCTAGGGAGTTGAGAGCACATGGCCACTGCCTTGCCATGCTTGTTGTGTAAGCCCATCTTGAGCTAGAATAAACCCACATACTTCAGTGATAGTGTCCTTCATATCACCACAATATGTAGGGTCAGTCACTTCTTGCACAGCCTGAACTCCCATCTCCAACTGACTGGGGTTGGATACAGAAGGAAAGTGGACAGTATTCTGGACAACACTCCACCAAGCATCAAAATCTTGTCAGGAGTTAGTATCTTGTCTGTACAAAGGGGTGTAACTACCGATGCAAGTGCTCACTTACATGCACTGGTGCAAGAGCCAATGTTCATAACATTGACTCAGCTGATTTTTCAAAATGTTTAACCAGTATTTTGGGTCAGTATTTAAAAAACCAGAACGTCCCAGTAGGGTATTGATGCAGTTTTCAAAGCAGTCAGAAAGGCAAAATATTATTTATCTAATGCGCGCGCGCAAAATGAAATTAGTTTGAGTGCCTCCATATTCTAAAATGTTCACTTTGTATCAATCCATAAATCTGCAAAGTTTCAGGCTTTTATCATTAAATGCATATTTCACCTGCTTAGCCGCTCCACGAGAATGACTTTCAGAAGAATGGTAATCAAAGAAATCCAGTTGTTGACAGATCTGGAACTCTTGAATAAGCAGCTTATGAAACACGAGCAAACTATCACCTATGTCATTAAACTACAACAACATCATGACAGATGTATAGGCCAGAATACAGTTTGTTGCTACATTGTCTGAACTGTATGTCAGTGGTCTGTATGAGAGAGCTGACAGTTTCATCTAAAAGCATAACAAGATATGCATCCTCGGTTTCCTGCCACAGGACATAACAACTGCGTCGACCATATTTCAAAGATTTTGAAAGCCTGTGCCCGTGACGTGATCGTCCTCTGCAAAACGGCCTCTTCACAGCAACGAATCATCCTCTATAGTTAAAGTATTTTAGATTTAATTACTAGTTTATAATATATATATATATATATATATATATATATGTGATAGTCTAGTTGGTTTTACTGTCCTTTGTCGACAGGTATTTTAAATTTACCTTGTTTTCATCGCTTTATGGCTGTTATATTGCCGATGCGATGTAAAAGTTGAACGCACTCACTTCTCAGTAAGAGTAACCTATTCTAGCGTGGCACGTGGAGTGGCATGACCATAGAACAGTCTCTGATGACGGCTGGAAAGACACAATGGAGATTTCTCAGTATCACTCACAGGGAAGATGCCAAGATCAAGTGGCTGTTGTCAGTACATGTGACCATTCAGTATATTGACTCCTTGGGAGCCTTGACGAAAACCACCAACCGCTCCTGGTCAGAATAGTATCGTGAAATGAAAGTGGAGCAAACCCATCAAGACTTAAGTCCATGCAGGCAGCAAAATTACTGAAAGTCCCCATGGTCTACATGGCCGGCCTTATGCTCACCTGATGAAGGAGTAAGAATATACCCCGAAACGTTGTACTCTTCATAAAAAAGAAGTTGACATCCATAACATTCTCTTCCTAACCTGTACCATCTGAACAAAGCGGTCTTCTTGCCATCAAGAAGGACAAACATAGTAGTATCAACCTATTATCTGAAGGATTCAGATATCTGTTACAATGTACAGGAAATGAAGGTGATGAAGATGTTGTAATGGTTAGAGAGGCAGGTTGATTTTTGTTAGGTTTGATATCGTGTAAGAGAATATATTCAAAATTCATTTTAATATGATATTTGTCTGTTAATATTTCTACAGACCTAATCGTTTGAAGTTTATTGTCTAAAATGTTGCATATTTGTAAGTAGGTCACTGACTGTGAACAGTGTTAGAAAAATACATCACCAACAAATCGTGGCCAGCGTCACAAAATACCACCTTATGGAATCGAGGAACATACATACCCAGAACGTGGTCGACCTCAGTGTGAAGCTTGTCTTGAATGTCTGGATGCTGAGCCAGGGTCAGTAGCGTCCACAGCAGGGTGAAGCGAGAGGTGTCCATCCCCGCTGTGGAGATACGGCACTTCACATATATCATTAAAGGATAGGAATAAACGACTACAAAATATGTTGAATGGCTGATCCGTCTAAGCTGAACTTAATATGTACAATGCAAATCATAGTATCAACAGATCAACCATTTTATCTCAGACCGGAGTGCGGAAACGTGTTTCCTGTTTGATACAAAACTATTTACTTAAGCTTTAACTGAATGCCAACACGTTCAGTAAAAGAGTCACACTGGATCGACTGAAACATTACGATAACTTAGGTTTGAATATGTACCACCAAATATGTTGCTAAGAGTTTGTGTGATATGTCGGTCGCTCATTTGTGACATCACATCCGGGTCCTCCTCCTGATAGGCTTCTTCTTGAGTCACCAATAGGGCATCACAGAAATCACGGATGTCATCTGTTTTGAGAACGTAAGAAACAGAATCGACTGATAGTTGGACGCAAGTCGATACTGTTATAGCAATGAGTTAATTTATGTTACAATGTTTAATAGCGATTGTAATATACTGAACAACAGTCAAATACTTCTAAACTAACTCATTCAAGTGGATAAACCAAACCATAATCTGCGATCTGGGTATGTGTCTGCCCGCGCGACCAAACCCAAACTTATACAGAAATGGGTTCTGGGCTTGTTTTCGTTCTGTTTATATTCTGTTAAAGCTCAAACTTTCTTGGATGCAATACTTATCACACTCGCGGTTTTTGAACTCTTTAACAATGGCATAGACAAATATTAAAGTATACTATTATTTAGAAATGGTAGAAATATGATGGTTGTCATTATTAACATTGAACCTACACTCCTGTAATATAAAATCATCGATTTATTATTGTGGGAGACTATCACATTATCAGAATGACTCTTTAGCGAACTGGGGAAAAACAGACTGAGTATTCACCTTTACGTATGGTCTGTCGATGTTTGTCAATTTCTTCAGCCAATAAGCCAAAGAACTTATGAATTTCTTTCATTATAGTTGTAACCTTCTTGGTAGGGAAGAGACGGAGAGGTGGAATTATGTCCTCAAGAAAGCCGTTGCCGAAGTCGTCCAGAAACGTATTCAAAATGTGCAGCATGTCTTTGAAGTAGTTGTCTCTAATCTCACATCTGAAGGAATGAACAAGTGAAAATGTCGTGAGGTATCAGAGTAATGTGGCTGGATAAGCCCTTATTATGAAGTACTGGTATGCGCGTCATGTGACAGAATATGCCCCAAATGATATAAGTTAATTTATAAACCTCTAGTGACGTGACTTTTTTTCAGTTGGGTTCTTCATTTACAGGACAAACCTCAGCAGTCAGTTTCCCAGGCATTCCCTGCGAATTTCCAGGGATTTATACTGAGTCAAAAAAAACCTTCACATTCTTTCTTCAGGGCACTATAAAAGTACATCTGTGTGATGTACTCGATACACTGACAGTGCCATAATCAGTTCCATTAGGCTACACCGCCGTTCCAAAACATGGGTATACAGAATGTCAAGTCACAAGAATAAAAATGAGAAATTTCTCAGTTCAATATCGTGTATGGCCGCCCCGCGCATTCACCACTGCCAAACACCGTCTCCTCATCGACTGCCTGATGCTTGTGAACACGTGGTTGGGGATTCTGCGCCATTGCTCTTGCAAGGAAGCGCCAAGTTCCTGCAAATTCTGAGGTTGGTTCCTAAAACCATGAAGCCTTCTCCCAAGTGCATCCCAAACGTGCTCTATTGGATTAAGGTCAGGGGACCTCGATGGCCAGTCCATGACGTTGATTCCAGCGTTTTGAAGGAATTTTCGTGTCAACATCGCGGTATGCGGCCGAGCATGCTGGAACTGTAGACCTGGGCCATGAGCCGCCATGAAAGGAACGAGTTGGGGGTGGGCACCTGGTCGCGGTAAGCAGCAGCTGTGAGGTTGCCACGGATGACCAGAAGTCGGGAATGGTTGTTCCCACAGAAATCACCCCACACCATGCAACTTCCGCCCCCGAATCTGTCGACTTCCTGTACACAACATTGGGCATGCCGTTCACGACGTCGTCTCCAAACTCTATGCCTGCCTATCTGAGGGTAAACCTGGAATCATCGCTAAAGACGACTCGATTCCAGTCTCTCTTGGTCCATCGGAGGTGACGTTGGACCCACAGCAGACGTTGACGTTGATGAAACGGCGTCAATATTGGCCCACGATATGGACGTCGAGAATGGAGATTGGCAGCCCACAACCGATTTCGAATGGTCTGTGAGGACAGTCGACCTCTAAACATCTCAGCCCTGGTTCGTGTAGCTGGCAGAAATCTGTCACGTAGGTGACGTAGGACGATTTAACGGTCTTCTGCTCGTGACGTCACACGTGGACGACCCGACCTTGGGCGATCAGAAGTGGTGCCAGTTTAATGTAGAAGACCTCGCAAGTCATACACAGTACAACGGCTGCATCCCATTGCTCTTGCGACGTCAATAACTGATCTTCCCGCTTGCAACATGCCAACGGCACGTTCACGTTGCACATTTGACAATCGTGGCATTTCAAGTACCGTTAGAACTGTGGTTTAAAAGTGTTTTTTCAATTCTTGAGGCCAATGCAAACACGTGCATATGAAGAAAACTTCAATGCGAAGATCACGTGATCGACTGCACGTGCAAAACCTCATTTGGCACTAACGTCATTTGCACGACGAATGGATAGGTTTGAGTGGGTTTTGCTAACGTTGTTCTAGAGTCGAAAGCAAGGGATCCCATTTCGGATACATAGATGTATCATCAGAGAAAAATTATTCACATTTTGTGAAGTTTCTTTTTTTGACTCAGTATATTAAGGAATAGCCATTGAGTTTGAAGTATTTTACTTGTACATGGTTTGAAGATTGATTTGAAGATTGATTGAACTTTGTCTTGTTATTATTGGATGCGATCGTAAAATATCACAATATTGAGAACATTCAATATAGTGTGTCGTTGCCGGGTTTCAAACAACCAACCATTCGTTACTAGCTTGGTAATTTTATGCACTAGGCTACTAAGGATCGCTGTGAAAGTTAGGATTGCTCGTCAGTATGAACCATGTGTTCTTCACAAGACAGGCAGTGCGTGCAGGACACAGCTGCAGGTAGCGCGTGCAAGGCAAGGTATCGACTGCCAGTCGCATCCCAGTTGATTTCAACAGTATAGACAATTGAAGCCTTGTTTTTTCTTGCCAACGAAATGCTTTAATTTCAATTGTTCATGTCATTGCTATTATAGGTAGGATCAAAACCTGGTTCTATCGGCCCTTCTCAACTTCCCTTACTTTTTCAAACAAAACCTTCAAGTCGGTTTTGATCTTTCACGTATGTTTCAATAATATTATTACCTTCAGTACCCATCGTAGAACACCGGGTACCGTTCTACTTACGTGAAATTAAAGCAGATGTTGTTGATGATGTTGAACACGATGAGGGAGACGACGTCATGAGGATTGAAGGGCCCCTTCATCTCCTTTATCTTCGCGATGCCTTTGGTCAGTGAGCGCGCTATTCCCTCGTCGAGGTGGTTTCCCGTCATGTAGTGTCTGTACAATGAGAGAGAACAGAAAACAGAATCAGAGCATGTTATTCAAGTACCGGTATACAACTTTTGCAGCCACTAGGCGCACCGAGTAAATGTTGCTTTCCCATCCTTACTAGGTACCCATTCACAGCTGGATGAACTGTGAAACATAGCCACAGTACTTTGTCCTAGTTACTGCACGTTGCTGTACCCGCAACTAGGTGTTTGCATGTATTCATGTGGCCACCATCTGGTCATTTACCAACGGATTCGTGGGTTCTTTTAAGGGCATAGTGTTGTGTACTGTACACTAGGGGTTGTGACAACCCTGAAAGAGTCTGCACACAAGTTGACTCCGAGGTTTTTTACACCCGGTCACAGGTGGGCTCGATCCGGTCACCTCAAGCTCGCTGGATCACATCGCCCACCATGCCCCCATTATATTGCCTTTTTGCAGACTTCTGTATCATATGGTATCCATGCAGATATATTTTCAGATCCAGCAGCTGACTAAGATCGTCAAAATACTTCGCCACGCGACCAGGCTGGCACACTGAAATATTGAAAAGGACACAAACGAACAAATACATCATTTTCGATTTGCTAAGTGACCCTTTGATTGTTGTTGTGTCTTTCTGTTACGCATTTCCGATGTCCTATGATGAAATAAATATGGTATGTATCCTGTTACATTCATGACGCGCCCGTTAATTACAAAGCTTCATATCAATTTCGACTTTCATCGATCATATTGTTGGTTGTATTCACTCCAGTTTAATAACGAAAGAAGAGTCAACATTGAGTGAGTGAGTTAAAATTTAAAGTCACATTGGCAATATTTCAGGCATATCGTGACTAAAACTAGTTCTCAATTCATAATACATACATATAATATATAAAACCCTGTAACTGAAGGACAGTAAAATTACTAGATTATCACAAAATGAGTTAAAACTAACTAGCATATATCAGTAACATTGAAAGCTTTCTATACATGTAATAAAGCATCAGTGGTAATCATAAAACTGAATTGATTTATGCTTAGTTCTTTTGGGTGTATTCAACGTGTTATCAAACAAAGTGTTGCATATTAGCATTCACATTCACATTTTCCTTCATGGTGTAATGTATTGTTTCATGTGGGACCGCCTCCGTGGTTAATGGTTAGAGTGTCCGCCCGCGTCATTAATGGGTATAACAAGAACGGGTCGGCTCGGAGTATAACGTGTCTGAGTGGGAAATTCATGCTTAACTGCGCACGGCATGGTGTTTATAAAACCAGCTTAAATCTGGACTAATACAAGCAGCCACACATACACACGCATGCACGTTGTCATATGAGCTAAAGTACGGCGTTAAACCCTATGTCACCTCACCTATTGTATCTTGTGTTTCCATGTTTGCTTAAAACCTGTAAATCACATTATTAAACTAGTATTTACTATGCCACAGTGCTTTCTTGCTATCAACTTGTGCAAAGGAAAATAAAAAACACACTTAATTGCAAGCATTCCAGTGACACGTTCACAGTTATAATCACCCCAGATTTTGTTTTGTATTTTCATATTACCTTCAATGCATTTCTGTAACCAGCTTTTATTGTTTTACGCCGCACTCAGCAATATTCCAGCTACATGGCGGTGGTCTGTAATAATCGAGTCTGGACCAGACAATCCAGTGATCAACATCATAAGCATCGATCCACGCAACTGGGAACCGATGACATTAGTCAACCAAGCCAGCGAGCCCGACCACCCGATCCCGTTAGTCGCCTCTTACGACAAGCATGGGTTACTGGTTATCAATATTCTGACCCGGACCATCACGGGTTAACTTCTTCGAAATCAGTCAAGTTTAGTGATGTCACTTAATTTCAAACATCCCAGTGACACGTTCAGAGTTTTAACCACTTGATTCCCAATTTGTTTTCTATTTTCATATTACCTTCGATGCATTTCTGTAACCAGCTTCTATTATCAACAATACCATTATTCAGTGATTTCATTCACAACTGTTTATAATGTATGAATCATGACATTTCATGTATTCGATGTTTTAACACATAGTTTCATTGCTTTGCTTTCACCTATGTTTTATGTTAGATAACTGGGCGGGACATATTTGATGCACTTCATCAAAGCCTTTCGTGCTCATCCATGCAGGTAGGAAAAGCACTTTCAGTCCCCATGGTCCCTGGTATGGTGATCTACCTTCAGTTGTTGGCGATCTATAGCCCATTTTTATACTGCATTGTCCAAATTTAAAATCCAATTTTAGAGAGAGATATTAGTTTTATTTGTTGATACTGTGATATTCTAGTCGGTTTTACTGTCCTTCGATGACATGTTTTTATAATTTACATGTATTTATGGTGAATTCTAAACTTGTTTGGGCTGAAATATTGCCGATGTGACTTAATTTTTAACTCACTCACTCACTTTCGTGCTCACCTCAGTGCTTTTGTTGCCAACTTTCTGTGCAGTTTCCATGTAGGACTGTAGTCGCCTAAGACGATATTCCTCCCTCCATCACTGAGGAGTAGTGCTACGGAGAAACATCGTATATGTGCAAGCGTGAGTACATTTAGTTTATTTGCGATAGTTTGCTTATATTTCTTAATTGAATGGCATGAATCATACGTGTATATCATCAGTGGTTGAAATCAATAGTCTTTTTTTTCTTTTTCTTATATCGTCTTTTTGTACGAACTGTTCTTGTTCAGTTGAATATACAAACTGTACATACGTTACTTCATGAAGCCATATGCCAATCACTTCGAGATGTACAGGTCATTAAAGCAGTTTATAGAATGATTATAGCATTATACCAAAATGAACAAAATCGTGTCTGGTGCTATCGCTGTGGATGAAATGGTGGTGAAATTAATCTTCTCATATTTACTGGAATACATCTGAATCCGCCCAGCAAAGTCTGCCTGTCTTTTAACCATGGCCTCCATGACGACGTCTATGCGGTTCAGTCCCACAATTGTAATGTGTCCTGTGACGAGAAATATTCACCAAGACAATACAATTCAAGATTTGTATTAGGTCAAACAATACAATTCAGCTCAAAGGAATATGTGCCTGTGCACATGGCGAGGTACACATATAGATAGCAATCATATCATTATTATCATTATTATTGCCCAAGAGTGAGGATATATGAAAACGTTTAAAAAAATATTCAACGTTGTTTCTTTCGTATAAGATATAAGAAATACACTTCGCAGTTTTAAATACTTCAAAACTGTTTTCACATTTTAACAATTTGATAAGCTTAAACATACATGTACTTACATTTTCCAATAGAATATTATTCAAATATTGTTAGCGTATTTCTCGATATTTTGGACAAATTTGATAACGTGGTACTCATCTTCTATTTCGTTAGTACTAAAGGGACATAATCTATCAGCAATTGGATTTTTAGGCAAACTCTTTCCTTTTTCAATCATTAGCATATGTGAACTGAGACGGAAAGCTGTAAGTGCAATTCTGTACTTCTTTACATCAATATTAGTTCAGTATTTCTCGATGCACAGAGTTTCCTTAATATGAAGATACAATTTAGTTTCACACAGAGTTGATAAGGGATGTTTCCATATTTGAGTATATATATCCTTAGCCCCTTGTGTAAATTCTCTCACAAAATCATTACTTTCATGAACATACTGGGCAACCCAAATATAACCAAAACCAAACCTGAAGAGCGTATCTCTCAATAAACAATGTTCAATATCAGGGTTCTCATTTGAACTATTCAATAATTAATTGTATATCGAAACTATATATCTACCGAGTTTACTTCTCAAAATCTTAAGCCAGTATTTGATCACTCTGACAAGGCGAATAACTTTCAAAGAAAATATACCCAATTCTCCATATTCATCCAATATTCTACTGATAGAGTCAAACTAATCTCCCCACTTAAGAGATAAATGTTGTTGCTTTTTACACTCGATACCTAGTACATGAATTATGTCATGTTATCTAGCCTGTAGGTTGGTTTGTTGTTTGACGCCGCACTAAGCATTATTACAGCTACATTGCGGCTGTCTGTAAATAATGGAGTCTGGACCAGAAATCCAGATATCAACATCAAAAGCATCGATCAGCGCAATTGGGAACCGATGACATGTGTCAACCAAGTCCACGAGCCTGACAAGTAACCACCCGATCCCTTTAGTCGCCTCTTACGACAGGCATAGGTTGCTGAAGACCAATTCTAACCCGGATCAAGGTAGAACTCAAGAGGTTCCCTCAAACGAATATTTGTGAGTCAAGGAATGATACACCTTTTTTCAACACAGCAACACAATTTGTTTCAAATAATTGAATATAGATTTGAATACAATGAATTTTGCTAAGACTTTACGAGTTCTTTATTACAAATACTTCTGCTGTCACTTCAGCTTGGAATTCTCAAGTATAAGGCACCGATTGTAACATATATACACAAAGAAGTTAGTTAAGCACCCCCTGAAATATGTCACGACTGAATGAGCGCCGATCGTATCCGGTCTTCGTGTGCAACAAAGGAATCCTCTGTACAGAACCTGGCTCAATTGGAAGCTGCTTTACACGTAGAATGGCGTAGACAGCCCCTTCAGAGGATCAGGATGCTGACAGGGTGTAGGAGGAGGAGAGTGCTGTCTGTCATAAACTCACATGGAGTGTACACTCGGTATTGACATTGAATCGTGCAAGACACGCAAAAAGACTTTTGAAATGTTCAATTTCACCAATAAATTCCAACTAAACATTCCAGGGCCATACTTGTACAGACATGGTTTTGTATGAAAATCAGTGGGTTTTTTATGAATGTGGAATTATCATCATAAAATCAACATGGATTCCAATCATTTTGTCCTGTTTTATGAGCCAAAGGATCATACGGGTCAGAAAAACTCATGATGTTTTATGTACGTGTTGATTACCTTTCATTGCAAAAATACATGGGGTTCTTAATTAAGTTCTTTGTGTATATCTTATCTGTACACTTGAACCTTCTTGACCCAGACCCATAGGTTCACACAAGTGACTTCACCATCGTCATTTCGCTTTCCAATCAATCACAAAACACAATTGTGGTTCCAAATGCGTCAGGGGTAAATGTGGTAAAGACATGGATATATTTTACTCTGAAAAAAAGCTTTTGAAACAGTTTCCAATGCTCAAATATCTGTTTACACACCGATATTAAACTTCACAACTGGACCATACTTAGCCCTCCACTCCGTCAACTTCTCGTAGATACTTGCGTTCCGGAACTCTGAAGTTAAAATGACTTCTTTTTAAACCTTGTTTTCAAAGGGACAATTTCTATCCCTACCAATGTATGTGATGTTGGTTCCTACGTTGACGCATGTGCATTAGCAACTGTGTTTCATAAACTGAGTGTAAGCATAATTTCACATTACAGAAAACTCACATGTCTGTATGATATTTCTTCCAACATTGTGTACAGTAGCTGCTGTCACGGGAACAAGATACGTGTTACAGCTGATTCAGACATGCGTTCACGTGTGTAAACAATCATGAGATTGACATTTATGGCTGTTTTGCACATAGTTTATAAATGTCAACACGAAATCCTTAATCATACGGACTATCTGCCAAAGCGAGTCAGTTGAACAATTCCAAATGATTAATGAGCACGTGTTTATAAATCACCGTCAGTTAGGCCACCTGATGTTTGATAAAATGTGAGTGAGTTAAAATTTAACGTCACATAGGCAATATTGCAGCCATATCGTGACGAGGATTTGAAAATAAAGCCGTAATAAATAAAGTAAAATAATAAAACCCTGTCAACGAAGGACAGTAAAACAACTAGAGGATCACAGATATAGATTGAAAACTAGTATGAAAAACAAAAAACCTTTAACTATAGAAGACAAAAAATATAAAAACAGGCTATATATTGCCAACAACTGAAGGTAGATCACCATACTAAGGACCATGGGTACTTACAGTACATATGCTTCCTGCTTGGACCCTAGCTGGATTTACACCATCCTTTCAGCCGTTAGCAATTCAGTCAAATCTAGGCGTACATTAAAAATGACACATATTCTACGACTAAAAAGGTGGTAAGAATAAATTTATCTTGAATTTCTGGGACTTACGTACCCCCTCAGGAGTACTCTTACAGTAATTTAATCCCCTTTGAGAATACAGTCACTAACAATCTCAGTTGCTAATTTAAACTATACCAATTATAAAATGCATCTATCTGTACAACATATCAATCAAAATGAATCAATTAAATCAATTTCTTTTAAAAAACAATCATTAAATGAAAATGAACATTTGTAAATAGATCCTTAACAGTTTTTACATTGAAATAGTTATCCCTTATGATGGTTGAGAAAATGTGAGTGTATTGTACTTCACTGCTGGTACTCACAAGCACACACACAACGGCAAGTAAACTGTCCACTTGAAATAAACACGGGAACACATGGTACACATCAATAAGGAATCCCACTGGACATCACTTTTGCCACTTCTGCGTCGAATTTGGAAATGGATCGTTCATGTTTCATAAAGCCTTTTGAAAAGAATACTGAGACCGTGAGTATTGTAACCGTGATCAAACGAATACCTTGTAAATATATATTCTTCAAGAAAGTAACGCAAAGCCAGATTGTCATTGGATGTTTCAAAGACATTTACTACATGAACTAAAAATGAAAGAAGTTTGAAATTTTTTACACGTAAACAACATCAACCGAGGCTTTAGTGACAGTCATCGAATGACCCAACGTCACATTGACGTCACGTACAGTTAGTAACGTGTGTGACTCCTCTGAGCACCTGGCACCTGGCACCTCCTGCCCATGGACGCAATCAGATTGCGGATGACAGCCTGGGGAATTGTAGCCCACTCAGCCGTCAAAGCGGCATACAGCTGTTGTAGTGTCTGAGGTTGTTGCTGTCGCCGTCGCAGACGTCTATCCAATTCATCCCAAAGATGCTTAGTTGGGTTTTAATGTGGGGATCTGGAAGGCTATGGCAGAACGTTGATGTTGTTATTTGCTAGGAAGGCTGCGGTGATGCTTGCTGTTTGAGGACGGGCATTGTCCTGCTGGAAATCAGCGTTGACGTGGGCCATGGTGAGGACGACATGCTGACGCAAGATCTCATAGACATTGACGCTGTGCTGTTAAGTTCCCCCCCCTGATGTGCACCAAGATATCTGCCCACATCATGACACCATCGCCACCAAATCTGTCAACTTCCTACCTGCAGAACATGAATCGGGATTCATGGCTGAACCACACGTGTCTCCATCGTCCCTAAGCCCATACCCTATGCGCTCGACACCAGTCGTAGCTGGCGATGCTGCCTGGACAAAATCTCGCCTCTAACAGGACGTCTTGGTCGCAACCCTGCCTCTCGTAGACAGTTCCGGACAGTCTGGTCCGAGATCCTGCGCAGTCCCGGTACTGAGGATGCAGTAGAGGCAGCAGTTGTCGTCCTTTTACGTAGGTGGCGCAACCGGATGTAGCGGTCTTGGGCAGGAGTGGTGACAAGTGGTCTACCGCATCTGGGAAGGCCACGTGTTGATCCCTGCTGCTGGTAGCGGTTCCATAGCCTCGATATGGTGCCAGAGGAGACATTTCAAAACTCGCAGCCTCTGATCTGGACTCTCCTGCTCGCAATTGTCCGATGGTGTTGTTCCTCTGAGCTTCGTTTAGTCTTGACATTATGAAATCTGTGCTGAGAGCTTTAACCGAAGTGAAGCAACATCGAGAACTCTGCACCTTTATAGAGCTTTTTGTGCCTTTCGCACTTGCATACCATGCCTTTGCGTAAGTGGTTAAAAACGACAGCAGTTGCGATTTTGTAGAGGGTAATGTCCGAGTAACTCTCCATTCCTTAAAAATAATGGAGCCCCGGAGGGGCCGAGGCACATTATTTTTAAGGAATGGAGAGTTACGAGGATATTACCCTACTTAAATTACATTCAAAGTATTGGGAATATTTCTGTTATCAAAATAAAATCACAAAATGAAGGCTTTAATTTGAAACTGGTACACGTCGCTCCATTCCTGAAAAGTAATGGAGCGAGAAGACAATGGAATGACGTCACAAATGTAATTTTATCACTGTTAACCATCTGTTTACCAAGTCATCGATTTCCAACCGATTATTGCGACTAAATTGCATTTTGTAAGCTCTATAACACAACATATTCAGCGTTCGTAACGCTAGGTTTCCTGTGTATATTTCCTGAGGTAGAGGTATCGGATATACGTTGTAGTCCCGGGGTATGCCAAGGTATATTTCATGTGATATCATGTTTATCAGTGAAGATAAGTTGATTTGATAAAATACATCTAAACCAACAGACCTAGGAGGTTCCCAAGCAACGGCAATCCTCGGGGCCCAGGCGGTAAATTGTACCTCTTCTTGGTGATCAGATAAACTGTTACTCCGGCAATTGATCCTATCAGAACAGCCCGACCGGTGAGACTCCCAGGTAACCATTCCTCCTTTCCCTTGAGAAAGTCCAGTAGCTGGTCCAGGTAGGGGGCGTTCTCCATCAGCTCCATGTCCAGAGTCAACTGCCAACACAAAAAGAACACTGTTTAGCCAATTAGATCCCACGAATTAATTATTTCAAGGTACGAAAACACCGGTGCCATTTATCTATGTTCCGTCACAAGGTGGCGCCTGTGTATCAATTACAAATGCTTTTTAACTGGTGACAGGTGGCAAAGGTTTTTTAACTACTATTTTGGTTACTTGTTGTGCCTCTTAATGAAGTACTTATTACAATCGGATGCCATCATAACTTGACCTCATTTATGAAACAACATTTTGTCATAATCTTCACCCTCTAACAGAATCAAACTTATTTTTCGCTATTTTGTGTGTGTGTGTGTGTGTGTGTGTTTTGTTAATTCTAAAATTTTGATACATAATTTGAAGATAAAGAAGTATTTTGATGTTAAATATCTATGTAATAGTGCGCGACCTAACAAAATAAATTATTCTTATTAGTTACGTCTAGCCGAAAACAGTATATGTATTCAAGTAGGTTGACATGCTTGTTCAAACATGACACACGTTCACAACGGAAGACTCTCCAGTATATCTCGCGTTTACTATATCGCCCCAGACAATATTTCAAGTGCTAGCTGCACAAAATGCGCCAGATACAGGTCACGTTTATCGACGATATAACGAATCACGAGTCTAATTGCAAGTCGTGCGCTCCATTGGTATGCACAAAACCAAAAAAAAAACGTCAACTATAAAAATGTATTGTAAATGCGCAGTTTTTCGTAAATGAAAAAAGGATCTATGTTTCAAGGTCAGTGGGAAGGCCGATGTATTGCATCGTGTAAACTTTCATGTACCATACAAGCAAGGACAGGCTGGTTAGTGGATGACATTTCAACAGTGTTACATTGGTTTCGCAATTGACATCTGTAAAGCAAACTCTGTCGTGTTTGCCAACATTAAAAACCCTGTTATATGAACCGTGTAAACTCATTCGTTCAGCACTTAAGTGACTTTACACTTCACTGTCAAGCACAAATAAGCAATGTCACATGCAACTAACAAAATCAAACATAATTAAAACACAATTATCACTTATTCATGACATATAATATACATTGCTGGTAATGAAAAAACATATAAACAAAATTATAAGCGTACAATCGCAAATCAAAAGTGCAAAATTGTGTACTTCGGTTTACTTCCCAAGAAACGAAGCAGCCGGGATACCGAACCCAGTCAGAGCGGGTGGGTGTGCACTCAAGTGTAACGGCCGGTTCATTTGCAGATGCCTTCACGGCTCATTGTGTGTGTATATATAGAGATGTTGGGTTTTGTAAATACATGCTCATTTTTTGTGTATAACATTTTGCAATCAAGAGACATCATAACATGTCATGTGTTCAAGTATCACACCTGCCTGTCTGTGTAATTACATAATGTGACAGAGACCGAACTCGGGCCATAAATCAATGCATTTTGTTTATGGTGTATAGCCTGATTGGTGTTAAGTTCAAATTGCATGTGGTCAGTGATAGAAGCTGTGTATTGAATATTGTCAGACAGACAGGCAGACACACAGGTGTCAATAAAACAAGACATTGAGTTGTGTCTGTGACAACGACATATCTATATCACAGTTAGAAATTTTGTACAACGCTAAATAATGACATTGCTTTTAAGTATAAAATAGACAAATGAAATTATATAAACAGTTAATTTACTGTCATAACATATAAAAAGCTCGCGCCTGTGAGAAATCAACAAAACATTAGAAAAATAGCTCACACCAAAGCCTTCACCGAGTGTTCACCCGACAACCCGCTTCCAAGCTGCGCGAACCTATTTCACTGCGCACGTGCTATGAGCGCTGCCCAGCTGTTGAAACTCGTTTTCCCCCAAAAAGTCGGGGGAAAATTAGTGAAACGTTTGAACTCCGATTTCGCGCGGTTTTTTTCATCGCGTTATTTTTTAACTTTATAAGCTGAATTTGCATTTTTGACGATTTGTTTCGGTAAGTCCATACCGAAAGGTATCAGAATCTGCAAAGTTGTGTTTTACGTTGCATGTGACCTTTAACATTACCTGTTTACAGGCAGATAAACTTGTGAAGCTGCCGACTGACTGGCCTCGCTGGTGAGTTTGGAGCAGTCTATAGCACTAAGGGTCTGTATGGGGAAAGTAGATATCTCAGAGGGTGTCAGCAGGTGCACCATTCCTTCGTGAAATTTGATTTAACATCACGATCAAGATCATTGCACTTTTACAGCGACTTGCCTGCACGTGTCTGTGTGGGCTAGAATTGGTCTTCAGCAACCCAGTCTTGTCGTAATAGGCGATAGCGACCTACGGGATCGGGTGGTCAGGGTCGCTGAATTGGTCGACACATCTCATCGTATCCCAGTTGTGTAGTGCGATGCGCATGCTGTTGATCACTGGATTCTCCGGTCCAGACACGTTTATTTACAGACCGCCGTCATATTGCTGGAATATTGCTGAGTGCGGCGTCAACCGACCAGACAACCAACCAGTTTTCCTTGTTGGACTTAAATACAGGCTAGATACATGACATAATTAATGTATCGAGTGTAAACAATCAAAATTATCTTTCAGAGGCTTCACGCGCAAGTCGCTCTATCCATGGAAAGTGGAGGGCAATACACATGCATTGATGCTTTTTCACTGGCATTCACTGTTCAGGCACTTGTTTGAAATTGCAACTGAAAATGAGACGTTTTTTGACACCTGCTGAAAGGGGTGAGGATTCCTTTTGGAATCTGGTCAAACACGGCGGCAGGTTAATGTCCGCTTTAATGTGAGTCAGTGTGTTATTGGTCGACTGTGGCAAAGACTTCAAGCCAATGGGTCCGTGGAATATGCAAGTCGACCAGGTCGCCCCAGAGTCACAACAGTCCGAGGTGATGGGCATTAAACAACACCGCGATATCCAGGAGCACCGTATGTCGACGTTTAAGGGCAACCGGACTCCGAAGTAGGCAACCTGCAGTACATCCACCACTTCTAACACCACGTCACAGGCAGTCGCGTTTGCGATGGAGTAGACATCATGGTCGCTGGAATCAACGTCAATGGTCTCGTGTGCTCTTCACAGATGACAGCAGATTGCATTTGTCCTGCCATGATGGTCGGCAGAGGATTTATTGTCGCAAAGCAGAGCGAATTACATATGCAACTGTGGCCACGCATAGCCGATTTGGCGGGGGTCGGTCATGGTTTTGGCAGGGATAACTCCTACTGGACGTACTCCACTGCACGTGGTCGAACTTACCGGACAGCGTTATCGGGACGAGATTATGGCTCCTATAGCAGTACCATTCCTGCAAGCTATGCATGGTTTTTATGGTCGACCCTGTTTACTGCAAGACGACAACGCTGAGCCTCATAGGACCAAGATTGTCACGGAATTCCTTTGGCAGCAGGGTGTAGAGCTGATGGAGTTGCAACATGCTCGCCAGACAACCCAATTGAGCATGTCTGGGATGAACTCGGTCGACGTGTGTACACACGTCACCCAGCACCAGTGGATCCCCCAGGACTCCGTAGAGCCCTTGCAGAGGAATTGAGTGCGATTCCGCAATCTTTCTTTATGAACGTGATAAGGAGAATGAGATTGAGAATGAATGAGTGAGTTAATATTTATCGTCACATCGACAATATTTCAGCCATATTCTTAATATGCCGAGGAGAGGCGACAGTGGCTCTACTGTATTCGACCGACCCCCCCGTCCTCGAATCGTGACGTTGACGCGCGTTATGACGACGTTAAACGCCGTGCGCGACTGCCCTATCGCCCTTTTTTTTTAAATCGACGGATGACGCTGATCCTGTATTTTTTGAACGGGTTTAGAAGGGGCAAAAATACGTTTATTGTACTTTGCCTCAGTTACGTAACCACTATAAAACATGAACACCCTCTTTGAACAATACATTAGCACCGCTGCAGTGCAAGTAGTTTTTCTGTCAATAACCACTGTGGATTGATGTATTTCAATAATGCATTCTTTGGATGACCAGTTCACTCTCATAGATAACATAATATATGATGTCTTGGGAGGGTGGATACAGGACATTCTCATCCGCAACTAATATTTTAACGATGAAAATCTTCGTGCTGTGTTGCCGAAGTATTAACCCCCAAGTTGTCGGATGGAATATACCTGAATATGAATGGTTCGAGGGATGTGTCTTATTATCGTTTAACATGAATGTTACATATGCTCTGAGTCTAGTTAACTATATGTAGTGTTATAACAAATATAGCTTGCATTTTCATATTAGTTCAGTTCCAGGGAATGAGATATCATCATGGATGTCGTTCCCTAGAGTAGGTCCAGGCATATTTCGCAGAAGTAAGATACTGGCTCTATTCTGCCTGAAACCGTGTTCCATAGAGAGAGAATTTTATGTAAATGTCCCTGTCTGAATAGATGGAGATGCTTAATTGCTCTCAGTTCATATGTTTAAGACATGGGCAACGAGTCTGTTATTGTATAGATGATTAACATAAACCACACTATGAATCAACAGTGGATTAAACACGGCTATGTCATAGATAGATTGACGTGCGTTATATATAAAAATATTTACCGATACATTTGCGTCTGTCGGGAGATAAAGGTCTGTTATTGTATGCTCTGTGGATACCTGTGTCAACACTGAGTGAGTGAGTTGGGCATCAAGTTCGCTACGTGTCTGTGACAGACGAATACATCTATTGCTATTACTCATAATCTGTTATGAAATATGCGAGTGAGTTAAACTTTAAAAGTCAGTTTAACACTATGTCACCCATATCCTAACTAAAACAAGAATAGGTGAAAAAAACAACAACAGTAAACCAACTGGATTATCACAGATATTAATCAAACTAGTAATTCATTCTATAATAATTTAACTATACATGACGATACAATATATTACTCAGGCTACAGATTGTCAGATCACCGTACTAGGGCCCATGGAGACTTACAATACTTTGGCTACCTTGCTACCTTGCATGGACACTAACCGCATTTACACCATCCCCTCAGCCACTGGCTATTGAAGGGAAATTTAAGCATATATTGAAATAACACATATTCTACAGTGTAGCCTTTGATTGTTTTGACAATGAAATATTAATCCCTTATGTTGGAAAATTCTATACAGTTTAGCAAGACAATGACTGACCGTGAGTCTTTCATCACAAGGGATGCAAAAAAACAGGATTATTAATTATGTAATATAAAGTCACTAACTTACCTGTTTTGCATAACATCAACTTGTACTCCACGTAAACACAGTTCGGAATGACATTATGTCGGAATAGATCGAAAATACTATAGTCCAGGCAATCGCATATGGTTGTGACATTTTAAAGTAATCTGCCAGCTTTACGAATAACCGAACGTTGAAACCTCTCTTCGTGCGGTATATTTTTGACAGGTTTATGAGGAGAAAAGACAATAGTCACGATGTTTTTATTGCATCAAAAGTGGTTGGCCTTGTGTCTGTGCGAGATGAAAGCCTGTATTGTACGCTTTATGTAACTCTCGTGTCAGCAAATAGACCAGGACGGTGTGTTAAAATGTAGGTTAATCTATGCCCAAGTGGATATAGTAATAATAGTGTATGTAGTTCAGATGCGGACCTCAGGTAATCCCATGATATGTTTCAAATTTTCCATTAATCGAATGGTTTATTTCAGGAATTAATATTGACCATAGACCCAGGTTTTCATATTAAGAATTACAAATATGAGAAAGTAAATTGTAATATAAACTGTTTCAGTAACATAGACTGGTGTGTATAAACAGACAAATGTTTCAAGCCGCTTGCACATCAAATTTATGGATATTCATAAAAGGGCTGTACACACGTCACAATGCGTGACGTTTATGACAAATAAACCAGTAGTGATATTCATCTTTTATATATGGCACCCATGAAGGGCCACCTCCTCGTGGTGGGTGCTGGGTCACGCTAAGCGCCCTTCAACCCCCGTTGTGGACCGGGGGGATATTTGGTCCACCAACCTGTTGGCCGTGGGTTGCGCCCCTGTGTCGGTGGAGGAAGGGAGTCTGGTGGTTGAGGGCACTGGTTCCAGGATCAGTGTTCCTTTGCCCAACACACCACTTCGGCCCTAACTTCACCTAGACGGGTGGTAGAATGGGCCCGGTTCTACCATTCGGCCGGTCATGTCGAGCCCTGTTCATTCTTTGTATTTGCACAAATTCTATTTTGGACTGTATTTATTGACTTTAGGTCTTGGCTCTTT
The DNA here is from genome assembly GCF_003918875.1 of Haliotis rubra. NCBI lineage: Eukaryota > Metazoa > Mollusca > Gastropoda > Lepetellida > Haliotidae > Haliotis > Haliotis rubra. Next base: position 200,396 of record NW_025767716.1, on the reverse strand, counting down.
TTGTCTATACATTACTTGATTTTGACATGTGACCTATTTCATTTGCCTAGAGTCTTATGCCCAGAAGGCGGTGGCTCATGGGCCAATCCGGTGGAAGAATTAATCTTTTAGTTTTTCTGCTTGAGTATATCATCCGAGTATCCTTGGTGCTGCAAGTTGGAGACCCACTTGTTTTAGCATTGTCCTTGTGATACTCCGTGGTGGGTGGGGAGCTCGGATGATGAAACTTATACACTAACTATGGAATACAAAACCCCCCTAAAACGAAACAAGCGTCAACTTGACAACGATGATGATGACGAACGTCCTTCCAACTCAATCGACTATTGGCCACGATTTCTGGTTATCGAGACTGTAGACAAGGCTCCACTGAAGCTGAACCCTTTTGCAATTTCCAAGGGTGTACATGGCATTGCAGGTGAGGTTAAAAACATTAAACGCTTGCGTTCAGGCTCTCTGCTGGTTGAATGCAGTAGAAAACAGCAAGCAATTAACCTGATGTCAACAGAATTATTTGTTGGAATTCCAGTTTCTATCACTGCCCACAGAACTCTGAACACTAGTAAAGGCATAATCAGAGACAGAGATCGACTGTTGGCTGATATATCAGAACTAGATATTGTTTCTGAGATGAAGGATCAGGGTGTGACATATGTTAAAAGATTCACAACCCGCAGAAACAACGAATCAATCCAAACAAATACTTATCTGTTCTCATTCTCATCTCCAAATCCTCCGAAGTCTGTCAAAGCAGGTTACTGCAATATTTCAGTTGACATCTACATTCCAAATCCTTTGAGATGTTTTAGATGTCAAAAATATGGGCACGGAGTTAATACTTGTACAAACCCCATAACATGTGCCCACTGTAGTGAGACTACTCATGTCACAGAAGACTGTACCAGTGACCTTAAAAAGTGTACAAATTGTTCAGGAAATCATTCTTCTTTCTCCAAAGACTGTCCAATCTGGAAGAAACAAATGGCAATCAATAAAATTAAATTCACTCCAGAACATCAGCTTTGCTGATGCCAAAAACTTGTGGAATCTGCAGTACCGACTGAATCATATGCATCAGTCGTCAGAACACATTCTGAAAACATGTCAAAAGTAACCACCTCGTCGATACATTGCCAAACAGATTTGACGTGGGTTAAAACTACTAATGCTCAGTTTGTTGCACCTGAACAGTCTACTCAGACCTCGACCTCTTCTATCAACACTCACTCACTCACTAAAGGTCCATCAGAGCCCTGTAGTCAGATTTCATCTGTATCCGGAGAACAATCTTTGTCTCACTCAACTCAAAAGTCTCAAGCAAAAACAAGCTCGAAGAATACTGTTCAAAGTAAAACCGACTCAAAAACAGAATCTTCAAAAAAAGAGTGGCAGACCCCCGAAGGGTTCAGATAATCCAGTCAAATTGTACAATAAATATGGATCGCTTGAGGACATGGAAGTGTCAGAAAACTTCCATCCCAGGGAACATAGCTTGTCGCCCTCGAAACAGGTGAGGGGTAGATCCCCTATTAACCCACCCAAAAGATAGTTTTTTCTACCAACACCGTGCAGTGGAACTGTAGAGAACTGCGAACTAATTTCCATGAAATACAGCTATTAATCCAGGATATAACACCAGCGGTATTTTGTCTGCAGGAAACATACCTGAAACAGACAGACAATTTTACCTTACGTCAGTTAAAAGCCTATCATTGTTTTTCTCCTCCGGGTGATCGAGCCAGTGGAGGATCTTCTATCCTTGTGCGACAAGATATTATTCACAGCCCTGTTACACTCAAAACTAATCTTCAAACTGTAGCAATACGGCTTACTCTGGGTGTTGCTTTTACTTTATGTTCTCTATATATCCCCCCCTTCGTCAGCACTTCAACAGGCTGATCTGCAGTCTCTCTATGATCAACTACCGAAGCCCTGTGTTATCATGGGCGACTTCAATGGCCACAACCCACTCTGGGGAGGTTCACACACAAACGCCAAAGGTAAAATACTTGAAGATTTTATCTCTAATAATGACCTGTGCATATTTAATGACGACTCAAGCACTTATCTGCATCCAGCGACAGGCACATACTCTTCTTTAGATGTGTCCATTTCAGATTCTTATCTATTCAATGAATTTGAATGGGAAGTTCACAATGACCTTTGTGGAAGTGACCACTTCCCAACTATTCTTTCAGAAATAACTCCATCTGATACTCCATCGTATACAAGATGGAATTTTTCAAAGGCTAACTGGTCCTTATATCAAACTATATGTAAATCGAAACTGCGACCTGAATGTTTCAGTAATATTACTGATCCAATTCAAACTTTTGCTGACGTTTTAAAGCAAATAGCTGATGAGTGTATACCAAAGTCCTCTACGACTCCACATGTACGAAAACCATGGTTTAATACAGATTGTAGACAAGCCAGAAAAGCGAGGAAAAAGGCAGAGCGTTATTTCCGCCATCATCCAACTGTCCATAACTTAAATAAATTTAAAATACACAATGCAAAGGCGCGTCGTACCTTTAAACAAAACAAACGACAATCTTGGAGAAATTATGTCTCCAAAATTAATTCGCGCACGCCAATGTCTAAGGTTTGGAACATGGTTCAGCGAATAAAAGGCAAAGGTTCAAAATCAGCTGTACACCATCTTAAAGATGGTGATAACTTGATAACTGATAAATCTGACATTGCAAATAAAATTGGTGAAACCCTTGCCAAAAATTCATCATCGGCAAATTATGTCCCTGAGTTTCAGAGATATCAGAAACAAAAGGAAAAGACCAAGCTTAATTTCGAATCAAATAACGGTGAAGATTATAATGAAGTGATTTCATTACATGAGCTACATACTGCTCTTGAGCAAGCTCATGACACTGCAGCAGGTGATGACAATATACATTACCAGCTACTGAAACACTTACCGGAACCATGTCTGATGACACTTTTAGATATATTTGACAAAATATGGACGTCTGGAGAATTTCCTCCTTCATGGCGTAATGCCATTGTAGTCCCAATACCAAAACCTGGCAAGGATCATACAGATCCGTCTAATTACAGACCGATCTCTTTAACTAGCTGTGTTTGTAAAACCATGGAACGTATGGTGAATAATAGACTAACTTGGTATCTTGAAACCAATAACCTTATAACCAATATTCAATGTGGTTTCAGGAAAAATCGTAGTACCATTGATCATTTGGTACGCTTGGAATCCTTTGTTAAGAATGCTATAGTAAGTAAACAACATGCTGTATCAATTTTCTTTGATCTTGAGAAAGCTTATGATACGACCTGGAAGCATGGCATTTTGAGGGATTTACATGACTTTAGATTGAGAGGCCGTTTGCCTCTTTTTATATCACGGTTTTTGAAAGACAGACAATTTCAAGTCCGAGTGGGTTCAACCCTGTCTGATCATTACAATCAGGATCAGGGTGTCCCTCAAGGCAGCATTTTGTCTGTCACTTTATTTAGTATCAAGATTAACAGTTTATCCAAGGTTTTAAACGATTCCATTGATGGATCACTTTTTGTGGATGATTTTAACATTTCTTGTCGTGGTAAAAATATGCATACTATTGAACGGCTTAGTTGTGTTTAAATAAAATAAATAAATGGTGTCTTGAAAACGGTTTTAAATTTTCCAAATCCAAAACTAATTGTCTACACTTTTGTAGAAAATATAAACCGCATAAAGATCCAGAACTATCTTTAAATGGCACTCCCATCAAAGTTGTTAAGGAGGCCAAATTCTTGGGTCTAATTTTCGACTCCCATTTAACCTTTTTGCTGCATATTAAATCACTTAAAGCCAAATGCCTGAAGGCACTTGATTTCTTGTTGTTTCCAACTCAAAGTGGGGAGGGGATCAAGCTACCCTGCTCCACCTATATCGATCATTGGTCCGCTCGAAGCTTGATTATGGCTCCATCGTATATGGTGGAGCCTGCAATAGCAACTTAAAACTTCTTGATTCTGTCCACCACCAAGGCCTAAGACTTTGTCTTGGGTCCTTTAGAACCTCTCCTATTGATAGTCTACATGTTGAAGCAGATGAGCCTTCTCTTAAACAACGTCGGATAAAATTATCCTTACAATACATTACTAAACTATATTCAACGAGTCTAACCCTGCATTTAACTGTGTCTTTCATCCCGTCTATGAAGATTTATACAATAAAAAACCTTCTCTTGTTCCGCCTCTTGGGCACAGAATTAAGCCATTCCTGTCCGCTGCCGGCATTGAGCTGGGAAATATAGCTCCTTCCCGTCTTCTTTCTTCTCCTCCTTGGCAACTGGCAACTGAAGTTGACCTTACTTTGACACAGTTTAAGAAATCTGAAACTAATGAATTACAATATAAACAAGAATATAATCAACTAAAAACTAAATATAGTACACACAAATCCTTATTTACAGATGGGTCCAAGGACGGTGGCGCGGTGTCATGTGCCACGGTCATTGGATCCAGAACAATATCTTCTAGAATACCAGATAACAGCTCCATTTTTACAGCAGAAGCAAACGCCATATTAACGGCGCTTAAATATATTCAACGACATCCCAAACATAAACAATATATCATCTTTTCTGACTCTCTTTCTTGTCTTCAGGCTATTAAAAATCTTTCTTGTAAGCATCCACTTTTATTAGAAATTATTGAATTGTATAATGAACTTGCTACTGGCCAATGCGACATCGTCTTTTGTTGGTTACCCAGCCACGTTGGCATTTCTGGGAACACAATGGCTGATCTTGCTGCTAAGGCAGCACTCAACAAATCTGTGACACCACTTCTTATTCCTTACTCTGATTACAAAGCTTGCATTGGAACTTACATCCGTGATCTGATGCAGAAGAAGTGGGACACTCAAGTAGGTATAAATAAATTACATGAAATTAAACCAACTATCGGTTACACCTACTTAGTTTGTCAGTCCAGATTGGAGGAGGTCATCATACGACGATGTCGCATTGTCCATACGCGATATACACATGAATACTTATTAAAAGGTGAGGATCCTCCGTTTTGTATCCCTTGTGATGAGAGAATCACGGTCAAACATGTCCTGCTTGACTGTATTGATTTTTCCATGAAATAAAACCTTATATTGGTTACACTCACTTGGGTTGTCAGTCCAGATTTGAAGAGGTCATTATGCGACGATGTCGCATTGGCCATACAAGGTATACTCACAACTACTTGTTGAAAGGTGAAGATCCTCCGTTTTGTATCCCTTGTGATGAGAAAGTCACAGTCAAGCTTCTCCTGCTTGACTGTGTCGAATTCTCCATCATAAGGGATAAATATTTTAATGTTAAAACTGTTAAGGATCTTTTTACCACTGTTCATGTTCATTTAATTCTTGGTTTTTTAAAAGAAATTGATTTGATCACTGATTTTTGATTAATATGCTCTGTAAGTAGATGTATTTTAATGATTGGTAGTTTAGATTGTTAACTTAGATTGTTAGTGGCTGTGCCCTCAAAGGGGGTTGACGTAGCGTAAAATTATTGTCCTCCTGAGGGGGTACGTAAGTCCCAAAACATTTCAAGTAAATTTCAGCCTACCAGGTTTTTAATCGTAGTATTTTTGTCATTTTAATGTATGGCTAAATCTCAGTATAAACGCCAATGGCTGAAGGGATGGTGTAAATCCAGCTAGGGTCCATGCAGGTAGCAAAAGTAATGTAAGCCCCCATGGGCCTTAGTATGGTGATCTACCTTCAGTTGTTGGCGATCTATAGCCCATTTTTACATTGTATTGTCTTCTTTAATTGGAATATTTTAGCTTTGTTCGCTAGTTTTATATTGATATCTGTGATTATCTAGTATTTTTACTGTCCTTCGTCGGCAGGTTTTTATAATAACTATATATATTCTATTACAATGTCAAATGTTCTCGTCACGATATGGCTGAAACATTGCCGATGTGACGTTAAATAATAACTCACTCACTCACTCACTCTTTTATATATAACAGTTTACAGATATTATAAACTCTATTCTAGCCTCTCCAATATGCCTACCTGTTTCTTTCATAGTTTATGAAACCTCGATCTAAACTGAACAAGACCACGTCTGTGTTTCAAATAGCTGTCTGTCTGAACACAAGTTTAAATAAAGAGTATTCAAATGTGCTGTGCCTTGTATCCCAATATTGTAAGAAATAAAAAAATGTGGGGAGTTCGGATCTCAGTCTCACATTAGTCTCTCGAGCTCCATGCACGAACTTTGATCATATCTGTGCCATCCACCTTTCTACTCACTTACCAGAAGTTGAGGAGATTTTAATTTCTTTTCAGGTTGAATAGACATATTCTTTGTTTGAAAGGTAAGAGTTTTAACCATACTGTCAAACGTGTTAGAATAACACATTGAAACACGTCACAATTTAATTCTGGAGAAAAAAGTCCAGAAACTCTCCGCCCTGTGGCCACTTTCTGACAAAGGATCTGACAAAATTAAATATGCAGTTGTCATGAATATATGCTAAGGATGAAAAAATGAAAAAAAATTGTTTCGAAAACTCAAAATTTAAACTACCTCGCCCATGGGCCGGCCCATGGGCGAACAGTGGCCCCGGCCCATGGGCGAGAATGTTTAATTTCGCTCAGACTTCATGTTTTGGAGGTTGTAAATGAATGAAAGCATGTTTAGAAGTAACACCACACAAAAATTACCTCATTGTGACTTAATTCGGCTAATTTAGAGCGATATTTAAATATCTCGCCCATGGGCGAAAGAAAGTTTGGCCCATGGGCGAGATTTTCTATGTTTGCTCAAAATCATGGGTTTTTTCAAGTTTGAAGGTTGTAAATGAATGAAAGCATGTTTATAAGTATCACCACACAAAATTTAACTCATTGTGACTTAATTCGGCTACTTTAGACCGATATTAAAATATCTCGCCCATAAGCGAGAAAACATTTGGCCCATGGGCGAGATTTTCTACTTTTGCTCCATATCATGCTTTTTTCAAGTTTAGAGGTTGTAAATGAATAAAAACACGTGTATGAGTGTAATGACACAATTTTCAACTCATTGTGACTTAAGTCGGCGAATTTAGAGCGAGATTTTCTATTTTTGCTCAAAATCATGGTTGTTTTCAAGGTTGTAAATGAGTATCATGACACATATTTTAGCTCATTGTTGCTTACTTCGGCTAATTTAGGGCGATAGAGAAAACATTTCGCCCAGCCAGAAGAAATGTTAGCATATTCTGCATGTAACTATTCGTTATGCACCCACATGCACCCACAAACGCTCTCACGCACGCAAATAATAGTCCTCACTTCATCCAAAGATAGAAACTATCAGTTTGTGGTGTTACAGTGACATGCGGTCAGCACCATTATCCACCAACATCCATCTCACTATGTAATTTTGCATATAGCGAAGTTTCTTTTGCTTTAAGGTGCATCCACTTGGCTAAGCAAATAGCGTCAAGTAAAAAACGTTTTTGAGGGTTAAAATGATTTATTCATGAATGTATATACTTGCAAATACAAAATGTGTTTATGGGTATTTGGCATACTCGAATTTGTGATGCACACGCGCACACACACACACACTCACACACACATACATACATATATATTATAATTCACGTTTTTAAGGGAACCCCTACGTCTATATCAAGGTAAAAATGTTCATATTTGACACATGATAAAAAGGTTCCAAATAGAAAATGACATAAAATGCAGAATAGATATCTATGTTTCAATACATATAGACCATATACTAGTACTGTATACACTGCGGTCCCACATTAGTTTCTTTTTTCTACATATCTTTGGTGAATTTTCTTTTCCAGTCCATCTTCATAACGAAGAAACACCTTGTCTGAAACAATATGACAGAGCTTGTTTGAGTGGCATTTAGAAGTTGGTGTGATGAACAACGAGGAGAGTTATGGATATACACTACTTTTATGAGCGACGTTTCGGTGTAGCTACTAACACCGTTATCAAGCAAATGATGTCACATCCTCGTTGTTCAATATAACAGAGTAAAAGAATAACCAATGGAAGAGATGTACGTTACTGGACTATGTACGATGCACAATATTATTTACAATGTCGACAAATCTAACAGTAGAAAGACATGTTAATACATTTAGTAAACCTAATGATATAATAGACGTACCCCCATCAACGGCTACAACTGTTGCTGGATACATTGTCCTATACGTTACGTTGTAACGGGCGCTGACCATGTCCCCTTCTGCAAACTGAAGCGCAGATTTGTGAATTATATTGTTCTGTGGCTAGCAATACGAGTGGGACAAAAATCTGTCTAATGGGAAAAGGAAATGTTTAATACAAGTGCTTTTTTCAACAAGCGTATGACATCAAATTGAACATAATCCATTTTGTTTACTTACAGCTTTTCATCAACTGCATAACTACATAACAGAACTATATATAAACATCACTTCTCTTGGTGAAAAATCTCAATTCACTGCAACTGTGTTAAAACTGCATCTAAAACACTAGAAGTCTTGTCGGGTCAGTCATGGCTGGTACTACATGTCACATTTGAGAATCAAAAATATATTCCTTGAGATCATACTAACCTTTGGCTTGATGGGTCTGATGAGGCTCGTCTCTATCCACGAATCATAGTGTTTTGAATAGTTCATCCAATGGACCTTCACACGAGAATTTCCTTCCTGTATAATTTTTACCTTGAACCTGATAATATAATGCAACATAATGAGAAGACATCGAACAGAAGCCCATGTCACGTGTACTGGTATTACTTAGTATCTTACATATCGTCTCAGCAATTATCTTTTAAATGCACCGACCAGAAGAAGCCATGCGTAAATTATAGGGTAACTGTGGGTTCGGAATTGCCTGCACTGTCTTTCATCAATGTGGTAAACCAGCAGCATCAGATTCCGCTGACAGCAGATATATAGCTGGGAGATTCTTACCACATTCCCGTGTCTTCATCTTTGCCCTCCATCAATTTTTCAGTAGTCTGAAACGTAATCAAATACAAATATTGAGCGCAGGTAGAGTTTATATTCATATGGCATTCCTCTGATGATAATGCCTTTTGGATTACTGTTTACGCCGTTTGATAATTAAAACGCTCTGCATGATGTTGTGTGTTTAAGCCGAGTATGCACCCATTACAAAGTTGGCTTGTTCATTACAATATCATCCACTAATAGTGAAAATGTCATAGCACCAGATTTAAAATTAAGCAATCTGTCTCACACATTACATAATTATAATTTATGATACAGATCAATCGCTCTTTAGTAGCTCACAATGAGCGGGCATGATGTTGTGAGAGTGACAACATGTACAGAGAATTCGGAGCCCAAAAGCAAAGACTCACAGCATTTGTTTCTTCCTTCCTTCGGTGTTGTTCGATAAAGCGTTGAACCTAAACGCAACGAAAATTACACAATGCCATTTAGAAATGAAATACACAATGCCATTTTCAGAAAGTGGTCAAATGTAACATGTTATATTTGGGATTACTCGAACCCACACCCTCAGAGTCAGGCACCTAATCGCCAGCACACCGCCTAGTCAGACGCCTAGACCGCTCAGCCACTGCGGCTTCCACAAAAATGGAAGTCGGACAACTGGTAGTCTAGACTGCGGACCCCTCTGATAAGTGTCAATTTGCACGGCTTTGTGTGCTAGCGATTAGGTGCCTGACCCTGAGGGTGTCAGTTCGAATCCCGGATGGGACTCAACCCAAAAAGTATTAGAGTCTGTACTTTACTAAGAAAATGTAATCCCAAATATAACATATGTACCATTTAGAAAGTCAAATTAACCTTGAGAAACCAGGATCTGTAGTTATCCAAATGATTTCATCTTAAGAATGAATTAAATAATTTTCTTACTGAAAATACTCAACATTAGATCAGCTATTCTTTATTGGTTGATGGCTTGCTATAGCTTATGACCCCTGTTTTATCCGAGGATACTGTATAATGAGCGTCATAATACCTGCTCGTGCTGTTGTGTCCCCGTTGCCTGTAACGAAATGAATGGAAGTTTTATTCAGAAAATATTCAGAAGTCATTAGCTATGGAATATAGGTGGGTACTCATTTGTGTGGAATACAAGACTCACATACCGTATTCTCGTCCCCGCTTGCTTCATGTCGCAGTTCTGCTTCCAAATCAGTCTCCTGTAGTACAGATGACTTTCGTTTCTCATCGAAGAACCTATGGCACAAGGTTTAGTACTTTAAGTATATGTTATCTTTACAATAACCTTAAACTTCCAAATGCCAATCAAACGTTGAAAAATGCCAATATCTTTGCCATGACAACTCCTTTCGTGATCATTAACATATGTAGCAGGTTACACAATGGCGGTACGCGACTATACACGGAAGTCGCTATACATACCACGGGAAATAAATCCTCGGATTGAAACTCGTAAATCTGCAGATAAAAATATTCATGTAAATAATCTTCACATCAAGAAATGCTAAAGCATCTTCGTATACCATGCCACTCATATTTGTATGTGAACTGTATGGTAGTAATAACGTGAATTCTTGGTTGCGTCTTTGAGAAGCCCTTCATTAAAGGTAACCAGTGTCGAGTATGAGTACGAACTTGACGTGAACTAGAATGGTGTACCCGGTAATCAGAAATTTGTTACATTTGACCAGGCACTTTGTAAGTATGTGTTATCTATCATTACAGGAGTGTAATGTTCTATAATGAGATGACTGTGCAGTCTGATAATCTGTGCACATGTGCATAGTACTCACGTTACTTGTTTCCATTTGTGGCTGGTCATTGCCATGAGACGCATGAAATAATATTTAACATTGCATATCAAAACAGCATGAAGAACATGGCGAGTATGGCGATAAGAACATTTGTTTCGGAGAATAATATTCTGGCTACCTTCAGTATCTGGATTTCAGTTTCCAAGGACGCATTCCTTTTCTCTTGACTCGAAACAATTGCCTGCTGCCTTTTCAGTTCTTGTTTTAACTTTTCATTCTCCCTTTTCAAGGTCAATTCGTCTTGTGTCTGTAATGAAAAATCCTTTCGGTCATCGAGTTGTGTGTGTGTGTGTGTGTTTGTGCGTGTGCGTCTCTGTCTGTCTGCCCAGTGGATCTATATATAATACCTGGTGTGGAGGCAACATAATGTATCATGTCATCTTGTAATCCCAAATCCATAATATATGTGAGCATATATTTCCTCAGCTAATACACTAAACTTCAGTAATTTAAAACTAATTCATACCTTTCCCTTTTTCATTATTTTTAAAGTCCGGTTAAAGTTCTCTTTTCCGGTCCTTCCATCCCTGAAGTCAATCAATTTCTGGTACAAGGCTTCCTCGTCCCGTGTTCCAGGTATTTCTTTAGACAACGCCCTGTTGACGGCCTTTGCTGTCTGTTTCGGGAGTTGATTATGTCGATACTGTGTCATGATGTTTGCCGCGGCATCATAACACCTCTGAGACATCACCGAAACTGCCAGGTGTTCCTTGTAGGCACCCCCAAAGTATGTCTAAAATAGAATAAAACACTGTATCTCATCTGAATGAGCATGTTCGATACGTACGCTCTGATAACTTGTTATTACTATCAATATGTTCAAAAAGGGAAATAAGAAGCCTTCCATTCCCGCAACTAGCTGACATATTAATCAATATATTGATATACTACTGACTGATCCTCTTGACATGTACATACCTTCTCCGATTCAAGGCCCACGGCTGCCATGCATTTCGCTCTCCATTCTTTATGTTTGGAGTCAAGTACTGCTGTAGTGTCAAATTGGGGGTTAGCTGGGTGGAGTCTCCGAAATGTCTACAATTATAAAGATTGTAAAGTGGTCAGTATTCGGATTTGGATTTCCCTTTTGTGTTTGTGGGAATAGATGTAAGCACTGAGTTTACAGTGTCATACGATCACAAAAAAAGTGTGTTGGAGTGGTCTAATTACCTCCACAACGGCTTGGAAGTCGCTGGTGTCCAACCCCTCGCCATGGATGTCAGGTGATTCCTCCAAACCCACTGGTTCAACAGAAACTGCCGTGCTCGTCGCGGATTATTCTGTTTATTAAACGTTAATCATTAAAAACGTCCGAGCGAATTTTGCCGCGTCGGGAGCCACGATTAACTCATCTAGGAAGCTGTCATTTCCCGTGTACTTCGTCACCAAGCAGTTCAGTTTCTTCACATTACCCTTGATGCACCTGTCTAGCTGAAATTTGCAATGGTAAACACATAACACTCAAGGGAAATTAAAGGTTTTATAACCGATTAACGCCCTTATCGAATATTATCCAATATTTTCCTCTATTTATTTGCATTTTAGAGCTTACGTAGACACGGATTGCATGGCGTACATTTTGTTTAGCATCAAGAATTTCCATTGATGAACATGTCTCGAATCAATACGATCAAATACAAGCCTAGTTTCTGATAGAAATTAACTTACTTCAACTGTAACTTTTTGGGGGCACGCAACGGACGGATACAACGCCAGAACCTGACATTCCTCTTTTCCACCGAACAATCCAAATGTGAGAACTCTGTGCACCGAAGATCCAAGCTGCCATTCTTTCCAACTTTCGTCAACTGTCGGTCAATGATAAGTGACGGGAACGTCGCCAAGTGTCGTATATATTAATGAGACGTTTTAATAGTTCTAAAAGCATATACGGGACGTTTCAAAGGAAGTTGTTACTTACAAGCCCACTCTTATACCCCTCATCATCGCTGTCAGGGAAATGCTGGTCAATCCATTGTATTCATGTACGTCTTGTATATTGAATTGAGTCAGACCCTAATTTGATAACAGAGTATTGCTAAACACACACTTAACCGAAATGAGGATATGGGTCTCCAATCGGCTGTTTCATGCTTTAAACATTTAGAAACGTTTATTCAATGTATGCAAAGTAAGTTGCTTTAAAAACGGTTTATCTTGATTTGTATTAAAAATACATAGGTAAGTAAAGTAGGTAATCAAAGTATTAACCGATTGTGCTCAAAACGGTTTCTATCATTTCATATATACACCATGTACAAATCTTGTATTCATCCTTCTTTTCATTACTGCTCTCATATTTGGATTTGGGACAACTGCACCGATCAGCAAGCTCTTACTTTTGCTTATTTGCTTATTTGTAACCTTATGGAACAAGTTTTTATGGATCACGAGTTTGAAATTGTTAATAAGCACAAAATGCTTGTTTACCAACACAGGTTGCCGAAAATAAACAATAACCATATACATCATGCAACGTCATTACTGTTTCAAATGTGCCTTATGTTAAATGATCTCTGCACAGATAACTATTTATTGCAGATAAATGTGATAAATACTTGAACATGTTAATTTAGTTTGCCACTATCTCGTTTACAATCGTACATTTCTGTGTACCATCTCAGTTTGTTGAGTATGTTAGTGCAAACATGAGGCCACAGTGTGGAACGGTCCAGTTACGTAATTTCAGGAAAGCTCGAGCGCCAGCAAAGAAATCGGTCTGTCCCATGTTTGGTCTTGTGTATTGGAGTAAACGAGCCGACGCTTTTAAGTGTATTTTGCTTCATTCCATTGATCACGCTGGGCAATTAAGTGACACTAGCTGTGGGATATACATGATGATGATGATTTAGGGTTTAACGTCGGCTTTTAGCTGTAGCCAATGTCGCCGACGGGGTAGGTGGGAGATAAGATAATAATAAATAGGTTTAAAATAAGGAGTAAACCACCGTACCCAAAAAAATATAAATGCTGGGGCATTAACCTAAGTGGAATTTTGAAGTGAAAAACTTTAAAAACATGAGAAAAAATAAATAAAAAGCCGATATTATGAAGGGAAAGGGAAAGAAGTACACTTGAGTTTATTAGTGATAGTAGATAGAGTTATTACTAAATAGTAATGATGAAAATGTTGGGCCTATGGTGGGGGGTGGGGTGGGGGGAAAGGGGATGATAAGGAAGTATAGCATAGTGGGGCATGTATAGGAATGCAGGTAAGCTGCATAATTAGTATAGGGGGATTTAATAAGGAAAGAAAAATGGGTTAAGTTGGTGGGGGGTGAGGTGGGAGCGAAGAAGGCTGTGGGTGAGGGGCCGTGGCTGCTTGGTGAAGATTGCAGGTAAGCTGGCTTGGGTGGGTGTCCTTGACCTTGCGTTAGAGGGGTTGGGCTGCTTTGTTTACGTTTTAGTGGAGTGTGATTGGCTAGGGGTGGGCGCGGACCTCGCAACGGATTTAGAGCACTATAGATGAATGAAATTGACTCCCAGGTCTAAATGTGTAGGCGTGTGCTGGTGATAGAATGATAGTATGGGTAAGTGGAATTTTGACGCCTGATCTGGATATGTAAGCTAGAAGTGAGTGGTAATGAGAGGGTTTGTTTGGGAGGTTCTAAATTTTTTGGAGTAGGTTAGAGTTTTGTAGGAAAGTGGCTATGGCATGGAAGATATTGGACGGATTGTGGGGGTTGAGAAGGAGGTGTATGTTATTGTGGTATTTCGTGGGAATGTTGTTGTGTAATTGCTTAATGTTTGTTTGTTGCAGCTGGCAATGTGTGAATATGTGGTTTATGTCTTCATGGGTGTTGCAATGTGTGCATAGTTCATCCGGGTGTCGGTTTTGTTTATAGAGTGTGTAATTTAAGTTTGTGATGCCTGTGATTAGCCTGGTTATTGCTGTGTCTATGTTTTTGATATTTGAATATGTGGGGATTTTTTTAATTGGAGATTTAATAATGGAGGTGACCCAGGTTGATTTGTTTGTGTTGATGTTGTGTTGGAAGCTTGAATTTGATATGTTAGTTTTAATCAGTTTTGTTATTTCTGATTTGGATGTGTGAAAATTGAGATTTGGTGATATATGGGATGTGGCGAGTTTGGCTGCGGTGTCTGCGGTGTCGTTTCCTGTGATGTTTGAGTGGCTGGGTATCCAAGTGAATGTGATATTTTTGTTTGAGCGTGCGAGCGAGTCCGTTTGGGTTACTATATTGTGTATCAGGTCTGGACGAGATTTAGAGTGCATGTTGTGGAGTTGTTTGATAGAATTGAGTGAATCAGTTAAGATGAGGAAGTTTGCTTGGGGAAGGGTGGGTATTAGGTGTAGTGCAGTGAGAATAGCAGTGAGTTCGGCAGTGTTTATTGTGGTGTAGTTGGTATAGTGGAAATTAGTTGTGATGGGAGGGGTTTGTTGAACATGTATGCCTAGGCCTGTGGTTTTGTTTGTGTTGATTGATGCATCTGTATATATGTGAGTGTGGGTGGGGTAGTTTGTATTTATGTAGTTGTTTGTGATATTAGTTATGGTGGTTTGATGGGTGTCTTTAGGTAGTTGTTTGAGGATTGTGTCAAGGGACATGTCTGTGGTGGGTGGGGGTTTGTCGTGAATGTAGCTTGTAATGGGAGGTGTGTGTTGAATGGTGTTTAGCTGTTGTGCATGTAGCAGACTGTATAAGTGAGTAAGGCATGATGCTTTAAATGGGTTTGATTTGAACTTTTTAAGTGTAGATTTCTTAATGTTTTTATATTTGTTTGTGATTAGTTTAAATATGGGGTTGTGTTGGGCCCCAGCCCAGTAAGTGAGTGTGGTTTGGTTTATTCTTTGTGTGATTGAAGAGGTGCCTGTGAGTAGAAGTAATGTGTTAAGAGAGGTACCACTCCTCGCGCCGAGAGCTAATTTGAGGGCTTTAAATTGAATGGAATTAAGTTTTTGAAGATTATGGGAGGTGAGGTTGTGGAGAATCGGGGCGGCGAAGTCCAATCTCGATAATATGAGAGTTTTATATATGTTGATGAGGGTATGTTTGTCGGCACCCCAGTTTGTGCCGCTGATGGCTCGCATTAAGTTTAGATCTTTTTGACATGAATTGACCAAGTTATTAATGTGGGGTGTCCATGTCAGATGGCGGTCGAAAGTTACTCCTAGAAATTTGGCTTCTTTTTTTAATTCAATTTCTTGTTTATTTAGGTGAAGTTTATGGGTTTAATTTTGCATATACTGTGTTTTGAATAATATGCCCACGGGTTTTTAACGTTGATGTGAAACCCCCAATTTTGGGCCCAGTTTTGAATGGAGTTTAACATTTTTTGAATTTTGAGTGATGCCTGTTTAACTGAGATGGAGGAGGTCCAAAATGAAATATCGTCTGCAAATTTGGCAGTTGTGATTTCTGGCCATTTATCTGGAAAAATGTCATTAATCATGAATTTGAATAAAGTTGGGGATAATATGCTCCCCTGGGGGGTTCCATTTTCTAGGGGTATGGGTCCGAGATGGTGTTGTGAGATTTGATTGTTATTTGTCTGTCGTTTAGGAAAGAGTGAATGAAATTTAAAATTCGACCGTGAATGGCATGTTTTTGAAGTTTTTGTAGTAGGCCGTTGTGCCAAACCATGTCGAATGCCTTACTGAAATCAATAAAAATGGCCATAGTATATTGTTTCTGAGCTTGTGCTACTTTGATATCTTGTTCTAAATGTAGAATGTCGTCTAAAGTTTGTCGATTTGTAGTAAAGCCGCTCTGGTCGTCCTTAAGTAAGTTGTTGGTTAAAATAAGGTGTTTGAGCCTGTTGTTTACAATTGTTTGTAGGGTTTTACAGAGGTGGGAGGTAAGAGAGATGGGCCGGTATGAGTCAGGCTCGCTGTTGGGTTTCCCTGGTTTGAGGATTGGTTCCAGTCTGGCTGTTTTCCAAGTGTTGGGGATAGTTCCTGTGGTCCAGATATGGTTAAAGAGAGTAAGTGTAAGTGTTAGTTTATTTAGTATTGTGTATGTAATGGTATCTGGACCTGGGACTGAGGCTGATTGTTTGTTTTTTAGGGCGGATTTGAGTTCATGTATGTTGATCATTTTATTTATGGGTTGGTCTGTGTGAGGAGGTTGTGGGGTGTAGGGGGGTGGGGGTGGTTTTTAATAGTGTTTTGGAAGGTGGGTGGGTAGTTGGTGGAGCTGCTTGTAGCCGAGAAGTGGGCAGCAAATGCATTTGCTTTATCTTTGTTTCTGGTTAGGTCCGGAAAGTTGGGTGAAATGGTGTTTTTAGAAATGCCCTTGATGGCTTTAAATTTATTCCACATAGTCCTGGGATTTCGATGAGATTGCCTGAGAGTAGAACAGAAATTCCTCCAATGGGTGATTTTTGCTGCCTTGATAATTTGTCTAGTTTTGTTACGTAGTTGTTTAGCTAAATGTAATTTTGAACGGTCCCTTTTTGATTGATTTAGGGCCTTTTTTCTAGCCTTTCTGGCATTTATAATTTCATGGCTCCACCGCGGGACTGTTTTTTTGTGGGGTTAAACCGAAAAGTGGGAATGCATTTATCTGTGATACTTAGGATAGTGTTTGTAAGATTACTGTTAAATGTGTTTATATCGGGGCTGTAGATGGATGAGGTGTTTACTGGGTTGCATAGTGTTGTGATTTTTTTTCCAATCTGCATTATTAATGTTGTATCTGGCTTCTGTGGATGTGGGTGGGGGAGTGGTGGTTGGTGAGGTGGGGATGTGTGAAGTTATAGTGATTTTAATGGGGCAGTGGTCGCTGCCCCAGGTGTCGTGTACCTCCCAGATGCAAGCTTGTGTTAGTTTGGGGGTGGTGAATGTGATGTCTATGGCTGTGGGTGAGTGGAGGTGGGAAAGAGGGTAACGGGTGGGTTGGTTGTCATTTAGTGATTTGAGATTGTGTTGGCCTAGCCAGTCGGCGAGGCGGGTTCGTTAATGTCTGTGTAGGGTCGTGTGCCCCACAGTGGGTGATGTGCGTTAAAGTCTCCGAGTAAAATGGTATTGGGGGCTATGAAAGTAGAGAGTATTGCCAAATCTTGGGGAGTGATTTTGATATTAGGACTTTTGTAAACATTAATAATTGTGATTGCTTTGTTGTTTAGTTTAGTGTTCATAGCCAGGACTTCTAGATTGGTAACAGGAATTTGCAAAATGGTATAATTAAACTTTTTTGCAATGTAAATGCCCACCCCCCCGCCAGGGGGGCCTGGGTAATTAGTTGGCCGAGGTCTATCCTTCCGAATGAAATTGTAGCCTGGTATTTTGAAGGCGTTTTTGGGTGATAATCTGGTTTCTTGGAGAGCTATAACATCGGGGGAAATTTTGTTATGGGCTATGAGTGCCTTAAGCTCATGCCCATGAGCTCGGAGACTATTACAATTCCACTGGATAAGTGCCATGGTAACTGCAATTGGGAATAAAATTTGAATAAATACCATGGTGTAGGGCATGAATTTGAAAAAGTGGGGATTTAGTGCTTTAGTAGAGGTTGTTGTGTTTAAAAGGGTTTTTTGATGGCGATAAGGAGACTGGCTAGGCTTTTATGGTACAGTTTGGATTTGTGTGCGAGTGTGTGTAATTGTTTTGCTGTGGGTTTTTCCATACGTTGGCTGCGATGATGAATTCTACTATTTTGTTTAAGTTTTGGTGGAGTTTTTGTGGTGTGAGAGTAAGTGTGGGTTTGGGGTGGATGCTTGGTGTGTTTGGAGGGTGGGGGTTGGGTTTTGTTTGTGGGTTGGGATGTGGTAGGTTTGTGTTGGGTGATGTTGGGGGAGGGGTGGGTTAACGGTTTTGGATGGTGGGGGTGCGGTTTTGGGGCGTGTTTGCTTGGGGGGCAGTTGGGGTGGGTGTGGGGGAGAGGTTGTTTAAATGGTTGTGGTTTATGGCGGGTTTGGGGAGGTGGAGGTGGGGGGTTGGATTTGCGAGCAGGGGGAGGGCGTTTGGGTTTGGGGTGGTGGATAGAATGACGAGTTAGGGGAGGGGGAGGATGATGAGGCTGAGAGGATGGAGTTGTATGCGAGTATTGGGCGTGCTGGTTTGGGCAGGTCGGTGTTTTTAATGTGTTTGTTGAGCCTGAGTATGTGCTTTTGTTTGATGGGACATGTGTTTTGTGTAGCGGTGTGGCCGGGTGTGTCGCAGTGAATGCAGTATTTTTGTTGGCGACATTCATCTAGTGTGTGTGTGTCCGACCCGCATTTTGGACATTGCATGAATCTGAGATGTGTGAGTATGAAAAACAGTATTTGCATTGTTGTGGGTTTTTGCGTGTTGGGTGTACTTTGTAAGTAAGGGCGCCAAATATAATGTGGGTGGGAAGAGTAGTGGTTTCGAATGTAAGGAAGGTTGTTTGTGTGTTAGGATTATAGGTGGTGGGTTGTCTGTTTTTGATTGCTCTGAAGTTGGTGATTTTTGGTTGGTCTGGGATGGTGTTTGCGATGTCAATGTAGTGTTTGATGTCTGTTTCAGTTTCCCTTGTGTCTATGTAAATGACTCCCTGTATAGATGTTTGCCAGCGTGGGTATTGCCAGTTTATTTGCTTTCCGTCTATCAGTGTGTGTTTAAGTGTGTTGTTTAGTGCTTGTTTGTCAGTGAATGTGATTTTAAAGCCTCGGCCACAATTGTTTATGTATCTGTATTGTATGTTGTGCTGTTTGAGGCAAAGGGCGAATTTGTTGATAGAGTATGTGTGATTGAGCGGAGTGTGTGTGTTGGTTGCAAAGGCCAGTAGTATGAACTTATTGTCTTGGGCTTGGGGTGGCGTGGCTTTGTCGCATTGTTTTTTGTTTGATTGTGAGCTTTCAGAGGGAGAGATGTGCAGGCTTTTAATTGATTTAGTTGTGTTGCTTGGGGGTTGTGACGCTGGGGCTGGTGGTTTTGATGTTTGTAGGGATGGGAATAGGGAATCAATGTCGATTCCGAAGTTTATGGGGATAGGGTCCATATGAATTGGGGAGGTAAGGGGTGGGAACTCTTTTGTTGGAGTGGAGAATAGTGAGGCCGGAGGGGTGGGGAGGCCATAGTGTAGTATGGCGGGGTGGGGGGTGGGGGTGGGGTTTGGGATTGGGTGGGGCCGGAAGTGTGGGCTGGGGTAGAGTACACAATATACAAATGAAAATACAAACAAATTTACAGGAGAAAGCATATATACAAATGAGATGAAAGAAAAAGGTTTGATATGGTAGCGAGCTACAGTTCGGATGATTTATGAGTCAATGATAGTCAAGGTTTCACAGGTAACACTTGCGTGTTTCCTGGCCCTGGGGGGCCACCGTGCGGCGACCGGTAGGATGTGTTGATTTGTAGTCAGTCGGCTGTGGTCGGTAGAGAGGAGGAGGTTGAACTGGTTTGCCTGCGCCCGCTACCGTTTCGCCGTCATCGCCTCTCCTCTAAGGGTCGCCCCTTCACTCCTATGCAACACCAGCATTTCGTCCTGCTTCCAGGAGAAATCCACCACCGTTTGCGCTTGCTTACTGCCAAGTTGCCTCTGAACCACTGCCGAGACTCGAACTGGTTTGCCTGCGCCAGCCAACGTTTCACCACCATCGCCTCTCCTCTAAGAGGCGACCCTTCACTCCCATGCAACACCATCATTTCGTCCTGCTTCCAGGAGAAATCCACCACCGTTTGCGCTTGCTTACTGCCAAGTCGCCTCTGAACCACTGCCGAGACTCGAACTGATTTGCCTGCGCCAGCTACCGTTTCGCCGCAATCCTCTCTCCTCTAAGGGTCGCCCCTCAACTCCCATGCAACACCAGTATTTCGTCCTGCCTCCAGCAGAAAACCACCACCGTTTGCGCTTGCTTACTGCCAAGTTGCCTCTGAGCCACTACCGAGACTCGAACTGGTTTGCCTGCACCAGCTACCGTTTCGCCATCATCGCCTCTCCTCTAAGGGTCGCCCCTTCACTCCTATGCAACACCATCATTTCGTCCTGCTTCCATGAGAAATCCACCACCGTTTGTGCTTGCTTACTGCCAAGTTGCCTCTGAGCCACTGCCGGGACTCGAACTGGTTTGCCTGCGCCAGCCAACGTTTCGCCACCATCGCCTCTCCTCTAAGGGTCCCCCTTTCACTCCTATGCAACACCATCATTTCGTCCTGCTTCCAGCAGGAACCACCACCATTTGCGCTTGCTTACTGCCAAGTCGCCTCTGAGCCAATACCGAGACTCGAACTGGTTTGCCTGCGCCAGCTACCGTTTTGCCGCCATCGCCTCTTTCACCTCTATGCAACACCAACATTTGAGCTTGCTTCGAGCATATTCGCCTCTGAGCCACCTGTCAAGACTCAATGTGTTTCAGTTCTGCTACACCATGGCCGCATCGAGCATCTTAGGGAGAACCAATGAAGAATAGCATGAGCAACGTCGTGCACCGTTACACAAGCTAAGCACCCAGGGAACCAAAAGCTTGATCATGGTGGAGGTCGGAATTATCCCACTATGCACTACCTCGGGTCTCCCATGTTTCCGACCTCCGTGGGCAGACGTGGAGGGCAGCGTGTCAATTTTCACATCGCCGTGCCCGTCGCATCGTCTTGCCCGGGGAGCATAGGTTTCATACTAGGTGTAAAACAACGATAGTTGAGTTATTTTACAGTCATTTAAAGTCACTCACTCAAGCTGGATTTAAACACGTTAAACGTAAAATAAAGAATAAATTAGATATCGGATACAGATGTATCGAATATTCAATTTATCGATTGAACAAAACCTGAAGATTGTGACTGGGGTGCCAGATGTTGGCGTGACACCTGTTTCCAAAGTTCAAAAAAGGGAGGACAACTGTATGGCGCAGTTTTAACCTGATCAATATCAGATATCTTTACGTCTTTGTAGGTTATATATTTAGTGAAACGTACACCAATTGTGACCAGTTATGACCCACAAAAATTGTATTTCAATTAACGATTACATAATATATTTTTAAAAAATGCCTAATTTCAGCTCAACGTACTCCGACTCACTATCAACATATAAAGGGAGATGACTCCTCCATATTGAAACACTGTACACTGAGCAAGATAGCGACCCCTGTTGCTACAGTCACAGGACTAGCCACGTGATTACACTTTAGTGAAACTTGCATCATCTATGACCAGTCTTGACACAACTAAAACAATTTTTACTAAAATCTATTTGAATTTCAAATATCAATTACATATTCTGGAGTGAACACAATGTCTATAGACGGCATCCCCCGACTTCCAGCGACCAGTCATCTACACAACATGAGGGTCAATACCCTTATCAACTGCAACTGTAGCTCCAACAGTCCGTTCTTCCTTATACCAGACACATGTCATCGGTTCCCAATTACGCAGATCGATGCTCATGCTGTTGATCACTGGATTGTCTGGTCCAGACTCGATTATTTACAGACCGCCGCCATATAGCTGGAATATTGCTGCATACGGAGTAAAACTGAACTCACTCACTACCTTATACCATCTCCATAATGCGAAAAACACCACTAGAATCAAGTGCATTAAAAGGTTTGCGAAGAGTCAAGAAAACTGCATTATATGAAGGGCGCTGACTAGAAGTTCTGTCCATGTAGTTTCACGGGTACTAAGTAGCCTTTAACTAGCTTTAAGAAATAATTTACCTTGACCAACTGCCCATGAGACTAACACACACTGCCCACAGACACGGGCTAAACATCGAGCTGTAACAGTTTGTTTGTGTGAAGTTGTAGGTATGTCTCTCTTAATACGATGAAATCCAGCTAGGGTCCATGCAGGTAGCAAAAGTACCGTAAGTCCACAGGGTCGCTAGTATGGTGATCTACCTTCAGTTCTTGGCGACGATCAAGTTTACAACTGTGATAATCTAGATATTTTACTGTCCTTCGTTGACAGATATTTATATTGTTTATGTTTATTTTTAATATACAACGCTCATAGTCACTATATAGCTGAAATATCGCTATATAGCCTTATTTTATTATGTATCGTCCTCAATAGTTGAAGTATTTTAGATTTTTACTTAACCCATATGGTAAAACACTCCATGTAATAACTCATCCATTCCATGTAAAAGCTAAATAGTCACGGTCATCAGGGTGAACAGGCAAATGTTGTACAGGGGCCGATGACCTTCACACTCAAATAAACTTCTTCTTCTACAGGGACATGATGACAACCATTTTTAACATCAAGAGTAACAGTATAATCTGTTTGTTTAATACCATCTGCAACGTCTCTGATATCTTCATTTCTAAAAGTTCAAACACTACAACAAGAATTAAGATACTTCAAATTATGAATATATAGATTACCGTTTTTCTTTCGGACACAACCAATAGCAGACACAAAGTCAGTGTTAGTACATGGTTCAATAGCTCCACTGGCGGGGGAGCATGTCTGCTACCTCACAATTACTAATGAACGTTTTTTTAATGAAAAGGAAGGATTATTACAATCAAACGTAGATTTAATGTTCACAAAAAGGTATCCTAATTTCATCACAGATCCAGTGAATAACAGTGCTTGGAGAGTCAGTTGATTCACCGTGCTAAGGGGGTAACTCTCACGTCTATAACTGGTCGTCGCTTTCGTACCTAAGCTGGCCGCTCGTGTTGTGAGATCAAGTCTGAGGAAAGGTGTGGTGAGGTGAGGTGAAATTGGGTTTTACGTAGTACTTGAGAATATTTCGTTCATATGACGACGTGCATGCGTGTTTATGTATGTGCGGCTGCTTGTACTAGCCCCGACTTAAGCTGGCTTTATAGTGCTAGCCCACTTAGATACCATGCTGCAGTGAAGCATGAATACCCCACTCAGACACATTATACCCGAGCCGACCAGTCCTTGTTGTACCCATTAATGCCGAGCGCCAGGCAGGCACCAACAAGTACAATATTTTAACGTCTGTTGGTATGACGCGGTCGGGGATTGAACCTGCGACCTTCCGCTCTCCGGGCGGACGCTCTAACCACTACACCACGGAGGCGGTCTCTGAGGAAAGGAACGACTCGAAATTTGTGAATAAACATCACGACCACCACCTCAGTGAATCTACGTCGGTGTTGAAAGTTGTGATGTCTATTCTACTGTCCAGTAATAGCGCCGATTGAAGGATCGCTTCTCAACGACACCATGTTACGTGTCTTCTAATCACAACGACGCGGGTCAACTTCACAGGTTTATTCCAAGACTAGCTGCTTATCCAGGAGGAGGTAACTCTAGTAGTTTTTAACTAATAGATGATCCAGGGATCAACAGCATGAACATTGATCTACGCAATTGGGATACGATGACATGTGTCAACCCACTCAGCGAGCCTGCCAATCCGATCCCGTTAGTCGCCTCCTACGACAAGCATGAATATCGTGAAGGTCCAGGTTAGACTATTGATCATCAGTAACCTATGCTTGTCGTAAGAGGCGACTGACGGGATCGGGTTGTCAGGCTCGCTGACTTGGTTGAGTGAGTGAGTGAGTTAAGAGTTACCATATTTAAAATACCATTTATGACTTGGGTGACACATGTCATCGGTTCCCAATTGCGCAGATCGATGCTCATGCTGTTGATCACTGGATTGTCCGGTCCAGACTCGATTTATTAAAGACCGCCGCCATATAGCTGGAATTTTGCTGAGTGCGGTGTAAAACTAAACTCACTCACACTCACTCACTGAAGATCAATTCTAACCCGGACCGTCACGGGTATTTTAAGCTAAAGACCAAAATGTCATCCAAAACGTAATAATAATAATAATAATAATAATGGATATTTTTATCGCGCCATTTTCCACCCACTGATACATGCTCAAGGCGCTACATAAAAGCATACATACAATGCATACAGAGGATAAAATATCAAAATAAGTATACATTGAAATTGATGACAGAAAGATTGATTTTAGGGATAGGCTTTGGAAAAAAAGAAGGTCTTCAACTTAATTTTGAAAGTTTCCAATGTGGGAGACTGCTTTATGTGGAGAGGGAGAGAATTCCACAAAGTAGGACCAGCGTACTGGAAAGACATCTTGCCAAAAGAAGAAAGGAGAACTTTAGGAACGGAGAGAAGACATTGGTCTTGAGATCTGAGAGTTCTGGTAGGGGAGTACACAGTGAGAAGTTCAGAGAGATATGAAGGAGCCTGATTATGCAAACATTTATACACAATGCAAAGAAGTTTGAAGTCAATCCGGAACTTGATTGGAAGCCAGTGTAATGATGAGAGTACAGGGGTGATATGGTCTCGTTTAGTGGTAAGGGATATAATACGTGCTGCTGTATTTTGGACTTTTTGTAGTTTATTGAGATGTCCGTTGGTGAGTCCGTATAGAAGGCTATTACAGTAATCCAATCTGGATGTTACAAGGCATCTCACAAGAGTGTGGGCACTTTCCATTGTGATGTGCTTCCTAATCGTCCCAATGAGTCTGAGGTGGTAATAGCAGGTATGACACAACTTATCTACATGCGAATCTAGAGACAGGCACGAATCAATATAAGCACCAAGATCTTTTATCAAAGCTGACGGTGTGATGTTAGCTGAACCAATCTTCACACTATCGATGTTAAATTTCTCCAATAATGAAACTTCATAAGAATCTTTGACTTCACTTCAAGTAGTTTTCAAGATATTGGAGCAGTTAACAGTTGGTACTTGCTCGACTGGTCACCTGGGGATGGGCTCCGGTACTTACCACTCCACCAAAAGTGTCAAAGTCTTTGCTATGATCATGAGAAATCTAAACTCAAAGCCTTAGATTTCCCATTTCAGATAGAGGCGGTGCCGTAGCAAAGTGGTTAAAGCGTCACGCCGAAGACTCGCTTTGATTCTCATCATGGGTACAAAGTGTGAAACCAATTTCTGCGGTCCCCAGCCGTGAAATTGCTGGAATATTGCCAAAAGCGGTTTAAAACTATACTTACTTACTCACACATTTCAGATAACACACCACAAATTGCGTATCCATGACCATTACGTTTGGTCCCACCACATTCCAAAGCAGAATTTTTTGTTGAAAATTCTTTATTCAGAACTTAAAGGCACAAGACCGCAGGATATATATGTTATGACGTCTTGGGTATATAAAGGCAATGCGCTGATGTGCAAAGTATCATATACACAGTACAGTACAGAATACGAAGGTGTATTTATCAGATCCAACACATTCTGTTTAAAAACATTTACACTTTGTAGGAAAAAACCCTTAGATTTGAACAATAATACAGAGTAAAAAACGCAATGTGAGCGGTATACCAATTGATCATTGAAAGTGTATGTATCACATTATCAATATTAACACCATCCTGAGAAAATCTTGAATACAACAAATGAGTAGTGAATAGTACTTATCTTGCACGTGAAACCCGGTGTATATATATAGTTATCATCATAGATTCGTAACTTGTCGTCAGAGACATTTGAGACATTCATTCATATGTCTTCAGTTGTATGTTATTCTGTATAAGTTAATTATCTTAGCAATATCAACGAGACTGATTTGACTGCGGTTCCTCGAATGTCACAGAAGGTCCTCAGTTAAAAGACCATTTGTCTCCAAATGTTCAGTTAAGTCATCAGATGTGTCACAAGTTGGATCTTTGCATTAAGGACCTAGAATCATAAGGTCCCTTAGGAATGAATGGACTATTAAGCATCTGTTTGTGCGCCTACCAGGCTGATAACAAGTATCTGGAATATTGCAAAACTCAAAATTGCATTATTGCATTCATTTTGACGTTGGATACTTACCACTGATTACGCTAGAATATATGTATGAATAAGACTGTCATACAATTGTGTTCCTGTCATTACACATCAATCACATGAGAAATATCAGCTATACTTTCGATTCAAAGGTGAGTTCATAATCCTGTGGTATGTTTGCGAAAGATCCTCCGCGTGGCTCTGTGTTCACCTTAGCTCCAGGTGGGAGGGACACTTTGAAATGCCTCATGATTCCAGCCAGCAGAAGATGCAGTTCTGGCTTGGCCACGCTCTCTCCGAGACACACTCTTCTCCCCGCGGAGAACGGAAGCCAGCTCTCTGGTTTGGTAGCCATCTTGCCATTCTGGTCAAGGAACCGATCTGGATTGAATGTATGCGGGTCAGTCCATTGCTCTGGATCATGATGCAGCGCGTAGTGGTTGATGATCACGGTAGTTCCTTTTGGAATGTCATAACCACCTGAAAAATTAATATTTGACATACGTTCTTAGGCATTGATGGCGAACAACCAGTTAAGTTACTAGCATGTTTCGTTTCTTAAAAGGGCAGTTATCTAATACATAATATTTAAAAAGCGAAATAGTTTACAAATACATCCACCTGCCATTATCACGGAATAAGACTGAAAAAGTCATGTAGCAGGTATTGACAACTTGTAAACATGTGACATGTTTTTTCCCCCGCTGAAATGTGAATTTGGCACGTAAGATAATAAGAATGCCCTAACCAAAAAAATGAATGTTCATAATTTATTCTCCGTTGAAAGTTTCAAAAAGTAGATTTTCAAGTGACAAACACAGAATATTGATCTGCCGGTATCCAGGGAAAGACACCTACCGACTTTGGTATCGCACAGTGTTTTGTGGGGAATTCCACTTGGTACCACAGAATGCAACCTCATGCTCTCGTGCAGCACAGCCTCAGTGTAAGGCAGATTACTCCTGTCTGATACACTGGGGAATTCACGTCCGCCTGCACATTTGTAAGCATAGTGTTACTGTGTGTAGATTCTAAAGATCATCTTCAGTCGTTTGGATTTATTCCCTGTTGCTTTTGTTGTACCTTCAACAATGTTTCATTACACAACAGCATCATTATCTGTGCATCATCATATATATATATATATATGTATCTGTGTGTGTGTGTTTGTATGTGTGTGTGTGTGTAAAAACAAGTGATTTCTGCAGGTGTATAAGCAATAAATATATGAACTATGAGTCCATATATCTACTTGGGAAATATCTGGAATCATATTTTATACATGCATGCATATATACTGCTATATATATTTTACATGATAACAGTACAACTCCTATCATGATATTGACAAAGATGATACGTTGCAAAAAGCCAAAAATGGGATGTCACATTAAAAAAAAAAACAACAACGTGGGAAGGCCTCAAGAAGACTGATTTGTTCTTCTTGTTCTTAATTCTGATGCGAAAGGCCACGACAGAAACTGCCTTGGATATGCAAAGAATGGAAATTATGAATCTATGTCATGTATTGATGTAAACTCCAGCACTAAACCTCTATCCACCACCTATCATGCTCGCCATGGCCGTTTCTAAGTATCACAGGGCTGGCAAGGTTTCATGGCAGAAATCAGAAAACTGATATTGACGACGACTATGTTTGTTTATACAGCCAGAATAGTGGAGCGGCTAAGATCAAATTTTCATAAGATCTTTGCTTAAGAATTGTGCATTTGTTGATAAAAGCACCAAAATTAGTCATCATATATAAAAGGATATCTGAAATAATTTTAGATATAGAGGCACCTCAAATTTTGTATCTTGTGTGCATGCGCAGTACATAAACTTTCACATACTATTTCAGCGTTAAACCTTAACTCTTTAATATTGCCCTTTATTACACACAAATAATTTTCTTAAATAGTGGTTAACAAGTTCATGAAAACACAAGAAAT
Source organism: Haliotis rubra (assembly GCF_003918875.1). Lineage (NCBI taxonomy): Eukaryota > Metazoa > Mollusca > Gastropoda > Lepetellida > Haliotidae > Haliotis > Haliotis rubra. The sequence continues at coordinate 171,996 of NW_025767716.1, read as the reverse complement.
ACATAATTCTAGACTTAACTCTGGACTATTGAATTCTTCGAGAAAATTTGTGTATGCTTGGGATTTATCGGATTAAAATTGGCTGAAAAGGAACATAATAAGTAACCAAAGAAAGGCATCACAATTAAAAAAGTCGTGGATATGTTTAGCAATCATAATCTATGTGATTATTCCCGAACTTCATGGCTCAAGGGCAAGAAGGGAGAGATACTTCAGATTGTCTTTAGCAAGGGAGCAGTTATATTTTCCGGTGCAAATCAAACTTAGTTGGCTTTATTGTCTAATGGTAAATATCAATTAACTCAGTGCCAACATGCAAATGTTATCTTATCCTGACTCATACTAATTGCTTATCCATCTCATTTCCGAATAGTAGTGGAAATTCAAGTGCGTGTGTTCCCCTTCAATAGAAAAAACACACAACTTGGATTGCAGACGGGTTACCCATAGCTTTCCCATCGAAGGGTCGTCCTTCTTCGCCTTACCTCCAACTGGAGCAACTTTAATTTGCAAGTCATCAAGAACCAAAGCTACCGGAATGCACGGCTCAGCTTGATACTATTATCGGAGGAGTTTTCGTGGGCCAGAACCATCAACAAAGCGATGATATCACACTTCCAAATATCCACAGTCTGACAAATAACTTATGTTCATGATCAACCAGCTGAAGTACCGTGAGTCTATCTCCGACAAGATCTGCTCAGAATCGGTGGGACTCACCTACTGCGTAGACAAGGAAGTATTGGCCAAACTGTGACCTACTGGAAGACGCATTCATCACAAAAATCTTCTGGAATAGATATTTGGGTTTTTTTTTAGTATATTTATATAGCGAACATATCCACTTAACCGGTGCATGCTCAAGTAGCTGGTGAACACGACGCCACCGCTCCACTCTATCTTCTGCAGATTCATCACACAGAAATCCAATAACCCATGCTCACAGATGCGATAGAGTCATTTCTATCCAAAGAATCAATAGAAGTTATACCTCACTCGTGACGGGGCTCTGTTCCCCAATTTTCATGAACCAAGAACAATGTATCAGAAAATCCAGTGTAATATGAAGAAGTTCAACAACGATTACTTATTGAACACAGAGAAGTTTTCCACCTTCTACAACTGAAGCAGATGATAAGACAGAACAACTTTCTGGCAAGCATAGATTGAAGGGATGCATATATCTGCATATGCCAATCCACCCTGGGTCCAGGAAGTATCTACGATTCGTGTTCAACCATCAAAAATACCAGTGGAAGGATCCAGTTTGGCATTTTCATGGCCTGTGGTTGTTCACAAAGAAAACCAAGCCCATCTCGAGCTCCCTGCACAACAGGGTAATTAGATGCACCTTCTACCTAGACAATGGCATTAAAGCACTTCAACAAGCCGTTATACTCAAACGTCAGTTGAATTTCACCCTACAATTGCTGCCCAATGTCAGCCCAATCACTCATGAAGAGAGGCAGATTGCAACTACGACCCAACCAGAGGCTTTAACCTCACGCCTGGACCAGACAGACTTCGGACAACAACTACCGCATCACATAGTACAGTAACTCCAATGGTGGACGCTGAAATCGAAGGTTTGCACAGGGACCTTCTGAGCGAGTAAAGCTTCAACCTGCTTCTGTATGCAGATGCGTCTCTACAGGGTTGGGGAGCAAATCTTGACACAGGTGTAACCGCAGGGCTGTGGACTCCAGAAGAGAAGCTACTTCATATCAATCACCAGGCTTAGGCAGTACCCGAACCATGAACAACTGGGTCCCTCAACTGTCCTATCAGTCATTGATGACCAGGACAACCAACTCATCCAGCTGGCAGGCAATCCGGTTCTAAAACTTCCAGCTTGGTCAAAAGCTCACATGAAGCTGAAGCATCGAAATCCGGGTGTCTTTTCATCTGTACACATGAAGCAGATCAAGAAGAACTTGACCAAGCGTGGCTATTCCAGCAGAGCAGCAATCTCCCTGTCTCTACGCAGATCAACCAGAAACCTGTATGATGATAAGTGGAAGAGTCTTGACCAATTTACCAGAAGTAAGGGGATTCCAGCAGATATACAACCTCACAACCTTAAAGAATATCAAGACTTGGCTCAATCTTAGTACCCATCAGCTCTGTCATCACCATGGTGAAGGCTCCAAACCCACTCAGAATGTCAGATATCCATTCTATAGACCTCAGCCCCACTAGATTTGATAAAGGTCCTAATGCATCAGTCCATCTTGGTCTCCGTTTTGCTGCCAAAAGTCAGCCAGACCGACAGTTTCACATCTCATCATTATTGAACTTCAATACTTGGCAATGAAGACAAAGAAGACTTATCACTGCGTTTGGTCAGAGTCCTACGCAGCTATCTATACTCCCTATCAAAAGTTTAGACTCACTAGTGTAAATGTAGCCACTTACTTAAGTCAACTCATCTAAACTAGATTTTGCAAAAATTTCCATACTGTTTAAAGGTACTGTTTACACATGCACTGATGTATTGTAAAACAACATGAAAAGATTATTGTCATGGGTTAAAAAAATGAGGAAACTGAGTGAAAATTGGCGAAGTTTTTACAAAAATTGTACGCCACAACACAGCTGTTCACATGCAAGATATTTGCACATGCTTTTTTTCAATTTAATGTATGATCCTCGTGCAATTCATATGCATAAAGTTTGCGGTTGGTTCCCCAATGTTAGTGGAGAAATTCATCTTCGATGTAACCACATATATATGCGTAAAATATAGTGAATGCTTTAAGTGAGTCTAAACTTTTGATGGGTAGTATACGCAGGATGAGCGTCAGAAGTTAAGACGGCTCTTCATCCCGTTCATGAGAGATGTCACAGCAGAACTAAGTGTCCAAAACAACTACATCTTGTTCAGCTTGACCTGCGCTACCCGGAAGGTGAAATCGCACAAACGGCAGGTCGAGTTAACTTCATTAAATAGGGGAGCAGAGAATGTTATTAATGTTGCGTTCGTGCGAAGCATGTATACATGAATTCGTTACAGAACCTGTCCTGGAAAACAACACTTCTGAAAAAAACAATAATTTAATGTTTTAATTAAATTGTTTATACAGTCAAATGCTATCTAGTCTGGTTTACAACGTAAAGATGTTAGTTTCTTTCACAATCCGTTTCTCTTTCGCTATCACTCTCTACACCCAGTTCAATTATCACTTTTTCTATTTCATGTTCAACTGCAATATGTCTGTAGCTTCCTTCTTAAAGAAAGTTAGGGCATTGCTGACGATATCTGACGATATCTCAGCTGTTGGGACATGTTGACAATCAACTGACCAATGGGAACTCCTTCACAATAATAGACCCAACCAGTTGTGACATGGTCACGCAATGCATTAGTATTCACTTGATCAGGTCAAGCTGAACAAGCTATATATCCTTCTAGATGAGATCGGTGATACTTCGAGCATACAGAGATGTTGGCTAGAACCTCCCTCAGCTTCCAACCCATACAAAGTAAAAGCACTATATGGCAGTTGCTTCTCCCTACCATCATGGAAGGATGCTTTGGGGATATTTTAATAAGAGATTATCTGCAAAGAAAAACTCAACTCAATGCAGCTTACCAGGCAGGTCAGATGTACGGTCAGTCACTTCTTCGACAGCCTGAACTCCTATCTCCAACTGACTGGGGTTGGATACAGAAGGAAAGTGGACAGTATTCTGGACAACACTACACCAAGCATCAAAATCTTGTCAGGAGTTAGTATCTCGTCTGTACAAACGGGTGTAACAACCGATGCAAGTGCTCACTTACATGCACTGGTGCGAGAGCCAATGTTCATAACATTGACTCAGATGTTTTTCCAAAATGTTTAACCAGTATTTATTGGTCAGTATTTAAAAAAAGATCGTCCCAGTAGGGTATTGATGCAGTATCCAAAGCAGACAGAAAAGGCAAAATATTATTTATCTACTGCGCGCGAGTAAAATGAAATTATTTTGAGTGCCTCCATATCCTAAAATGTTCACTATGTATCAATCTATAAATCTGCAAAGTTTCAGGCTTTTATCATTAAATGCATTTTTCACCTGCTTAGCCGCTACACTAGAATGACTTTCAGCAGAATGGTAATCAAAGAAATCCAGTTGTTGACAGATCTGGAACTCTTGAAAAGCAGCTTATGAAACACGAGCAAACTATCACCGATGTTATTAAACTACAACAACATCATGACAGATGTATAGGCTAGACTACAGTTTGTAGCTACATTTTCTGAACTTTATGTCATTTGTCTGTATGAGAGAGCTGACAGTTTCATCTAAATGCATAACAAGATATGCATCCTCGTTTCCTGCCACTGGACATAACAACTGCGTCGACCATATTTGAAGGATTTTGAAAGCCTATGCCCGTGACGTGATCGTCCTCTGCAAAACGGCCTCTTCACAGCAACGAATCATCCTCTATAGTTAAAGTATTTTAGATTTAATTACCAGTTTATATATATATATATATATATATATATATATATATATATATATATATATATATATATATATATATATATATATATATAATATACATATACATATATAAGACTGACTGACTGACTGAGTTTAGTTTTACGCCGCTTTTAGCAATATTCCAGCAATATCACGGCGGGGGACACCAGAAATGGGCTTAACACATTGTGCCCATGTGGGGAATCGAACTCGGGTCTTCGGCGTGACGAGCCAATGCTTTAACCACTAGGCTACCCCACCGCCCTACATATATAAGAAGAAGTTTTTGAAATAATTACACAACACGGATCTTCTCCTTGCCCGTGAAGATCCGTGTCGTGTGATTATTTCAAAAACTTCTTCTTGTATATGTACTACTGTACGCTCGGTATTCTCATCACTTTCTATATATATATATATATATATATATATATATATATACTGAGTCAAAAAAGAAACTTCACAAAATGTTATTTGAAAAATAATGAATAATTTTTCTCTGATGATACATCTATGTATCCGAAAAAGGATCCCTATCTTTCGACTCCAGAAAAAACGTAAGCAAAACCCACTCAAACCCATCCATTCGCTGTGCAAATGACGTTAGTGCCAAATCAGGTTTTGCACGTGCAGACGATCACGTGATCTTTGCATCGCAGTTTTCTTCATATGCACGTGTTTGCATTGGCCTCAAGAATTTGAAAAAACACTTTTAAACCACAGTTCTAACGGTACTTGAAATGCCACGATTGTCAAATGTGCAACGTCAGTTATTGACGTCGCAAGAGCAATGGGATACAGCCGTCATACTGTGTATGACTGTCGAGGTCGTCTACAACAAACTGGCACCACTTCTGATCGCCCAAGGTCGGGTCGTCCACGTGTGACGTCACAAGCAGAAGACCGTCAAATCGTGCTACGTCACCTACGTGACAGATTTCTGCCGGCTACACGAACAGGGCTGAAATGTTTAGAGGCCGACTGTCCTCACAGACCATTCGAAATCGGTTGCGGGCTGCCAATCTCCATCCTCGACGTCCATATCGTCGGCCAATATTGACGCCGTTTCATCAACGTAGCAAATTTGTCACCTCCGATGGACCCAGTGAGACTGGAATCGAGTCGTCTTTAGCGATGAATCCAGGTTTACCCTCAGATTCGCGGACGGCAGGCATAGTGTCTGGAGACGACGTCGTGAACGGTATGCCCAATGTTGTGTACAGGAAGTCGACAGATTCGGGGGCGGAAGTTGCATGGTGTGGGGTGCTTTCTGTGGGAACAAGCGTTCCCGACTTCTGGTCATCCGTGGAAACCTCACAGCTGCTGCTTACCGCGACCAGGTGCTCACCCCTGAACTCGTTCCTTTCATGGCGGCTCATGGCCCAGGTCTACAGTTCCAGCATGATAATGCACGGACGCATACCGCGATGTTGACACGAAATTTCCTTCAAAACGCTGGAATCAACGTCATGGACTGGCCATCGAGGTCCCCTGACCTTAATCCAATAGAGCACGTTTGGGATGCACTTCGGAGAAGGCTTCGTGGTTTTAGGAACCAACCTCAGAATTTGCAGGAACTTGGCGCTGCCTTGCAAGAGCAATGGCGCAGAATCCCCAACCACGTGTTCACAAGCATCAGGCAGTCGATGAGGAGACGGTGTTTGGCAGTGGTGAATGTGCGGGCGACCATACACGATACTGAACTGAGAAATTTCGCATTTTTATTCTTGTGACTTGACTTCTGTATACCCATGTTTTGGAACGGCGGTGTAGGCTAATGGAACTAATTATGGCACTGTCAGTGTATCGAGTACATCACACAGATCTCAGCAATGAAATAATAACAATTTAACCATTTAACCATCTCTTGTTCTTTTATAGTGCCCTGAAGAAAGAATGTGAAGTTTCTTTTTTGACTCAGTATATGTGATAGTCCAGTTGTTTTTACTGTCTTTTGTCTACAGGTATTTTAAATTTACCTTGTTTCCATCGCTATATGGCTGTAATATTGCCGATGCGATGTAAAAGTTTAACGCACTCACTTTTCAGTAAGAGTAACCTTTTCTAGCGTGGCACGTGGAGTGGCATGACCATAGAACAGTCTCTGATGAAGGCTGGAGAGACACAATGGAGATTTCTTAGTATCACAGGGAAGATGCCAAGACCAAGTGGCTGTTGTCAGTACATGCGACCATTCAGTATATTGACTCCTTGGGAGCCTTGACGAAAACCACCAACAGCTCCTGGTCAGAATAGCACCGTGAAATGAAAGTGGAGCAAATCCTTCAAGACTTATGTCCATGCAGGCAGCAAAATTACTAAAAGTCTACATGGCCAGCCCTATGCTCACCTGATGAAGGAGTAAGAATATACCCCGAAACGTTGTGCATAATAAAGAAGTTGAGATCCATAACATTCTCTTCCTAACCTGTACCATCTGAACAAAGCGGTCTTCTTGCCACCAAGAAGGACAAACATAGTAGCATTAACCTATTATCTGAAGGATGCAGATATCTGTTACAATGTACAGGAAATGAAGGTGATGCAGATGTTGTAATGGTTAGAGAGGCTGATACCGTGTAAGAGCATATATTCATAATTCATTTTAATATGAAATTTGTCTGTTATATAAAATATGTCCAGGTGTTTCAATATTTCTACAGACATAATCGTTTAAAGGTTATTGTCTAAAATTTTGCATATTTGTAAGTAGGTAACTGACTATGAACAATGTTAGAAAAATACGTCACCAATAAATCGTGGCCAGCGTCACAAAATACCACCTTATGGAATCGAGGAACATACATACCCAGAACATGGTCGACCTCAGTGTGAAGCTTGTCTTGAATGTCTGGATGCTGAGCCAGGGTCAGTAGCGTCCACAGCAGGGTGTGGCGAGAGGTGTCCATTCCCGCTGTGGACATACGGTACATCACATATATCATTAAAGGATTGGAATAAACGACTACAAAATATGTTGAATGGCTGATCCTTCTAAGCTGAACTTACTGTGATTTGCATTGTACATATTATCAATGGATCAACCATTTCATCTCGGACCGGAGTGCGGAAACGTGTTTCCTGTTTGATACAAAACTATTTACTTACGCTTTAACTGAATGCCAACACGTTCAGTAAAAGAGTCACACTGGATCGACTGAAACATTACGATAACTTAGGTTTGAATATGTACCACCAAATATGTCGCCAAGAGTTTGTGTGATATGTCGGTCGCTCATTTGTGACATCACATCCGGGTCCTCCTCCTGACAGGCTTCTTCTTGAGTCGCCAATAGGGCATCACAGAAATCACGGATGTCATCTGTTTTGAGAACGTAAGAAACAGAACGACTGATAGTGGGACGCACGTCAATACTGTTATAGCCATGAGTTAATTTATGTTACTATGTTTAATAGCGATTGTTATGCTGTTCTCCAACTATAAAGAAAGCCGTTGCCGAAGTCGTCCAGAAACGTATCCAAAATGTGCAGCATGTCTTTGAAGTAGTTGTCTCTAATCTCACATCTGAAGGAATGGTTACGGTTAAGACCACAAGTGAAAATGTCGTGAGGTATCAGAGTAATGTGGCTGGATAAGCCCTTATTATGAAGTACTGGTATGCGCGTGATGTGACACAATAAGCCCCTAATGATATAAGTTAATTTATAAACCTCTAGTGACGTGACTTTTTTTCAGTTGGGTTCTTCATTTACAGGACAAACCTCAGCAGTCAGTTTCCCAGGCATTCCCTGCGAATTTCCAAGGATTTATTAAGTAATAGCCATTGAGTTTGAAGTATTTTACTTGTACATGGTTTGAAGATTGATTTAACTTTGTCTTGTCATTGATGCGATCGTAAAATATCACAATATTGAGAACATTCACTATAGTGTGTCGTTGCCGGGTTTCAAACCTCCAACCATTCGTTTACTAGCTTGGTAATTTTATGCACTAGGCTACTAAGGATCGCTGTGAAAGTTAGGATTGCTCGTCAGTATGAACCATGTGTTCTTCACAAGACAGGCAGTCCGTGCAGCGCACGTGCAAGACACAGCTGCAGGTAGCGCGTGCAAGGCAAGGTATCGACTGCCAGTCGCATCCCAGTTGATTTCAACAGTATAGACAATTGATGCCTTGTTTTTCTTGCCAACGAAATGCTTTAATTTCAATTGTTCATGTCATTGCTATTATAGGTAGGATCAAAACCTGGTTCTATCGGCCCTTTCAACTTCCCTTACTTTTTCAAACAAAACCTTCAAGTCGGTTTTGATCTTTCACGTATGTTTCAATAATATTATTACCTTCAGTACCCATCGTAGAACACCGGGTACCGTTCTACTTACGTGAAATTAAAGCAGATGTTGTTGATGATGTTGAACACGATGAGGGAGACGACGTCATGAGGATTGAAGGGCCCCTTCATCTCCTTTATCTTCGCGATGCCTTTGGTCAGTGAGCGCTCTATTCCCTCGTCGAGGTGGTTCCCCGTCATGTAGTGTCTGTACAATGAGAGAGAACAGAAAACAGAATCAGAGCATGTTATTCAAGCATACAACTATTGCAGCCACTAGGCGCACCGAGTAAATGTTGCTTTCCCATCCTTACGAGGTACCCATTCACAGCTGGGTGAACTGAGAAACATAGCCACAGTACTTTGTCCTAGTTACTGCACGTTGCTGTACCCGCAACTAGGTGTTTGCATGTATTCATGTGGCCACCATCTGGTCATTTACCAACGGATTCGTGGGTTCTTTTAAGAGCATAGGGTTATGTACTGTACACTAGGGGTTGTGACAACCCTGAAAGAGTCTGCACACAAGTTGACTCCAAGGTTTTTACACCCGGTCACAGGTGGGCTCGATCCGGTCACCTCAAGCTCGCTGGATCACATCGCCCACCGTGCCCCCATTATATTGCCCTTTTTGCAGACTACTGTTGCACTGTATCATATGGTATCCAGGCAGATATATTTTAAGATCCAGCAGCTGACTAAGATCGTCAAAATACTTCGCCACGCGACCAGGCTGGCACACTGAAATATTGAAAGGACACAAACGAACAAATACATCATTTTCGACTTGCTAAGTGACCCTTTGATTGTTGTTGTGTCTTCCTGTTATGCATTTCCGATGTCCTATGATGAAATAAAAATGGTATGTATCCTGTTACATTCATCACGCGCCCGTTCATTACAAAGCTTGTTATCAATTTCGACTTTCATCGATCATATTGTTGGCTGTATTCACTCCAGTTTAATAACGGAAGAAGAGTCAACATTGAGTGAGTGAGTTAAAATTTAAAGTCACATTGGCAATATTTCAGCCATATCGTGACTAAAACTAGTTCTCAATTCATAATACATACATATAATATATAAAACCCTGTCAACGAAGGACAGTAAAATTACTAGATTATCACAAAATTCATGCTTAACTGCGCGCGGCATGGTGTCTATAAAACCAGCTTAATTCTGGACTAGTATAAGCAGCCACACATACACACGTATGCACGTTGTCATATGAGCTAAAGTACGGCGTTAAACCCTATGTCAACTCACCTATTGTATCTTGTGTTTCCATGTTTGCTTAAAACCTGTAAATCACATTATGAAACTAGTATTTCTTATGCCACAGTGCTTTCTTGCTATCATCTTGTGCAAAGGGAAATAAAAAACACACTTAATTGCAAGCATTCCAGGGACACGTTCACAGTTATAATCACCCCAGATTTTGTTTTGTATTTTCATATTACCTTCAATGCATTTCTGTAACCAGCTTTTATTGTTTTACGCTGCACTCAGCAATATTCCAGCTACATGGCGGTGGTCTGTAATAATCGAGTCTGGACCAGACAATCCCGTTATCAACATCATAAGCATCGATCCACGCAATTGGGAACCGATGACATGTGTCAACCAAGTCAGCGAGCCCGACCACCCGATCCCGTTAGTCGCCTCTTACGACAAGCATGGGTTACTGGTTATCAATATTCTGAACCGGACCATGACGGGTTAACTTCTTCGAAATCAGTCAAGTTTAGTGATGTCACTTAATTTCAACATCCCAGTCACACGTTCAGAGTTTTAACCACCTGATTCCCAATTTATTTTCTATTTTCATATTACCTTCCATGCAATTCTGTAACCAGCTTCTATTATCAACAATACCATTATTCAGTGATTTCATTCACAACTGTTTATAATGTATGAATCATGACATTTCATGTACTCGATGTTTTAACACATAGTTTCATTGCTTTGCTTTCACCTATGTTTTATGTTAGATAACTGGGCGGGACATATTTGATGCACTTCATCAAAGTCTTTCGTGCTCATCCATGCAGGTAGGAAAAGCACTATAAGTCCTCATGGTCCCTGGTAGGTGGATCTACCTTCAGTTGTTGGCGATCTATACTGCATCGTCCAAATTTAAAATCCAATTTTAGAGAGAGATGCTAGTTTTATTTCTTGATACTGTGATATTCTAGTCAGTTTTACTGTCCTTCGATGACATGTTTTTATAATTTACATGTATTTATGGTGAATTCAAAATTTGTTTTGGCTGAAATATTGCCGATGTGACTTAATTTTTAACTCACTCACTCACTTTCGTGCTCACCTCAGTGCTTTTGTTGCCAACTTTCTGTGCAGTTTCCATGTAGGACTGTAGTCGCCTAAGACGATATTCCTCCCTCCATCACTGAGGAGTAGTGCTACGGAGAAACATCGTATATGTGCAAGCGTGAGTACATTTAGTTTATTTGCCATAGTTTGCTTATATTTCATAATTGAATGGCATGAATCATACGTGTATATCATCAATGGTTGAAATCAATAGTCTTTTTTTTCCTTTTTCTTAAATCGTCTTTTTGTACGAACTGTTCTTGTTCAGTTGAATATACAAACTGTACATACGTTACTTCATGAAGCCATATGCCAATCACTTCGAGATGTACAGGTCACTAAAGCAGTTTATAGAATGATTATAGCATTATACTAAAATGAACAAAATCGTGTCTGGTGCTATCGCTTTGGATGAAATTGTGGTGAAATTATCTTCTCATATTTACTGGAATACAACTGAATCCGCCCAGCAAAGTCTGCCTGTCTTTTAACCATGGCCTCCATGACGACGTCTATGCGGTTCAGTCCCACAATTGTAATGTGTCCTGTGACGAGAAATATTCATCAAGACAATACAATTCAAGATTTGTATTAGGTCAAAGACCAATACAATTTAGCTCAAAGGAATATGTGCCTGTGCACATGGCGAGGTACACATATAGACAACAATCATATTACTATTATTATTATCATTGTCCAAGAGTAAGGACATGTGTAAACGTTTCACAAAAAATCAACTTTTTTTCTTTCATTTAAGATATAAGCAATACACTTCGCAGTTTTAAATACTTCAAAACTGTTTTCACATTTCACAATATGATAAGCTTAAACATACTCACAATTTCGAAGAATAGTATTCAAATATTGTTTGCGTATATCTCGATATTTTGGACAAATTTGATTACGTGGTACCCATCTTCTATTTCGTTTGTACAAAATGGACATAATATATCGCCTTTTACGACAAGTATAGGTTGCTGAAGACCAATTGTAACCCGGATCAATGAAGAACTTAAGAGGTTCCCTCAAACGAATATTGTGAGTCAAGGGAATGATCTATTTTCAACACAGCAACACAATTTGTTTCAAATAATTGAATATTGATTTGAAGACAATGAATTTTGCTAAGACTTTACGAGTTGCATTCTTTATTACAAATACTTCTGCTGTCACTTCAGCTTGGAATTCTCCAGTATAATACACCCAGTGTATATACACAAAGAAGTTAGTTAAGCACCCCCTGACATATCTCACGATTGAATGAGCGCCGATCGCAACCCTTTGGAACATATCTAGGACATGATTGGTCGTCGTGTGCAACAAAGGGATCCTCCTGTACAGAACCTGGCCCAGTTGGAAGCCGCTTTACACGTAGAATGGCGTAGACTGCCCCTTCAGAGGGCCAGGAGACTGACAGGGGGTATGAGGAGGAGAGTGTTGGCTGTCATACAGTCACATGGAGGTTACACTCGGTATTGACACTGAATCGTGCAGGACACACAAAATGACATTTTGAATGTTCACTTTCACCAATAAATTCAATATTAAACATCCCAGGGCCATACCTGTACAGACATGGTTTTTTATGAATGTGGAATTATCATCATAAAATCAACATGGATTCCATTCATTTTGGCCTTTTTTATGAGCCAAAGGATCATACGGGTCAGAAAAACTCATGATGTTTTATGTACGTGTTGAAAACCTATCATTGCAAAAATACATGGGGTGCTTTATTAAGTTCTTTGTGTATATCTATTCTGTACACTTGAACCCTCTTGACCCAGTTACATAGGTTCACACAGGTGACTTCACCATCGTCATTTCGCTATCTAATCACTCACAAAACAAAATTGTAGTTGCAAATGCGACAAGGGTAAATGTGGTGATGACATGGATATATTTTACTCTGAACAAAAAGCTTTTGAAACCGTTTCAAGTGCTAAAAAATATCCGTGACTTGTGACTGTTTACACACCGATATTAAACTTCACAACTGGACCATACTTAGCCCTCCACTCCGTCAACTTCTCGTAGATACTTGCGTTCCGGAACTCTGAAGTTAAAATGACTTCTTTTTAAACCTTGTTTTCAAAGGGACAATTTCTATCCCTACCAATGTATGTGATGTTGGTTCCTACGTTGGCGCATGTGCATTAGCAACTGTGTTTCATAAACTGAGTGTAAGCATAATTTCACATTACAGAAAACTCACATGTCTGTATGATATTTCTTCCAACATTGTGTACAGTAGCTGCTGTCGCTGGAACAAGATACGTGTTACAGCTGATTCAGACATGCGTTCACATGTGCGTAAACATTCATGAGATTGACATTTATGGCTGTTAATGCACATAGTTTATAAATGTCAACACGAAATCCTTAATCATACGGACTATCTGCCAAAGCGAGTCAGTTGAACAATTCCAAATGATTAATGAGCACGTGTTTTTTTAAATCACCGTCAGTTAGGCCACCTAAAGTTTGATAAAATGTGAGTGAGTTAAAATTTAACGTCACATAGGCAATATTGCAGTCATATCGTGATGAGGATTTGAAAATAAAGCCGTAATAAATAAAGTAAAATAATAAAACCCTGTCAACGAAGGACAGTAAAATAACTAGAGGATCACAGATATAGATATAAAACTAGTATGAAAAACCAAAAACCTTTAACTATAGAAGACAAAACAATATAAAAAGAGGCTATATATTGCCAACAACTGAAGGTAGATCACCATACTAAGGACCATGGGTACTTACAGTACATATGCTTCCTGCTTGGACCCTAGCTGGATTTACACCATCCTTTCAGCTGTTAGCAATTCAGTCAAATCTAGGCGTACATTAAAAATGACAGATATTCTACGACTAAAAAGGTGGTAAGAATAAATTTATCTTGAATTTCTGGGACTTACGTACCCTCTCAGGAGTACTCTTACAGTAATTTAATCCCCTTTGAGAATACAGTCACTAACAATCTCAGTTGCTAATTTAAACTATACCAATTATAAAATGCATCTATCTGTACAACATATCAATCAAAATGAATCAATCAAATCAATTTCTTTTAAAAAACAATCATTAAATGAAAATGAACATTTGTAAATAGATCCTTAACAGTTTTTACATTGAAATAGTTATCCCTTATGATGGTTGAGAAAATTTGAGTGTAATGTACTTCACTGCTGGCACTCACAAGCACACACACAACGGCAAGTAAACTGTCCACTTGAAATAAACACGGGAACACATGGTACAAATCAATAAGGAATCCCACGGGACATCACTTTTGCCACTTCTGCGTCGAATTTGGAAATGGATCGTTCATGTTTCCTACAGCCTTTTGAAAAGAATACTGAGACCGTGAGAATTGTAACCGTGATCAAATGAATACATTGTAAATATATACTCTTCAAGAAAGTAGTGCAAAGCAATTTTTTTCATTGGATGTTTCAAAGACATTTACTACATGAACTAAAAATGAAAGCAGTTTGAAATTTTGTACACATAAACAACATCAACCGAGGCTTTAGCGACAGTCATCGAATGTCCCAACGTCACATTGACGTCACGTACAGTTAGTAACGTGTGACTCCTCTGAGCACCTGGCACCGCCTGCCCATGGACGGATGACAGCCTGGGGAATTGTAGCCCACTCAGCCGTCAAAGCGGCATACAGCTGTTGTAGTTGTTGTTGTCGCCGTCGCAGACGTCTATCCAATTTATTTCAAAGATGCTCAGTTGGGTTTTAATTTGGGGATCTGGAAGGCTATGGCAGAACGTTGATGTTGTTATTTGCTAGGAAGGCTGCGGTGATGCTTGCTGTTTGAGGACGGGCATTGTCCTGCTGGAAATCAGCGTTGACGTGGGCCATGGTGAGGACGACGTGCTGACGCAAGATCTCATAGACATTGACGCTGTGCTGTTAAGTTCCCCCTGATGTGCACCAAGATATCTGCCCACATCATGACATCATCGCCACCAAATCTGTCCACTTCCTGCCTGCAGAGCATGAATCGGGATTCATGGCTGAACCATACGTGTCTCCATCGTCCCTAAGCCCATACCCTATGCGCTCGACACCAGTCGTAGCTGGCGATGCTGCCTGGACAAAATCTCGTCTCTAACAGGACGTCTTGGTCGCAACCCTGCCTCTCGTAGACAGTTCCGGACAGTCTGGTCCGAGATTCTGCGCAGTCCAGGTACTGAGGATGCAGTAGAAGCAGCAGTTGTCGTCCTTTTGCGTAGGTGGCGCAACCGGATGTAGCGGTCTTGGGCAGGAGTGGTGACAAGTGGTCCACCGCATCTGGGAAGGCCACGTGTTGGATGGATGGATAATTGAAAGTTTGATAGGTGTTCGGGCAACTGGGCCCATTTACACCTTGCCCATCATAAAGGTTTGCTTCGTTTATACATGTTTACAAAGTAGTAAAGCTGCCACAAGCTTTAATGTAAGCAAGAATGACATTCTTAACATCATTGCGAGTGATATTACACAACAATCCAGTCAAGGAGAGGTCAATATTAAGCGCTGTCAAAGATCCCACCATCGCCTTATGATGAGTTACATATTTTTGACAATGCAGTAAAAAAATGAGCAACATCATCTAGCTGATTACACACTGTGCAATTTGCAGGAATATCATTATTAATAATGTTTAGATATGCACCAAGACCACAATGCCCAAGACGAAGTCTGGATAAAAGAACCTCTTCCCTACGATTGTTTCTATATAATTTTGCTTTAGCTATATAAGGCTCAATGCCATAAAGATGGCGTCCTTTTAAGGATGAGGTCCATCTCTGTTGCCATTTCACTTGCGCATGGGTCTTACTGACAGTGCATAATTCTGCAGGAGAGGGCAATATTGTCTCATCCTGTTCTGAGACATCAAAATCTAATGCAGCTTTTGCCAAATGATCAGCTTTTTCATTTCCAAAGATTCCAACATGAGCTGGTATCCATGAAAACTCAACATCTAACAGGTCTTTACTTAATTCATTAGAAAGATCAAGGATAATATTGATCAAGTCTTGTCTTGCTGAGGAGGCACCTGTCTGGATTGCTTGTAAAGAACTGACAGAATCACTGAAAATGACCGCTGATACAGGTCTCAAAAAATGAATCCACCGCAAAGCTTCAATGATTGCTGCAAGTTCAGCAGAGAATACAGATAAGTGATCAGCTAATCGTAGAGATATTTCTCTTTATCAGTGGCTATGAAGATACCTGCACCAACACGACCGGACACTGAGCACTTAGATCCATCAGTGTAAATCTGCATTGCATTGATCCACTGTAAACTTCGGATATGTTCCTCGGCAAGAGCTTTAACAAGAGGCGCCGGATCAGATTTATTTGCTTGTTCCAGAACGTCAAGATAAACTGATGGAAGGTCAAGCAACCATGGTGGCTTCTTTGGCAGAACACTAACATCAGCTATGGCAACATCACGGACATTATGATGGAAAGCAGTTCTCTGAGAACGCATCCCATAAGGCCCCATACCGTCTTTCCAAGGATCTAGGAAATACTCAACACAATCTCCCAATACAGCTGAAGTAGGGTGTTTCATTCCAAAAGATTTCAATTTAAGCATGTACCGAACTTCTAACAGTTCACGTCTGAGATCTTAAGGCAGTTCACCAGATTCAACATGGAGAGCCTCAACAGGGGTAGTTCTAAATGCTCCAAGGCATATTCGTAGGGCTTTTGACTGAACAACAGCTAGTCTTGCCTTTTGTGTAGCACATGCAGATCCATAGGCTTGACAGCCGAAATCAGGTCGTGATCTAATGAGGGCACGATACAACAGTAACAAACACGTCCTGTCTGCACCCCATTTGGTACTGGAAATACTTCTCAGAAGGTTCAGGACTTTAGTGCATTTCTGAATCAAATAGTCTATATGAGGTTTCCAAGTAAGCCTCTTATCAAACCAGAGTCCCAAAAACTTGACTTTATCCACAAACTCCAAAGGAGAACCGCACAAAACCAATTTTGAATTATGTGGAATCTTCTTCCGAGTAAAAATGATTGCAGACGATTTAGAAGCTGAAATCTTAAAACCCCAATGGACACACCAAGTCTGTACAAGATGAAGAGATTGTTGAATGCCGTTAAAGACAGTGTCAAAATTACTGGACCGTTTCCACAACGCTCCATCATCTGCAAACTGTGATGTTTCGACCATTTTACTGATATTCTCAAACAGGTCATTAATCATAACATTAAATAAGGTTGGGCTGATAACACTACCTTGAGGTGTTCCATTCTCTAACATGTATACATCCGACAGAGAAGTTCCAATGCGAACTTGTATAGTTCGATCCCTCAAGAAATCTTTTATCCAGTCAAGCATGCAGGCCACGTGTTGATCCCTGCTGCTGGTAGCGGTTCCATAGCCTCGATATGGTGCCAGAGGAGACATTTCAAAACTCGCAACCTCTGATCTGGACTCTCCTCTTTGCAATTGTCCGATGGCGCTGTTCCTCTGAGCTTCGTTCAGTCTGACATTATGAAATCTGTGCTGAGAGCTTTAACCGAGGTGAAGCGACATCGAGAACTCTGCACCTTCATAGAGCTTTTTGTGCCTTTTGCACTTGCATACCATGCCTTTGCGAAAGTGGTTCAAAACAGCAGTTGCGTCTTTGCGATTTTGTAGAGGGTAATGTCCGAGTAACTCTCCATTACTTAAAAATAATGGAGCCGAGGTTCCGGAGGGGCCGAGGCACATTATTTTAAGGGATGGAGAGTTACGAGGATATTACCCTACTTAAATTACATTCAAAGTATTGGGAATATTTCTGTTATCAACATAAAATCACAAAATGAAGGTTTTAATTTGAAACTGAAAATTATGGGGCGAGAAGACAATGGAATGACGTCACAAATGTAATTTAATCACTGTTAACCATCTGTTTACCAAGTCATCGATTTCCAAACGATTATTGTGACTAAATTGCATTTTGTAAGCTCCATAACACAACATATTCAGCGTTCGTAACGCTAGGTTTCCACATATCTAAATTTATAAGGAAACGTTCACTTTTGCGTTACTATTTTTTAAGAGTATATTTCCTGAGGTAGAGGTATCGGATATACGTTGTAGTCCCGGGGTATGCCAAGGGATATTTCATGTGATATCATGTTTATCAGTGAGGGTAAAGTTGATTTGATAAAATACATCTAAACCAACAGACCTAGGAGGTTCCCAAGCAACGGCAATCCTCGGGGCCCAGGCGGTAAATTGTACCTCTTCTTTGTGATCAGATAAACGGTTACTCCGGCAATTGATCCCACCAGAACAGCCCGACCGGTGAGACTCCTAGGTAACCATTCCTCCTTCCCCTTGAGAAAGTCCAGTAGCTGGTCCAGGTAGGGGGCGTTCTCCATCAGCTCCATGTCCAGAGTCAACTGCCAACACAAAAAGAACACACATCGACATCGTTTATTGAAGTACAAATATACATCCCGGTTTTCATGTGTAACATAAGCATGAGCGTATTGAAGTTTGCAAATAGTGAGTCAGTGAGTTAATATGTAGCGTCACATCGGAATGTTTCAGCCATATCTTGACGAGAACAAATTTGACGTTTATATAGAATGATTATATATGATAAAACCTGTCGTCAAAGAAAAGTAAAACAACTAGGCCCTGACAGTTCGAATTAAAACTAGCATGTGAAGTTAAAACTAATAGTACTATTTGGACAATACATAATATAACAACAGGCTATAGATCGCCAACAGAAGGTAGATCACCATACTAGTGACTAGTGGTGTTCGATTAATTGAAATAATCGAAGATTGGTCTCAGTGGCCAAACAACCAAGCAATCGATCACATTTTCTCATAATCGAACACAAACGATTTTGGAACCGCTGTAATAGAGTTTGAAATACTTGATGGTGGAACATATCTAGGACGTTGTCAGGGCCGGAAAACGTGTTTAATTCTTAGAAAACTCACTTCACTTTCTGAAAAGTCATGACTGAATATTTCTTGAAGAATCTGGGATCTTTATGTTACACTAGAACTGAATCATTTTACACTGGATGTGAAATTTGCAAATGTAAGTTTCTAAATAAAACAAAAAACAACAGAGAACCAAATGTTTTTTTTCTTTATACTTATCATCAATTGTGAGATTTCAACCAATTCCCAACACTACTAGTGACCATGAGGATCTTGCAAATAAATACGTCATTAATATTATCAGTGTTATTAATTATTATCGCAAATGCCTGAAGACAACTATGTATAGTAAACTAGAGGTTTAACGAATTCAAAGGGACCACTAATATATGGCTGTTATTTGTTATTCGCATTTCGACTACAATGTGCAAGAGATTAGAACCACAAAAGCGTTCACGTAATAAATGTACTTCACTGTATCACAATCAATTGCTGTTTTAGGGCAGTAACTAAACAAATGCCCCAGGTCAAGGCATATCAGTCCGTATTATAACCTATCTCTGTCTGCGCATGTGTGCGCGCGTGTATCCATCCATCCATAAATACAGACAGACAAACAGACATACAGACATTTTGTCTTGGTCATCTCGCATTACAATATTACAAGAAGTTGTGTTAATGTCACCTTTTTGCCCCATATTGCCAATTATGGAAGTCTGACCACTGTAGCAGCTATGCGAGTATTGTCATATTTATAAACTTCTATATTGGTATAGTCACTGCTTATATATTATATTGTCTTTCTTCTTGTACCGTCACTGGGTTCGTGTTGTCACTCCAGTTTGTACTGCTATTGCAATTCCTTTGTAGTGATTTGTGAACATTAAGTCACTTAATTGTGTACGCCATTATTATCTGCGCAACTGTCTTTGTTTTTATTTTTTACTTTTTAGTTTTGGCTTCACACCAATTCCATTTACGAATATATCTTGGGTTAACTGGGGTTTTTTCAACATGAGAATCAGCATGTCATAAACGAAACATAAATGGTTGGTTTAGCCAATCAGATCCCACGAATTAATTATTCCAAGGTACGAATCTATACTGAGTTAAAAAAAGGAACTTCACATTCTTTCTTCAGGGCACTATAAAAGAGCAAGAGATGGTAAGATGGTTCAAATTGTTATTATTTCATTGCTGAGATCTGTGTTATGTACTCGATACACTGAC
Organism: Haliotis rubra; assembly: GCF_003918875.1. NCBI lineage: Eukaryota > Metazoa > Mollusca > Gastropoda > Lepetellida > Haliotidae > Haliotis > Haliotis rubra. The sequence continues at coordinate 151,749 of NW_025767716.1, read as the reverse complement.
AGTGCCATAATCAGTTCCATTAGGCTACACCGCCGTTCCAAAACATGGGTATACAGAATGTCAAGTCACAAGAATAAAAATGCTAACTTTCTCAGTTCAATATCGTGTATGGCCGCCCCGCGCATTCACCACTGCCAAACACCGTCTCCTGATCGACTGCCTGATGCTTGTGAACACGTGGTTGGGGATTCTGCGCCATTGCTCTTGCAAGGCAGCGCCAAGTTCCTGCAAATTCTGTGGTTGGTTCCTAAGACCACGAAGCCTTCTCCCAAGTGCATCCCAAACGTGCTCTATTGGATTAAGGTCAGGGGACCTCGATGGCCAGTCCATGACGTTGATTCCAGCGTTTTGAAGGAAATTTCGTGTCAACATCGCGGTATGCGGCCGAGCATTATCATGCTGGAACTGTAGACCTGGGCCATGAGCCGCCATGAAAGGAACGAGTTCAGGGGTGAGCACCTGGTCGCGGTGAGCAGCAGCTGTGAGGTTTCCACGGATGACCAGAACTCGGGAACGGTTGTTCCCACAGAAAGCACCCCACACCATGCAACTTCCGCCCCCGAATCTGTCGACTTCCTGTACACAACATTGGGCATACCTTTCACGACGTTGTCTCCAGAGTCTATGCCTTCCGTCCGCGAATCTGAGGGTAAACCTGGATTCATCGCTAAAGACGACTCGATTCCAGTCTCTCTGGGTCCATCGGAGGTGACATTGGGCCCACAGCAGACGTTGACGTTGATGAAACGGCGTCAATATTGGCCCACGATATGGACGTCGAGAATAGAGATTGACAGCCCGCAACCGATTTCGAATGGTCTGTGAGGACAGTCGACCTCTAAACATCTCAGCCCTGGTTCGTGTAGCCGGCAGAAATCTGTCACGTAGGTGACGTAGGACGATTTGATGGTCTTCTGCTTGTGACGTCACACGTGGACGACCCGACCTTGGGCGATCAGAAGTGGTGCCAGTTTGTTGTAGACGACCTCGCAAGTCATACACAGTATGACGGCTACATCCCATTGCTCTTGCAACGTAAACATAACTGATCTTCCCGCTTGCAACATGCCAACGACACGTTCACGTTGCACATTTGACAATCGTGGCATTTCAAGTACCGTTAGAACTGTGGTTTAAAAGTGTTTTTTCAATTCTTGAGGCCAATGCAATCACGTGCATATGAAGAAAACTTCAATGCGAAGATCACGCGATCGACTGCGCGTGCAAAACCTGATTTGGCACTAACGTCATTTGCACGACGAATGGATGGGTTTGAGTGGGTTTTGCTAACGTTTTTCTAGAGTCGAAAGCTAGGGATCCCATTTCGGATACATAGATGTATCATCAGAGAAAAATTATTCATTATTTTTCAAATTACATTTTGTGAAGTTTCTTTTTTGACTCAGTATATAATAACACCGGTGCCATTTATCTATATTTCATTGTTCCGCCACAAGGTGGAACCTGTGTATTAAATTACAAATGCTTATTAACTGGTGACAGGTGGCAATGGTTATTTAGCTACCATTTTGGTTACTGGTTGTGTCTCTTAATGAAGTACTTATTACAATCGGATGCCATCATAACTTGACCTCATTTATGTAACAACATTTTGTCATAATCTTCACCCTCTAACAGAATCAAACTTATTTTTCGCTATTTCTCTCTGTGTGTGTCTTTTGTTAATTTTAAAATTTTGATACATAATTTGAAGATAAAGGAGTATTTTGATGTAAAATATCTATGTAATAGAGCGCGAGCTAACAAAATAAATTATTCTTATATTAGTTTTGCATGTTTTTATTATAAGTGTAAATGAAAACACATTAAAAGTTGTTTGTAGCAAACACATTTTAAAGAAGTAATTCCAATATGAATCAGGATGCGTATTTGAAACCAACCATATCTTTATCCCTCACCTGCAGGTCTCTCCTCTTTGTTTTTGTCTGTAAAGGTGACCCGCCCTTCTACGTCTAGCCGAAAACAGTATATGTATTCAAGTAGGTTGACATGCTTGTTCAAACAGGACACACGTTCACAACGGAAGACTCTCCAGTATATCTCGCCTTTACTATATCGCCCCAGACAATATTTCAAGTGCTAGCTACACAAAATGCGCCAGATATAGGTCACGCTTATCGACGATAGACGAATCACGAGTCTCATTGCAAGTGGTGCACTCAATTGGTATGCCAAAAAAATAAAAATAACAACGTCAACTATAAAAATGTATTGTAAATGCGCAGTTTTTCGTAAATGAAAACAGGATCTATGTTTGAAGGTCAGTGGGAAGGCCGATGTGTCGCATCGTGTAAACTTTCATGTACCATACAAGCAAGGACAGGCTGGTTAGTTGATGACATTTCAACAGTGTTACATTGGTTTCGCAGTCGACATCTGTAAAGAAAACTCTGTCGTGTTTGCCAACATCAAAAACCTTGTTATTTGAACCGTGTAAACTCATTCGTTCAGCACTTTAGTGACTTTACACTTCACCGTCAAGCAGAAATAAGCAATGTTGACATTACCTGTTTACAGGCAGATAATTTTTGAAGCTGCCGACTGACTGGCCTCGCTGGTGAGTTTGGAGCAGGCTGGGGCACTGAGGGTCTGTATGGACAAAGTAGATATCTCAGAGGGTGTCAGCAGGTGCACCATTTCTTCGTGAAATGTGATTTAAGATCACGATCAAGATCATTGCACTTTTACAGCGAGTTGCCTGCGCGTGTCTGTGTGGGTTAGCTGCCGACTGACTGGCCTCGCTGGTGAGTTTGGAGCAGTCTGTGGCACTGAGGGTCTGTATGGACAAAGTAGATATCTCAGAGGGTGTCAGCAGGTGCACCATTTCTTCGTGAAATGTGATTTAAGATCACGATCAAGATCATTGCACTTTTACAGCGAGTTGCCTGCACGTGTCTGTGTGGGTTAGCTGCCGACTGACTGGCCTCGCTGGTGAGTTTGGAGCAGTCTGGGGCACTGAGGGTCTGTATGGACAAAGTAGATATCTCAGAGGGTGTCAGCAGGTGCACCATTTCTTCGTGAAATGTGATTTAAGATCACGATCAAGATCATTGCACTTTTACAGCGAGTTGCCTGCACGTGTCTGTGTGGGTTAGCTGCCGACTGACTGGCCTCGCTGGTGAGTTTGGAGCAGTCTGGGGCACTGAGGGTCTGTATGGACAAAGTAGATATCTCAGAGGGTGTCAGCAGGTGCACCATTTCTTTGTGAAATGTGATTTAAGATCACGATAAAGATCATTACACTTTTACAGCGAGTTGCCTGCACGTGTCTGTGTGGGTTAGAATTGGTCTTCAGCAACCCAGTCTTGTCGTAATAGGCGATAGCGACCTACGGGATCGGGTGGTCAGGATCGCTGAATTGGTCGACACATCTCATCGTATCCCAGTTGTGTAGTGCGATGCGCATGCTGTTGATCACTGGATTCTCCGGTCCAGACACGTTTATTTACAGACCGCCGTCATATTGCTGGAATATTGCTGAGTGCGGCGTCAACCGACCAGACAACCAACCAGTTTTCCTTGATGGACTTAAATACAGGCTAGATACATGACATAATTAATGTATCGAGTGTAAACAATCAAAATTCTCTTTCAGAGGCTTCACGCGCAAGTCGCTCTATCCATGGAAAGTGGAGGGCAATACACATGCATTGATGCTTTTTCACTGGCATTCACTGTTCAGGCACTTGTTTGAAATTGCAACTGAAAATGAGACGTTTTTTGACACGTGCTGATAGGGGTGAGGATTCCTTTTGGAATCTGGTCAAACACAGCGGCAGGTTGCTGTCCGCTTTAATGTGAGTCAGTGTGTTATTGGTCGACTGTGGCAAAGACTTCAAGCCAATGGGTCCGTGGAATATGCACGTCGACCAGGTCGCCCCAGAATCACAACAGTCCGAGGTGATAGGCACATGATCAACACCGCGTTGCGTAACATATTTTTCATACAGAACACTTCAATGTTAACAATATAAAGATATCCAGGAGCACCGTTCGTCGACGTTTAAGGGCAACCGGACTCCGAAGTAGGCAACCTGCAGTTCATCCACCACTACTAACACCACGCCACAGGCAGTCGCGTTTGCGATGGAGTAGACATCATGGTCGCTGGAATCAACGTCAATGGTCTCGTGTTCTCTTCACAGATGACAGCAGATTGCATTTGTCCTTCCATGATGGTCGGCAGAGGATTTATTGTCGCAAAGCAGAGCGAATTCCATATGCAACTGTGGCCACGCATAGCCGATTTGGCGGGGGGTCGGTCATGATTTGGGCAGGGATAACTCCTACTGGACGTACCCCACTGCACGTAGTCGAACTTACCGGACAGCGTTATCGGGACGAGATTATGGCTCCTATAGCAGTACCATTCCTGCAAGCTATGCATGGGTTTTAAGGTCGACCCCCTTTACTGCAAGACGACAACGCTGAGCCTCATAGGACCAAGATTGTCACGGAATTCCTTTGGGAGCAGGGTGTGAGGTGAGGTGAAATTGGGTTTTACGTCGTGCTTGAGAATATTTCGCTCATATGACGACGTGCATGCGTGTGTATGTGTATGTGCGGCTGCTTGTACTAGCCCAGACTGAAGCTGGTTTTATAGTGCTAGCCCACTGAGATACCATACCGCAGTGAAGCATGAATACCCCACTCAGACACATTATACTGACTCCGAGCCGACCAGTCCTTGTTGTACCCATTAATGCCGAGCGCCAGGCAGGGGACCAACAAGTTACCATATTTTAACGTCTTTTGGTATGACGCGGTCGGGGATCGAACCCGCGACTTACATTACCTTTTCTTCCTGCATGGACCCTAGCTGGATTTACACCATCCCTTCAGCACATCAAGTCATACAGACATATACTCTATAGTTGAAAAGAGTGGATAGAATTATATTGACTTTGAATGTTTTGGGATACAATACTTTAACCTCCTTTGGGGATACGGCCACTACCAATAGCAGTTACTGATTTAAGCTTCCAATTATAAAAAATACATCTACATACAAAACATATGACTCAGAACGTGTCAAGCATTTCAATTTCTTTAAAAAAAATCGGCATTAAAATGAAAATTAACATTGTTAGAAACATCCTTAACAGTTTTAACACTGAAATAAATATACATCCCTTGTGATTGAAAAATCAATACAGTCAAGCAGGATTTAAAATGGAGGATCCTCACCCTTGAACATATATTCCTGAATATATCTCGTGTGGCTAATATGACATCGTCGCTTGATAACCTCTTCAAATCTGGACTGACAACCAAAGTTGGTATAATCAATATAGGATTAGGAGCATGAGAACAAGGTGCACTTGAGTCTTGGACGTGCGAGGAGGGTACACAAGATATTGACTGACCGAGTGCTTCATATTTGTCATTTTCATTTTGGTCTATATAAAAAACTTATGTTTGCTAGTGCTGTTTCAACTTAATGTCTTATGTCACGATGTGTCACGTTTGTCAAAACATTAAACATTATAAAATTAGTTTTTTATTCACTTTATTTGGATACAAACATCAATTTTCCGAGCCTTTAAGTGAGTGAGTTTAGTTTTACACCACACTTAGCAATATTCCAGCTATATGGCGGCGGTCTGTAAATAATCGAGTCTGGACCAGACAATTCATTGATCAACAGTATGAGCATCTAACACACGTTATATTTGAGATGACACTATCTTAGAAAAGTACTAATCCTAGTACTTTTGTTGCGTTGAGTCCCACCCGGGATTAAAACCCTCAGCTCAGCCACCGCGACTTCCACGTCCGGATGGGACTCAACCCAACAAAGTACGAGAATTTCCACATCACAAAGAAAGTGTAATTCCAAACATAACGTATGTTACAGCTTGTTCAGCTTGACCTGAGCCACTCTACATATGCATGACCCGGGAGGTCAAATCGCACAAACGGCTTGTCGAGTTAACTTCATTAAATAGGGTAGCAGAGAATGTAATTAATGTTGCGTTCGTGCGAAGCATGGACACGTGGATTCGTTATAGCGCGATTCGGAAACATTAAACCATCTGTAGCTTCATTTTTAAAGACAGTTAGGACATTGCTGACGATTTGTCGACACAGAGATGTCAAACGGCTACCTTGTCTCGGCTGTTCGACCATGTTGACAATCAACTGACAAAGGTGCACCCCTTCACAATAATAGACCACACCAGTTGTGACACGGTCACGCAATGCATTAGTATTCATTTGATCAGGTCAAGTTGAACAAGCTGTACATTTGACCACTTTCTAAAGATGGCATTGTGTAGACATAGTATGAGCATCGATCTGCGCAATTGGGAACCGATGACACGCGTCAACCAAGTCATCGAGCCTGACCACCCGATCCTGTTAGTCGCCTCGTACGATAAGCATGGGTTACTGAAGATCAATTTCTAACCCGGACCTTCACGGGTCCCTAAGTCAGAGACAACATACATAGAAAGGCACACTTACATATATTTAAATACATTATGTGCTTGGAATAGTAGACTGAATGCAAGATCGTTAAATCACAATGAAATGCAAGTACTGTATCATCGGAAGTTAAAGTCATAACACTGACAATGTTGGTGATATTACATACCATTTTCTATTAAATGAATCCACGTTGATATTTTTCGAAGAAATATAATTTTCAATTTCATACACATCGTAAAATCCTTTTTGTTCATAGATTATTATTTTTCTATCCGTTATTTCTTGACCATTATCTATAATGACAGAGTTGATTTGTGTAGTTTGTATTCTCTTATTGGCAAAAACATTTTTTTTGGTTTCTGTCCTTCTTCATACCATTGTATTCTGTTTCGAATTTGCATTCCTTTCATGTCTTCTACTTTCATTTTTTCAAGTTCTATTGTATTTTTAGAAAGATTTGCAAGAAGAGTTTCATCAACATCGAAATATTTTCTTAATTCATCTTCCAAAATACATATGTTTGGTTCCAACATTTTTCGTTCTTACTTTTCTTTATATGAGGAATAAGAAATGGATTTGCCTTCAACTTTCATTAAGAAGGTTTCTAAGAAAAACGTGTTATTGACAATTAAAAGTATGTCTTCATCATTAGTCTTATTCACTTCACCGTTATTTAGGGTCTGCTTATTCATGCTTAGTATCATTTAATACGTCGGTAACTAGTACTATATATTCCTCACGTCTTAATAGTGACGTATTAAACTTCCAATAACTGCATCCCTTTTCTTTATGTTTCTATAGAGATACTCTGTACTCTGCAATTCCATTAAGCTATATTAGGTAATGAATCTTGATCTCTGGGTAATCTCTGACGCGAACGTAATGATGAAGAACTCCTCACAGAATTCTGTGATGACGGAGGTACTTGTTTGCCCAGAGCACTATACGAGTTCTGGACAGGCACCTCAGATTGACCGATATTCCTGGTTGATTGTTTTCTGATTAACATCTTTCTTTCTTTCTTTTATTTGGCAACAGCTGTTGAGGATGATTGCTCAGAGATGGGATTGGTTGGGGATGTGTCTGACTCACTACGCTCAGTCAGATAAAGCTCAATGACAGGTGCAGTTGACACAGGTCAAAGATATTTGACTCATATCAGCTCAATCTTGCTTGACACACATGAAGTCTGATTGAGGCTTGAAACAGCAGCCCAACTTTAAGGTTTTCATTTAGTTGCTGATTGAGAGTTTAGGAGTTTTCAAGGGTGATTTGTTTCTCACACTATAGTGTAAGAAGTTTTAATTCGGTTTGCCAAACAGGACATAGTTCAAAGGATGCCATATCGACGTCGCAGAATTAAATAGTCGTATCTGACACTTACAGCCAAAAACCTTTTTTGTTCTCTTTCTATTTGTATTGGAGTTGTGCATATTCTCAAAAAAATTGTGCATTTATCTCAAGTCATTTTAAAAATATATTGAATTTAACAAAGGTCGTATGTAATCATGCACTGTTGAACGAAGTATTAAAAAGGCGTAAGTGACACCCAGAACTCAGTTACGACCTTCTGCTGTTAAGTTTACGATCTAGCGGAAGAACGAGGAGTCGTAAGTGGCACATCCGACAAAGTAGATATATTGTCATTGTACATGGTGAAATTATGTCAAATTTGAAGTTCTATGAAAGTACAGTATGAACAGGATGGGTCTAATATTACATTTCATTGACCAAAGTATCCATGTTTTGTTTTTGATGCATTTGCAATATCATACCGCCGAAACTACATCATCACGTGACCATCGAGCCCAGGAAGCACGCAATGTGTGAACTGTGACAGAAATTAGGTATGTATACAGTTAACATGCAATGCAGGGACTTAAATAACTGAAATATAATGCTGTGTGTATGGTTGCTATTGCACATTTACACAAACATGTGGAATATATTTTGATATTATTGTACATTTTGTGAGGAAAGTTGTGATAAATAATAAGGTCGTAAGTGTAAGCCCTATGCTGATTCTCATATATCATTTCAGGGTCGTAACTGACACTTGCGACACTTTGCCACCTGATTTGGTAGTCATATAACAGTTATTTCATCAATACATTTACACTAATAATTTCATCTTCTTTGTTGCAGGACAATGCAAATGAAGAGTACGATATTCTAGGACGCTGGTCTTTGGGACGAATTTAAATAGTTTCCCAAACGGACGTTGTAGGAACTGTGTGATAACTTTGGAAACACATGGATAACAAGTGACTCTTGCTTTTTGTATTCAACAGATCTGAAAGATTTAAAGTAGGCATACAAGCTGTTGAATGTAATTACAGTTACGTTTGTGCAGTCAAAACGTTCGTCATCCTTATTGTTTTGGACGTATTGAGTGCTAATCCAGAATAGGTGCTAGTTAACAGATCAAAACAATGGGTCGGCGACGAAAGGGAAAACAGTCACGTGAGAAGGTTGAAACTAGTGTCATGGGTGAAGATGATATTTCATTGAATATTACTGATACCAATAACGGTGATACTGAAATGTCAGTTGGCACTTGTGACGAAGCTAGTATCTGCATGAATGAAAAAGTTGACGTCAACATTAGTGAAACTTACCCAGCCAATCTTCCACTACTGAATGACACTGTTGCCGCTAGTTATATAAATGAAGATGAGTTGTCAGATGATAGTTTTATTGAAACGCTTGTCTCAAGTTTTGAGGAAATTGAAAACAGTATTTCTCAGGCTCTTGCCCGTAGAGTACAGGAACACAATGGAGCAGAGAAGTTTCTTGCCTGTGATGAGCAGCAGTTGGAAGACAGTGGAACACAGACGATTCTTACCAGTAAGGACCATCAGATGGATGAGAGCGGAGCAGAGAAGATTCTTACCTGTGAGGAGCAGCAGATGGATGGCAGTAGAACAGAGAAGATTCTTACCTGTGATGAGCAGCAGATGGATGACAGTAGAACGGAGAAGATTCTAACCTGTGAGGAGCAGCAGGTGGAGGACTGTAGAGCAGAGACGATTCTAACCTGTGAGGAGCAGCAAGTGGATGACTGTAGAGCAGAGAAGATTCTAACCTGTGAGGAGCAGCAGGTGGATGACTGTAGAGCAGAGAAGATTCTAACCTGTGAGGAGCAGCAGGAGGATGACTGTAGAGCAGAGAAGATTCTAACCTGTGAGGAGCAGCAGATGGATGACAGTAGAACAGAGAAGATTCTACCTGTGATGAGCAGGTGGATGCCTGTAGAGCAGAGAAGCTTCTAACCTGTGAGGAGCAGCAGGTGGATGACTGTAGAGCTGAGAGGATTCTTACCTGTGATGAGCAGCAGATGGATGCCTGTAGAGCTGAGGAGATTCTACCTCTAAGGATACGACATTCCGTGAATATTGTATCCAAGCTAGTACACATGAGCATGCAGAGCGTCCTGATCTGAGTCAGTTTCCAGTGCTTCATTCCAAGGCTGATAACGTACCAAGCCTTACTGAGCAGAGTAGAGAAGTGGATCAGCATTCTCTACCATTGGACAATCTGCAAATTCACAATTACTCCAGTCTCTCAAGCCATAGTCAGACATCTACATCAAAGAGTGACTTGATGAAAACCAATCCGTGTACAGTTGACATCAACCAGATCCCAGTTTCATATGTCATAGAAGTTTCCTCAAATGATGTCAATCTTCGGTCATCTGATGATGGAGATAACGCTTCTATCAGTCATTGTACACTGATGAAGGTAACCTCAAATAATGCTGACATCCAGTTTGACTCAGATGATGACATACCCCTGAGTCATCTGTTGTCCAATGCTCTATTTACATTCAACAATGATGGGTATCCTGTAACTTCCATGGATTTATGCAGCAGTACATCAACACCTGAAGACATAAGTTTCAATTCCGATCTTCTTGAATCTAGTACTTGTAATCAAGCAACTCTTTCCAGCAAACCCACTTTGCTATCATCGTTTGATAACACAACAGAAGGAATAAGAAATGGATTTGCCTTCAACTTTCATTAAGAAGGTTTCTAAGAAAAACGTGTTATTGACAATTAAAAGTATGTCTTCATCATTAGTCTTATTCACTTCACCGTTATTTAGGGTCTGCTTATTCATGCTTAGTATCATTTAATACGTCGGTAACTAGTACTATATATTCCTCACGTCTTAATAGTGACGTATTAAACTTCCAATAACTGCATCCCTTTTCTTTATGTTTCTATAGAGATACTCTGTACTCTGCAATTCCATTAAGCTATATTAGGTAATGAATCTTGATCTCTGGGTAATCTCTGACGCGAACGTAATGATGAAGAACTCCTCACAGAATTCTGTGATGACGGAGGTACTTGTTTGCCCAGAGCACTATACGAGTTCTGGACAGGCACCTCAGATTGACCGATATTCCTGGTTGATTGTTTTCTGATTAACATCTTTCTTTCTTTCTTTTATTTGGCAACAGCTGTTGAGGATGATTGCTCAGAGATGGGATTGGTTGGGGATGTGTCTGACTCACTACGCTCAGTCAGATAAAGCTCAATGACAGGTGCAGTTGACACAGGTCAAAGATATTTGACTCATATCAGCTCAATCTTGCTTTGACACAATATGAAGTCTGATTGAGGCTTGAAACAGCAGCCCAACTAAGGTTTTCATTTAGTTGCTGATTGAGAGTTTAGGAGTTTTCAAGGGTGATTTGTTTCTCACACTATAGTGTAAGAAGTTTTAATTCGGTTTGCCAAACAGGACATAGTTCAAAAGGATGCCATATCGACGTCGCAGAATTAAATAGTCGTATCTGACACTTACAGCCAAAAACCCTTTTTGTTCTCTTTCTATTTGTATTGGAGTTGTGCATATTCTCAAAAAAAATTGTGCATTTATCTCAAGTCATTTTAAAAATATATTGAATTTAACAAAGGTCGTATGTAATCATGCACTGTTGAACGAAGTATTAAAAAGGAGTAAGTGACACCCAGAACTCAGTTACGACCTTCTGCTGTTAAGTTTACGATCTAGCGGAAGAACGAGGAGTCGTAAGTGGCACATCCGACAAAGTAGATATATTGTCATTGTACATGGTGAAATTATGTCAAATTTGAAGTTCTATGAAAGTACAGTATGAACAGGATGGGTCTAATATTACATTTCATTGACCAAAGTATCCATGTTTTGTTTTGATGCATTTGCAATATCATACCGCCGAAACTACATCATCAATGTGACCATCGAGCCCAGGAAGCACGCATAATGTGTGAACTGTGACAGAAATTAGGTATGTATACAGTTAACATGCAATGCAGGGACTTAAATAACTGAAATATAATGCTGTGTGTATGGTTGCTATTGCACATTTACACAAACATGTGGAATATATTTTGATATTATTGTACATTTTGTGAGGAAAGTTGTGATAAATAATAAGGTCGTAAGTGTAAGCCCTATGCTGATTCTCATATATCATTTCAGGGTCGTAACTGACACTTGCGACACTTTGCCACCCTGATTTGGTAGTCATATAACAGTTATTTCATCAATACATTTACACTAATAATTTCATCTTCTTTGTTGCAGGACAATGCAAATGAAGAGTACGATATTCTAGGACGCTGGTCTTTGGGACGAATTTAAATAGTTTCCCAAACGGACGTTGTAGGAACTGTGTGATAACTTTGGAAACACATGGATAACAAGTGACTCTTGCTTTTGTATTCAACAGATCTGAAAAGATTTAAAGTAGGCATACAAGCTGTTGAATGTAATTACAGTTACGTTTGTGCAGTCAAAACGTTCGTCATCCTTATTGTTTTGGACGTATTGAGTGCTAATCCAGAATAGGTGCTAGTTAACAGATCAAAACAATGGGTCGGCGACGAAAGGGAAAACAGTCACGTGAGAAGGTTGAAACTAGTGTCATGGGTGAAGATGATATTTCATTGAATATTACTGATACCAATAACGGTGATACTGAAATGTCAGTTGGCACTTGTGACGAAGCTAGTATCTGCATGAATGAAAAAAGTTGACGTCAACATTAGTGAAACTTACCCAGCCAATCTTCCACTACTGAATGACACTGTTGCCGCTAGTTATATAAATGAAGATGAGTTGTCAGATGATAGTTTTATTGAAACGCTTGTCTCAAGTTTTGAGGAAATTGAAAACAGTATTTCTCAGGCTCTTGCCCGTAGAGTACAGGAACACAATGGAGCAGAGAAGTTTCTTGCCTGTGATGAGCAGCAGTTGGAAGACAGTGGAACACAGACGATTCTTACCAGTAAGGACCATCAGATGGATGAGAGCCGGAGCAGAGAAGATTCTTACCTGTGAGGAGCAGCAGATGGATGGCAGTAGAACAGAGAAGATTCTTACCTGTGATGAGCAGCAGATGGATGACAGTAGAACGGAGAAGATTCTAACCTGTGAGGAGCAGCAGGTGGAGGACTGTAGAGCAGAGACGATTCTAACCTGTGAGGAGCAGCAAGTGGATGACTGTAGAGCAGAGAAGATTCTAACCTGTGAGGAGCAGCAGGTGGATGACTGTAGAGCAGAGAAGATTCTAACCTGTGAGGAGCAGCAGGAGGATGACTGTAGAGCAGAGAAGATTCTAACCTGTGAGGAGCAGCAGATGGATGACAGTAGAACAGAGAAGATTCTTACCTGTGATGAACAGGTGGATGCCTGTAGAGCAGAGAAGCTTCTAACCTGTGAGGAGCAGCAGGTGGATGACTGTAGAGCTGAGAGGATTCTTACCTGTGATGAGCAGCAGATGGATGCCTGTAGAGCTGAGGAGATTCTTACCTCTAAGGATACGACATTCCGTGAATATTGTATCCAAGCTAGTACACATGAGCATGCAGAGCGTCCTGATCTGAGTCAGTTTCCAGTGCTTCATTCCAAGGCTGATAACGTACCAAGCTTTACTGAGCAGAGTAGAGAAGTGGATCAGCATTCTCTACCATTGGACAATCTGCAAATTCACAATTACTCCAGTCTCTCAAGCCATAGTCAGACATCTACATCAAAGAGTGACTTGATGAAAACCAATCCGTGTACAGTTGACATCAACCAGATCCCAGTTTCATATGTCATAGAAGTTTCCTCAAATGATGTCAATCTTCGGTCATCTGATGATGGAGATAACGCTTCTATCAGTCATTGTACACTGATGAAGGTAACCTCAAATAATGCTGACATCCAGTTTGACTCAGATGATGACATACCCCTGAGTCATCTGTTGTCCAATGCTCTATTTACATCCAACAATGATGGGTATCCTGTAACTTTCATGGATTTATGCAGCAGTACATCAACACCTGAAGACATAAGTTTCAATTCCGATCTTCTTGAATCTAGTACTTGTAATCAAGCAACTCTTTCCAGCAAACCCACTTTGCTATCATCGTTTGATAACACAACAGAAGGAATAAGAAATGGATTTGCCTTCAACTTTCATTAAGAAGGTTTCTAAGAAAAACGTGTTATTGACAATTAAAAGTATGTCTTCATCATTAGTCTTATTCACTTCACCGTTATTAGGGTCTGCTTATTCATGCTTAGTATCATTTAATACGTCGGTAACTAGTACTATATATTCCTCACGTCTTAATAGTGACGTATTAAACTTCCAATAACTGCATCCCTTTTCTTTATGTTTCTATAGAGATACAACACCATGCTTGATGCTATGTACTCTGCAATTCCATTAAGCTATATTAGGTAATGAATCTTGATCTCTGGGTAATCTCTGACGCGAACGTAATGATGAAGAACTCCTCACAGAATTCTGTGATGACGGAGGTACTTGTTTGCCCAGAGCACTATACGAGTTCTGGACAGGCACCTCAGATTGACCGATATTCCTGGTTGATTGTTTTCTGATTAACATCTTTCTTTCTTTCTTTTATTTGGCAACAGCTGTTGAGGATGATTGCTCAGAGATGGGATTGGTTGGGGATGTGTCTGACTCACTACGCTCAGTCAGATAAAGCTCAATGACAGGTGCAGTTGACACAGGTCAAAGATATTTGACTCATATCAGCTCAATCTTGCTTGACACACATGAAGTCTGATTGAGGCTTGAAACAGCAGCCCAACTTTAAGGTTTTCATTTAGTTGCTGATTGAGAGTTTAGGAGTTTTCAAGGGTGATTTGTTTCTCACACTAGTGTAAGAAGTTTTAATTCGGTTTGCCAAACAGGACATAGTTCAAAGGATGCCATATCGACGTCGCGAGAATTAAATAGTCGTGATTCGACACTTACAGCCAAAAACCTTTTGTTCTCTTTCTATTTGTATTGGAGTTGTGCATATTCTAAAAAAAAATTGTGCATTTATCTCAAGTCATTTTAAAAATATATTGAATTTAACAAAGGTCGTATGTAATCATGCACTGTTGAACGAAGTATTAAAAAGGCGTAAGTGACACCCAGAACTCAGTTACGACCTTCTGCTGTTAAGTTTACGATCTAGCGGAAGAACGAGGAGTCGTAAGTGGCACATCCGACAAAGAAGATATATTGTCATTGTACATGGTGAAATTATGTCAAATTTGAAGTTCTATGAAAGTACAGTATGAACAGGATGGGTCTAATATTACATTTCATTGACCAAAGTATCCATGTTTTGTTTTGATGCATTTGCAATATCATACCGCCGAAACTACATCATCACGTGACCATCGAGCCCAGGAAGCACATAATGTGTGAACTGTGACAGAAATTAGGTATGTATACAGTTAACATGCAATGCAGGGACTTAAATAACTGAAATATAATGCTGTGTGTATGGTTGCTATTGCACATTTACACAAACATGTGGAATATATTTTGATATTATTGTACATTTTGTGAGGAAAGTTGTGATAAATAATAAGGTCGTAAGTGTAAGCCCTATGCTGATTCTCATATATCATTTCAGGGTCGTAACTGACACTTGCGACACTTTGTCACCTGATTTGGTAGTCATATAACAGTTATTTCATCAATACATTTACACTAATAATTTCATCTTCTTTGTTGCAGGACAATGCAAATGAAGAGTCACGATATTCTAGGGATCTGGTCTTTGGGACGAATTTAAATAGTTTCCCAAACGGACGTTGTAGGAACTGTGTGATAACTTTGGAAACACATGGATAACAAGTGACTCTTGCTTTTTGTATTCAACAGATCTGAAAGATTTAAAGTAGGCATACAAGCTGTTGAATGTAATTACAGTTACGTTTGTGCAGTCAAAACGTTCGTCATCCTTATTGTTTTGGACGTATTGAGTGCTAATCCAGAATAGGTGCTAGTTAACAGATCAAAACAATGGGTCGGCGACGAAAGGGAAAACAGTCACGTGAGAAGGTTGAAACTAGTGTCATGGGTGAAGATGATATTTCATTGAATATTACTGATACCAATAACGGTGATACTGAAATGTCAGTTGGCACTTGTGACGAAGCTAGTATCTGCATGAATGAAAAAGTTGATGTCAACATTAGTGAAACTTACCCAGCCAATCTTCCACTACTGAATGACACTGTTGCCGCTAGTTATATAAATGAAGATGAGTTGTCAGATGATAGTTTTATTGAAACGCTTGTCTCAAGTTTTGAGGAAATTGAAAACAGTATTTCTCAGGCTCTTGCCCGTAGAGTACAGGAACACAATGGAGCAGAGAAGTTTCTTGCCTGTGATGAGCAGCAGTTGGAAGACAGTGGAACACAGACGATTCTTACCAGTAAGGACCATCAGATGGATGAGAGCGGAGCAGAGAAGATTCTTACCTGTGAGGAGCAGCAGATGGATGGCAGTAGAACAGAGAAGATTCTTACCTGTGATGAGCAGCAGATGGATGACAGTAGAACGGAGAAGATTCTAACCTGTGAGGAGCAGCAGGTGGAGGACTGTAGAGCAGAGAAGTTTCTAACCTGTGAGGAGCAGCAGGTGGATGACTGTAGAGCAGAGAAGATTCTAACCTGTGAGGAGCAGCAGGTGGATGACTGTAGAGCAGAGAAGAGTCTAACCTGTGAGGAGCAGCAGGAGGATGACTGTAGAGCAGAGAAGATTCTAACCTGTGAGGAGCAGCAGATGGACGACAGTAGAACAGAGAAGATTCTTACCTGTGATGAGCAGGTGGATGCCTGTAGAGCAGAGAAGCTTCTAACCTGTGAGGAGCAGCAGGTGGATGACTGTAGAGCTGAGAGGATTCTTACCTGTGATGAGCAGCAGATGGATGCCTGTAGAGCTGAGGAGATTCTTACCTCTAAGGATACGACATTCCGTGAATATTGTATCCAAGCTAGTACACATGAGCATGCAGAGCGTCCTGATCTGAGTCAGTTTCCAGTGCTTCATTCCAAGGCTGATAACGTACCAAGCTTTACTGAGCAGAGTAGAGAAGTGGATCAGCATTCTCTACCATTGGACAATCTGCAAATTCACAATTACTCCAGTCTCTCAAGCCATAGTCAGACATCTACATCAAAGAGTGACTTGATGAAAACCAATCCGTGTACAGTTGACATCAACCAGATCCCAGTTTCATATGTCATAGAAGTTTCCTCAAATGATGTCAATCTTCGGTCATCTGATGATGGAGATAACGCTTCTATCAGTCATTGTACACTGATGAAGGTAACCTCAAATAATGCTGACATCCAGTTTGACTCAGATGATGACATACCCCTGAGTCATCTGTTGTCCAATGCTCTATTTACATTCAACAATGATGGGTATCCTGTAACTTCCATGGATTTATGCAGCAGTACATCAACACCTGAAGACATAAGTTTCAATTCCGATCTTCTTGAATCTAGTACTTGTAATCAAGCAACTCTTTCCAGCAAACCCACTTTGCTATCATCGTTTGATAACACAACAGAAGGGGACACTACCGGCATTTGTAAAGTGAAATCACTCCAGGATATCAGTGACTCATGTTCACAGGACGAGTATGAATCATCTGGTGAAGAGTACAGACTACCAGATTCTTTATCTGATTCTACGGATGACAGTGACACAAATATGAAAGAATTACTGAAGCGTAAACGCCAAAAGACATCCAAAACCAATACAAATCAAGTTTTGTCACCAGTAACTTCCGAAAACACAGAAAAAAACTTTGATACAAATGATGGAGATGATTGGGGACCACAAATAGGCGATGAAGATAGTGATAAGCAGCAGCCACGGATGTCAAGAAGTCGTACTCGCAACCCTGAAAAATGGAAATCAAATGAACGGAAAAGAAAAAGAAACAATGGAGAGGAGTACACAAATACACGAGGAAAAAGAGTCCCAATGAGAGAATGCAAACAATGTCCATGTAAATGCAAATATTTCTGCAGAACATTCAAAGATGATGACAGACATCATGTTTTCTCATCCTATTGGAAATTATCTTATGAAAGACAACGTGACTTTTTGAAACGTCATGTAAAGGCAACTGAGAAAAACAGACGTACGAAAAAAGGGTCTGCTTCAAGACGTAGCCAGACGTATGAGTACCATCTCCCATCTGACACAAACATGCTGCAAGTGTGCAAAGCATTTTTCCTATCAACTTTAGGCATAGGTGAAAAGACCGTGTATTACACAATTATGCAAAGGAAAACTATTCACTCTGTTGACCAAAGAGGGAAGATGAGTCCGAAGACCAAAATTCCACAGGTAGAACGCAGTCGAGTTCGGCATCACATAATGTCTTTTCCTAAAGTAGACTCTCACTATTGCAGGCTAACTTCGCAAAGGCAATATCTTTCAAAGGATCTCTCAATTTAAAAAAATGTACAGACTGTATAGAGAAGAATGCAAAATAAACAATCACCTTCCCGTCAAGCAGCACATATACAGCTCAATATTCAGAACTGAATTCAACCTAGGTTTCCATGTACCCAAAAAGGATAATTGCTCGTTTTGTTTCTCATACCAAAACATGTGTCAAGAAGACAAATTGATCAACAAACCCAAAATGGAGGATCACACTCGTCGTAAAATGCAAGCACGAACCTTAAAGGAAGCTGATAAGACAAGGGCAAAATCCAACAGTGCAATAAAAGTAGTAAATTTTGATTTGCAGAACGTTCTCATCACTCCTAAATCTACAGTTTGCGAGTTTGATTACAGTAGGAAACTTGCAACTTATAACTTATCTGTCTATGACATGGCGACGCACAATGTTAACTGCTACATGTGGGATGAAACTAAAGCCAAAAGAGGAAGTTGCGAGATTGCTTCTTGTCTGAATACAACAAAACCTTTGGGACCTGTGGACGAACTTATCTACTACTCAGACAGTTGCACTGGCCAACAAAGAAACATTCAGTTTTCGACAATGAGTTTGCTTTCAGTTGCAAATCTTCCAATCAAGATGATAACACATAATTACTTTGAAAGAGGGCATTCACAAATGGAAGGGGACTCTGTACATGCAACAATAGAGAGGTACACAAAATATGCAGGGTGTACACCCCAATGGAATGGATGGCTGCTGTTCGAAATGCAAAGCAAAAACCTCCTCATTACAAAGTGATTGAGGTTGACTGTAGTAGTGTCTACAACTTCAAATCTATTGTTGATACTCTGGTGAAAAAAACAGAAACAGAGACACTGATGGAACCAAAGTTGAGTGGACAAGGATTCACTCATTTCAGTACAGAAAGGATGAACCTGAGAACGTTTTCTTCAAATATGATTTTGGAGATGAATACCGCTCTTTCTCAATCAACAGAACCAATATCAGACATGCAACTGGACAACGTGCCAAATCTCTCAAAGGTGTTGAAGTTAGACCTTTGTATTCTGAAGCCATACCTATTAGCGATGCCAAGTACAGAGATTTGTCAAACTTGTGTTCCAAAGGCCTTATTCCAGATAATTGCAGGCATTTCTACACATCACTGGCACATGGTGACCACAGCAAAGACAGACTTCCCGAGCCAGACGAAGAAGAGAGCTCTGATTCAGATATTTGAAATACGTTGTTGAAATAAGTTCTGTTTCTCAGGATGTATGTTGTTGAAGTGCTGTTCTTTAATCATTCGTTTAAGGTTTGAAAGAGTTTACCGTTATTTGAACAGAAAATCGTGTAACTTGATTTAATTGGTGTGGGTGAAACCATAACCATGTCCATGGCTAGTTTATTCAGTTTCCTTAACTGAGTATCAGTTTGCATATGGCTAGGTATATTCCAGAAGAAAAATGCATTTAGGATATGTTTTTGCTCATGGATATTGAGGTTGGGAAGTCTTCTCGTAATCACGCAATTATGTTCAGTTGTGATTGCTCTTTTTTAAGTAACTGATGTTATAGATTGATATTGCTCAGTTGAGTAAAGATCCCTGCAAATACTAACCTGGAATTTGTTTTTCATCATAGGTTTGCAAAACATCAGCAAACATGCCATCCGTTCACCAAATAAGCTTTACAATATTTAAAACCTACCAGAGAAGAGATTTATTTGCAATTACTTCATTAAAAGTCCTGCACAGAGATTCCCCAATATGGCGTGCAAACAGGAATGCCAATCTGGACGTATCTGTGCGTATAGGGTAGATTATCATGGTCACCTGAAAGGACGTAAGTGCCATTTACAGCCTTAGCGTAGATTTCTACAAAGTATCAAAAGGCAGCATGTGTCACTTACGACCATTCTTTGGGCGAACTTCAAGACAAATGTCAGAAGAAGAAAGTAATTAAACATTAAAAAGTGAATAATTCGTCTTAAAATGGATATACAATAAGGTACATAGTATTAAGATACTCCTTCCGTACGGCTTTGCTGATATGAAAAACTTCAAATCACCTTTTTAAGAAGTACGTGTTTAAAACAGTTTTTCTTGATTATCTCAGAAGTTTAAAAATTTGCAGATCTGCAGATACAACCTTTTAATTTTGCGACGTCGATATATTGACCATCAAAGTTGACAAATTTCTTGGCAATCAGGTTTCTCATGGTTATCACCACAACGTTGAGCGATTACAGTTCTGAGAACCAAGCATGGCCAAAATTTGGAGCACCGGGGTGGATTGGGTTTATACACCTCACTCCGATGTTAAAGTAGCTTTTAAAAGGTTAAACATTATGCATTTCTATTACATGTTTGCCATTCAAACATAAATACATACCACATCTGCACCATCCGTTTATGAAAAATCGTAAAATTATAAATAACCATCAAAACTATAACTACTTTAGCCCCACGCGCACGCATATTGTTATTTTTAGTGTTCGGCCATCTGTGGCTGTGACGTCATACTAAAGAGTCCTCCTCGTAGGTTGACCTTTTTCTATAGTGTATAAGCCAGTTGAGTTGAAAGTGATATATTTTGAAACAAGCTTCGTTGTTGTGATTACCTACTGGAAACTGGCAACAGCACCTCGAGTGTTGATGACTATCCAGCCATATTATGTAGCATATGGGTGTAAATCCAATTCCTGAAAACTCACCGGTGTACATTTCCTGAGATATTTGACAAGAAGAAGGTCATAAATTGTTTTCTGTCGTCGTGCGGACTTTGTGAACCCCTCCACACACGGACATTTGGGTTCGTGACAATTGGCGAAATATGGATACAAACAGGCAAAACCTAAACGTTATAAGTGCTATTTTTCGGGAATTCGTCTCGACATTCCAAGGCACCCGTGAAGAGCCACCTCCTCGTGGTGGGTGCTGGGTAACGCTAAGAGCTCTTCAACCCCCGCGTGGGGTGTTAAATACTTTTCCTCTCATGATGGCATCTCAACAAGCTGGTCCATCTCGATACGATCACTCTACTGAAACCAATTTGCCAAACGTTGATGCATGGTCTCGTTTCCTAGTAAATGATGCTTCCGATTTCCTACCAATAAAACTGAACACATTTGCCATATCCAAAGCTAACCTAGGGATATGTGGTGAGGTTAAAAATGTCACCCGGCTCCGTAATGGTTCATTTCTTGTAGAGTGCGCACGGAAACAGCAATCTCTAAATCTTTTGTCTGTCAAAACATTTGCCAATGTGCAGGTTTCTGTGTCCGTGCACAGGAGTCTCAATTCTTGCCGTGGCATTTTACGAGACAGGGCTCAAAGTCTCTCTGACTTGTCAGAGGAGGACATAGCTGCAGAGCTTGAAGATCAGGCCGTTAAGGCGGTGAAGCGGTTTACGATAAAAATAGAGAGCACACTAATAAAAACAAACTATTATCGCTTAACTTTTGCCAGATCTCATCCATTCCCCAGTCGCTTAAGGCAGGTTGCTTTAACATCGGGGTGGATGTGTATGTCCCCAATCCACTCCGGTGTTACAAGTGTCAGCATTTCGGTCATGGGACCTGCTCATACCGTAATTCTGCAGTTTGATTTCAAATGCGCTAACTGTAATAGCCCACACTCTGCTTCATCCAGGTCCAGCCCTATGTATCGAAGGGAATCACAAATTATAAAGGTAAAATGTGAAAAGAATATTCTATACCTTGATGCGAAAAAACCTATTCAATAATCAGTCTTCAACTCCTCAGAATATCACATATTCAGCTGCAATGTCCTCTACTGCATGTCAGACTGATTTGACTTGGGTCAAGTCAGAAAAACCTGTTACATCAGTTACTTTACTTACTCCACCTACTTCCCGAGTCACGCAGTTTACTTCTGGATCCCAGACAGAAGTTCAGCCCTCTAACCATCACAATCCTCAACTCTAAAACCAGCCAGCGATCAACCAAAGAGTGAGTGAGTGCGTTAAGATTTTAAGTCACATCGGCAATATTTCAACCATACCGTGACCATAAACAAGTTGTGAATTCACCATAAATACATATAAATTATAAAAACTTGCCGACGAAGGACAGTACAACCAAATAGACTATCACAGATATATACTTAAAACTAGTAATTAAGTCAAAAATACTTTAACTATAGAGGACGATACAATATAAATACAGGCTATTGATCAACAACAGCTGAAGGTAGATCACCATACTAGGGTCCATGGGGACTTACAGTGCCTTTGCTTCCTGCATGGACCCTAGTTGGATTTACACCATCCCTTCAGCCGCTGGCGATTGTAGGAAAAGTTTAGCCGAATTTTAAAGGAACAAATATATACTACGTTTAAAAATCAGGTAAGCAAAAATTTAACTTTGAAAATTTTGGGACTTACGTAACCTCTCAGGAGGACAATAATTTTACGATACTTTAACCCCCTTCGAGTATACAGCCACTAACAATCGCAGTTGCTAATTTATACTGCCATGTTTAAAATACCATTTATCTATTTACAAATCATTTAATAATCTAATTCTTTTAAAATTGCAATAATTAAATGAGATGTGACATTATTAAAAAGATCCTTCATAGTTCGTGATTTGAAATAGATATCCCTTTTGATGGAATATTCAACACAGTCAAGCAGGACATGCTTGACAGTGATTCTTTCATCACAAGGGATGCAAAACGAAGGATCCTCACCTTCCAATAGGTACTCATTTGTATATCTTGTGTGGCCTGAAGGCAAGAAAGAGAGTCAGAAAAGATTTTATGTTGTATGTATTATATTTACTTTTTAGTAGATTATATTCTTGTTTATATTGTAATTCATTAGTTTCTGATTTCTTACACTTTGTCAGTGCTAGGTCAACCTGTGGCCTCATGATCACTAATTGCCAAGGAGGAGAATAAAGAAGACGGCCGGGAGGGAGCTATATCTTCCAGCTCAATGCCAGCAGCAGACATAAATGGTATAATTCTTTAACCAAGTGGCGGAACAAGAGAAGACTTTTTATTGTACAAATCCTCATAAAGAGGACTGAAAACACCACAGTTAAATGCAGGATTAGACTCGTTAGAGTATAGTTTTGTTATTGTTTTGTTTCTGAAATAAGTCGAGTGTCTTCAGGCATTTAATTTTTCAAGGATTGATGATAGAGATATAGCTTGGAATTAGAAAACTTTCAAAATGGGAGTCAAGGAAATTGGAAAAAGTTAAAACCCAAGAACTTGAACCTGGCCTTAACAACTTTGATGGGAGAGCCATTTAAAAACAGTTCTTTGTCCTTATGCGGCTTATATTTTCTACAGAAATGTATACAATTTGTTTTTGACTTTGAAAAGTTAAAGCCATTATCAAGACACCGTTTATTTATTTTGTTTAAACACAATTGCAGTTGCCGTCCAATAGCATGCATATTTTTACCACGACAAGAAATATTAAAATCATCCACAAAAAGTGATCCATCCATGAATCATTTAAAACCTTTGATAAACTGTTGATCTTGATACTAAAAAGTGTGACAGACAAAATACTGCCTTGTGGGACACCCTGATCCTGATTGTAATGATCAAACAAGGTTGAACCCACTCGGACTTGAAATTGCCTGTCATTTAAAAGTTGGATATAAAAGAGACAAACGACCTCGTAATCCAATCCAAAATACCAGGATTCCATGTAGTGTCGTATGCTTTTCTAGATCGAAAATATGGACACTTTTTGTTGTTTATTAATTATGGCATTTTTTACAAAAGATTCCAAACGCACTAAATAATGGATCTAGTAGTTCTGTTGTTAAGGTCATCGGCCCATGGTACAACGTTATACATTGGCAGCCTTCAAGCATGGAAGATAAACAAGGCAAGATTTCTTAAAACCAGAGGAGTAGCATTACTCATCAGTCGATTAAATTTACACATCGACAGGGATAAAACGTTAACGAAGATCATCATAGGCAGAACAAATCAGTAAAAAGTGGTACTCATTTTCTACATAGTTACAGGAACACATTTCTCACACAATCTTGAGTTTTTTGGTTTCTTTATATATCTACCAGTTTCTATATTCAGTTGGTGTGAACTACACCTGAACCTCGCTAAGGCAATACGAAATTTCTTGATAGTTATGCAATGGAGACCAAACACCAAAACTAAATTTAAATTGAGAATATAGGTAAGTTTTTGAGCCATTAGACAACGAGGAATGCCATTGTATATCTGTTATTAGGTTATTGGTTTCCAAGTACCAAACAAGTCGATTATTTATCATGCGTTCCATGGTCTTGCAAACGCAGCTTATTAGTGAAATTGGTCTATAGTTTGAGGGATCAGTATGACATGATGAATTACAGTGGATTTAGGGATAGATTCGTCAGCTATGATAGGTCATCTGAAAAACAATTTATGGCATCGGGAATAACATTAAAAAGTTCAGGTTTCAGTTAGTCAGCACAGAGAGTTGCATATATAGACCAGTTAGCCTTTTTAAAATTCCATCTTGATGATGGAGGAACATCAGATGGATTCACGGGTTTTAGTAGTGTTGGGAAATGGTCACTTCCACAGAGGTCATCATAGACTGACCATTCGAATTCACTCAGTAAGTTGGAGTCAGTAATAGACAAATCAAGAGCTGAATAGGTTCCTGTGCCCGGATGTAAATAAGTGTTTGCGCCATCATTATAAATGCATGTCATTATTTGAAATGTAATCGTCTATTATTTTGCCTTTGGTGACAACATCCATTAACGAATTTATGGTAGGCCTACTTCTCTAGTGAGTGGGGGCGGTGGTGTAGCCTGGTTCGCTTTCGCTCGTCACACCGAAGAACTTGCGTCTTTGTTTTGGTATGATCCAACGTCTAATAAACTAATTAATATCTAAGATCACAATGCTCATTCGTCGACCGCATTTTGCTACTATGAAATTTGACTAAATCCAGCTAGGGTCTATGCACGTAGCAACAGCACCGTATGTCGCCATGGTCCCTATCGAGGTGCTGGTGATCTTTTTAACAGCACTGTTCTTCCTTTTCACTCAGTATGAACCATCATTGATCACCAAGACTTGACCAACTAGTGACGGACAACTAGGTAGTACCCGATAAAGGCTCATGTGATGGATAATACCTGTATGAAATGGTTTGTTGGCAACCTATACAATGTACACTGGCGCCAGTCCCTAACCTGTGTGTCCACAGATCATTCCCATACTGGTAAATTGAGTGCAACATTTATTTACAACGTTTCAACATAAATGCAGATCTTCTAAACCAATATGGCCAGTGGGCGTTACGTTTGAAGTAATTAATACAAATGAAGGTAAATAGCTGAAAAGCGATTAATTCTCTAAGTATGTTTTACAGTAAAAACTAATTTCCGTGAGAAAAACAATTCTTGCCGTCATGTGTGAAGTCTTTTAGCCAGAAATTTAAAAATTGTGGGTAAATGGTTATAAATTAGATATTAGGACATGAATTAGACCAATCCATCTCCTGGAGTGATTTTCAATGATTTACAAGTTGATTTTGCAGCTCGATCCCTTCAGTGTGGTCAAGTTCGGACTGCAAAGTTGCACCTTTCACTGATACTGACACTCAGTAGACTGGTATTTCTATGGCATTTGTACCGGTAGATTGAAAATCGATTTTCAATTCATTTTTCGTTCGGTTACAAACTGAAGAAACATTGATGAACATAGAGAATTTTCTGGGTTACATCTTCTTTTTATTCTTGAGTACAACGTTTCAGGGCTTGTTCTAGCGCCATCATTAGGTAAACTGTTCAGTTTTACCTGATGATGGGGCTAGAATAAGCCCTGAAACGTTGTAATCAAGAATAAAAAGAAGATGTAACCCAGAAACATCTCTATGTTCATCAAATAGCATCTTCTAAAATGCGAATCAAGCATCTGAAGAAACATTGCTATTTCACCAATTTCAAATGAAGGCATCTGGAAACAGTTTAACACACTTTCACATGAAACCTACCTGTGCACCGTGCATTGAGCCGGGATTCGCAGCAGAGGTGATAAGTTCATTCGTGTATTGAATCATTTCAAAATAGGAGTTATCCCCCCTTTAAAGTAAAAACAAACATCCCACATTTTCATAAATGAGTACAAAGTGGTCATGATATTGATTAAAATCGTATCAGTTGAATCACCTCGTTTTCTCAGTAAACTTAGATGATGAACTTTGAAAGTCATTCAGTAGGGGGATTCTAGTCTATTCTAGTCACTACCTTTCCTCCGAGTCAATGGAGGCCTATATAACATGGGATCTCTGAGCTGACCAGAGCAGACGTATCAGAAAGTCAAAGTCATCGTCCAACGGACTGTCCGGGCCGAAACGCTTGTACACCATGTTTTAAATAACAGATGTTAGTTGCAAAATGTGGTTTCAACGTGGCACAAGGCAGCTGACAGATGACTAATACCACCTACGAGATTTCACACTAACTAATTGTGTCAGCTGTAGCCCACAGTTCTCTACTTCGACCGATTTCTTTCAACAGATATACTCTGCAATTATAAAAACGCAATGGTAGAAAATTTGGAAATAGTTGACGTTTTGCTGACATTAATACAAAACTAATACCAGATATGACTACTGTGTGCGTCAAGTATGATTTGTGTGGGTGAAAAGACCATAACAGTCGGGGGGAAAGGCAAAACAGTAGTCACGTTCGAGTATGGAATGAACAGGCAACATATACTTCTCTTCAAAAGTTAAGACTCACTTAAAGCACTCTTTATATGTTATAGTTATATGTATATATATATATGTTACATCGAAGATTGACTTCTCCACTAACCTGGGGAAACCAACTGCAGCTGAATTGCACGAGGATCATGCATCAAATTGCTGAAAAGCATGTGCAAATATCGTGCATGTGAACGGCTGCGTTATGGTGTAAAGTGTTGTTAAGAATTTGCCAATTTTCACTGATTTCATCATTTACTGAACTCATGACAACAATAATCTTTGAACGTTCCGAATTTGTTTCACAATACATTAGTTCATGTGTGAACAGTACCATTAAGGGATAGTTTGCAAAATTTAGTTTATAACAGTTGTCTGAAGTAAGTGGCTATATTTACACTTGTGATCCTAAACTTTTGATGAGAAGTGTATATATTTGGGCTATGGGAACGATGGGTTTTCCTTTATCTGTCATCACAGTTATACAGCAAGTGAAAGTTGGAAACATGCCACGACTGCAGACGAAATCGGGCGGCTACAAACAGGCGACTCGACATCGGTCGTAGCCAGGCGTTCCTACTCATCACCAAGCACCATTACAAGACCATGGACCGCCTCCGTGGTGTGGTGGTTAGAGCGTCTGCACGGAGAGCGTAAGGTCGCGGGTTCGATCCCCGACCGCGTCAAACCAAAAGGACGATAAAATATGGTTCTTGTTGGTCCCTGCCTGGCGCTCGGCATTAATGGGTACAAAAAGGACTGGTCGGCTCGGAGTCAGTATAATGTGTTCGAGTAGGGCATTCATGCTTCACTGCGGCATGGTATCTCAGTGGGCTAGCACTATAAAACCAGTTTAAGTCTGGGCTAGTACAAGCAGCCGCACATACACATAAACACATATGGGGTATATACCCTGACAAATATACATGTAGTTATGTAATTAGCTTGTCCACCATCAATTGCGTTTTAATATTTCTGCCCTCAAGAGGACAAACACATCAAATAAAACATATATATAGAGATGGTCCCCAGTATATGCTTGAGCCACTGTTGAATAAAAAACGCCTTTAGAAAGATCAGAATATACGAGATAACAAATAGGTGAAACTTCTGTTTCCCGAGGCCCGTTGAATGCAGGCCATCCACACATGACTGCGTTCCAGTTTCAGCGGACAAGGTTAAGGTTGTCGAGCATCACTATAAATTCGTGTAACAGGCTCATACTTGTCAGCAGCTGTTTAACAGAATGAAGATGTGGCTCTACTCCAGATGTGTACCGTGTATCTTGCTGGCCATCCTCGTTCCATCAGCATCAGAAACCATACCAGATAAGATTGCCACTCTCCTTGGTTATCTTCGTGATATTGACACCGAAGTAGGAGGCGTACTGGGGATCACTGACGATCAGTGTCCATGCCTTGGTAAGTAGAATACCGTACCTTCCTTCATAGTAAATGTATGTATGACAAATATTGAAGATGGACCTTATGCAGCTGAAAGTTACAAATCATACAAATGTTTGTGTACAGTGTGTGACTAGGATGCCTAGCATTCTTCCGGAAACATAAACACAACCTTGTAATGTTCAAGTCCATAATAGGCAATCAAGTGACTGATATAATAAAACAACTATGCTCTTGATCGAGGTTAGCTAGGCTAACCATTAGGGATCTTTGAATATCTTCTTCATAAAATTTATAGGACACAATTTTACGTTGTTACTTAAACTTAAACGTGCAATAGTATCTCAGTGGCTTTATACACATAATATTAGTCATCTTCTGTTATAAATTGAAAAGCCGTTAGACATGCGAAATTGACTTGGCGACGGACTTGTCCACTTCTGTTATTTCGCTCACATATACATGTATATGTTTTCGAAATTGGAATTTCATTTGATAATTTCCTCGTAATCCCGATTATTTTCAAATTATATCAACTACATGATGTTTTCGTGGGGTTTTTTTTCGTTGCTCTTGTCATTTATTTAGTTTTCAAAATTGCATATTTTATGTTATTTTGATTAATTTTTCTTACGTTTTCGTACATTTTCGGCTACATTAGAGGGTTATTAAAATATCTCGCCCATGAGCGAGAATATATACTTTTGCTCAAAATGAAGGTTTCTTTTCATGTTTTGGAGGAAGTGAATGAGCGAAAGTATGTTTATAAGTATCAAGACACAAACTCTAACTCAATTTGACTTTATTCGGTTAATTTAGCACGTTAATAAACAATCTCGCCTATTGGCGAATAAATTTGGCCCATGGGCGAGAATATTTACTTTTGCTCAAAATGAACGTTTTTTCATGTTTTGGATGCAGTGAATGCGCGAAAGTATGTTTATTCGTATGATGACACCAAATTAAATCAATTTGACTTCATTCAGTTAATTTACCGCGTTATTATATTATCTCGCCTATTGGCGAATAGATTTCTCCCATAGTCGAGATAGATAAATAACGCTCTAATATCGTAAATATTTACTTTTGCTCAAAATGAATGGGTTGTTTTTCATGTATTGGGGGTTGTAAATGATTGAAAGTGTGTTTATTAGTATCATGACACAAAATTTAAATCATTTTGACATAATTTGGGTAAGTTAGAGCGTTATTAAAATATCTCGCAAATGGGCCATAATATTTACGTCTTGCTCAAAATGAAAGTTTTTTTCATGTTTTGGGGGTTGTAGATTAAAGAAAGTATGTTTTAGTATCATGACACAAAATTTAAATTATTGTGACTTAATACGAGAGCGTATTTCTTATTTGCTCAAACTTCATGTTTTGGAGGTTGTGGACAAATAAAAGTATGATTATAAGTAACATGGCACAAAATTCAACTCAATTTAACTTAATTGGGCTAATTTAGGGTGTTATTCAAATTAATATTTTCATTTGATCAAAGCTGATGTTTCTTTATATTGCAAATTTAAGCTTGAAAATACATGCAAGTATCATGACACAACTGTATTTTAACTTGATTCAGCTGTGATACAGTAATGTTATCACTCGCATTTTTGTCCGAATAAAATGGGCCTACAAAACTGTCCTTTCCTCTAA
This sequence comes from Haliotis rubra, assembly GCF_003918875.1. Taxonomy (NCBI): domain Eukaryota; kingdom Metazoa; phylum Mollusca; class Gastropoda; order Lepetellida; family Haliotidae; genus Haliotis; species Haliotis rubra. The sequence goes on along the minus strand of NW_025767716.1, from coordinate 121,797 downwards.
ACTGATTTCGTGGGTGGGTTCAAATACAGCAAAGGTGCAACAATTATCACCAGCACACACATTTTGAGCGTTATTATATCAAACGATTATCGACTTGATTCCTTTATCAAAAGTTTTAGCGTGTGATCCTACATATTATACACGATGACGTGGAAGTGAACTGGTCTAAACAAGCGTTTAATTACGCAATACGCATGACGTGTTCTCTTGAATCACTAGTGTGTAGTGTAGGTGCAGTGTTCAGCCAGAAGACTTATAAGAAACTTTTGACATTAACGTGAAGCCTTTTCCGTCTACGTTCCCAAATAGCCTCAATGAAAAGTGTTTGGTCCCTGTTCGAGACGGTGCTTCCCAAAACAACTTAAAACTCCCACATATACGCTGAATTGTTCGGATCTATACACTAATATTATATCTACCTGTCAAAAGCGCCTTAAACATGTCAGATGTATCCTGAATTGTATTGAGAGCCATTGATTAGTAATATACATAAATTAACATGTCTTTTCCTTTTATTGTGTAACTACTCACAACATGGCAAGACTTAGATTGAGACCATTCTGATTTACTGCATTTTGTTAACTGCCTAGAAACTGATGTTCCTATTAATCATTTATAATTTTAACGTCCGTGCGAGTTCTACCGCGTTAGATTAAATCTTCTAGGACGCTGTCGGTACCCATGTATTTCCTCACGAGGCAGTTCAGTTTCTTTGCGTTACCCTTGGCAAAAACCTGTCCAGCTGAAAGGATAAAATGATATGACACTCAATGGAAAGTAAGGGCCTTATAACTGATCAACGCCCTTAACCAGATCGTATATTATTCTCTCTTTATGTGGATTTTTTAGCTCACGTGGAGTATTTTTATAATATTCACTAACAAATACCGTCCGTCTCCGTGGTGTAGTGGTTAGAGCGTCCGCCCGCAGTGCGGAAGGTACCGGGTTCGATCCCCGACCGCGTCATACCAAAATACGTTCAAATAATGTTGGTCCCTGCCTGGCGCTCGGCATTAATGGGTACAACAAGGACTGGTCGACTCGGAGTCAGTATAATGTGTCTGAGTGGGGTATTCATGCTTCACTGCGGCATGGTACTTCAGTGAGCTAGCACTATAAAACCAGCTTAAGTCTGGGCTAGTACAAGCAGCCGCACATACACATACACACGCATGCACGTCGTCATATGAGGGAAATATTCTCAAGCACGACGTTAAACCCAATTCCACCACCACTAACAAATACCATTGATCTAAATATCTAAGATTATTTTTTAAATAATTTTGAAATTTACCAGATCGTATATTATTCTCTATTTATGTGGGGTTTTAGCTCACGTAGAGTATTTTTAGAATATTCAGTAACAAATACCATTGATCTAAATATCTAAGATTATTTTTTCAATAATTTTGAAATTTACCAGATCGTATATTATTCTCTATTTATGTGGGTTTTTTAGCTCACGTGGAGTATTTTTCATAATATTCACTAACAAATATCATTGGTCTAAATATCTAAGATTATTTTTTAAATAATTTTGAAATTTACCAGAAGTGGTCGGCGGAGCTGAACTACGGGGTGGTTCGGTTGGTATTACATTTGTTTGTTTTTATATTTTGTTTTGGTTTCAGGTTATGGGGTTTGGATTTTTTTACATTGTACTTGTTGACCATGTGGGATTGTATGCAAACTAGAAAGCATGTTTTGATTAGAACTATAGGTGTTGCAGGTTTGGGTGTGATTTAATCGCCTTAGGAGTGCCTGTAGCGTTATGTGCGTGTTAGTGTCCAGTGAACTCTGGAGCACTATTCTGTGTTGTTGTTGTGTAGTAGGACATGTTCGGGTGTAGATGCTTCGTTGTAATGTGTGCAACCTGATGGTAGTGTTGCATAATTAAAATTGTATGAATTTCGAATTTGGAAGTATGACAGAAGTTGTTATTTTCTTTTGTGTTGGTGTGTGTGTGTGCGTGCGTGTGTGTGTGTGTGGGTGTGTGTGGGGGTGTTTTGTCTATATGTGCATTTGTCTGTTTGGTGTTGTTGCTTTGGAGATGGGACGACTTTAATTTTCCGTTTGGTCACCTTTTAATGGATGAAAAAGTGTGTCTATGTTATCCATATTTAAATACAGCATTTAAATATATTGTAGCTGGGGCATACACTACTTCATGTTTTCTTATAATCCGTGATTTTTTTTATATTTGATATTTTATTAAAGTAGCTAGGTGTAAGTATTTGTTTTTTATTTGTATAATGCTGGATGCACAAAGGTTTCAGCATTGGATTACATATAGGTCTTATAAAGGCAGCTACAGGTACAGGGCGCTTTGTTTTTCACAATGTACTGCGTTGGGCATGTATTCCTCAAGCCGAGATAGTGTCGTAACTCACGGGGTCATATCTTTTAAGGCGACTGAAAGCACAGGATGTTCTGTTTCACTGGTTATACCCTCATACTAATAATCGTGAGCATTCATCTTTCACACTGGATTGCCTTGCTACATAACTCTAAAAAGTGCATATAGTCGGCACAACAGAGCAAACGAACACTTACTAGAGTTTTGTGTAGTTATGCCACATTTTGTCTCCTTTGAGCGTTTGCAGGTGTCCCTCCTGTGATGTCGTCCAGAAAATCAAGGTTCACCTTGCAGTTACTTTTTATCGAAAGAAGCATAGCCGTCGTTGTGTGTCTCGAATATCAGACAGTATATCCGCACCAATCATTGGTATATATAGCCACACAGTAATTTTGCAGTGTACTATAGTGCACGATTGTATTCTTGCACGCACAACACGACTTGGAAATATTTCCATCGTCCGATTTTGTAACCAGTATGTTACAAAATATATTCGTTAAGCTGCATACAGCATTTCAACAAAATCGATTGCATATAGGTAGTCTTTCTGTTGACCTACTGCAATTTTCAATTACCTTTGCAAGGCGTAATGAAATGGCAGTCAGAATGTTAAATAATTATTGGCATCATGGGTTCACACATTCATGAGGAAGCACTAGTTGCCTGGATATGTGCGCTATATAAGTATCCTATAGTAATAATAACAATTATGAGTAACGATGAACTGAAATGTTTATTTTGAACAACATAGCTCACACATTTGGCCTTCATATTCTTGAATGTTGTTCACAATGAAGTTAAAGAAAAAAAGATAAGTAAGATACACTGTATTTTGTGTTACAAATAATCAATTTTTTTGCAGAAAACGTAACCCTGATTGGAAACGAAACATTTGACGATGTGGAATGCTTTGAAACGAAGGTTGAAGTCTTCAGGAACAACCTAAATGCCTTAATCACATTTGTTGAGTCTCTCGACAGTAACACCACAAGAACGTGCCCCGAACGTATGTATTTTCAGATAAATTACACATAAGATCACTGTCAGAAAGTTTAAACTGTTCACCAATTCTTAGTTCGACCAGATGCATGAGGCTCGGTTGGATCACGGAAAGTCAGGTTCAAGGCACATCACACCTACCTGATGCGGGTACTAGATCTTTAGGGTATGGTGTTGAAAACACTAGAAATATAACCAGCGCAAATCTTATATTCGAACCGGCGAGCTGGAGTTTCTGGTACGCCCAGATGAAGCAACTCTTCTACCAGAGGGGCCGTGAAGATCCGGGTGACATCCAATGAATGGAAGTGTCTCTGAAGCACATGGATATTTCTGACTATTTCCGGACAGAATAGACCCGTGAAGATCCGGGATAAAATTGGTCTTCAGTTACCCATGCTTGTCGTAAAAGGCGACTAATGGGATCGGGTGGTCAGGCTCGCTGACATGGTTGACAATGTCATCGGTTCCCAGTGGCGTAGGTCGATGCTCAGGCTGTTGATCAATGGATTATCTGTTCGAGTGCGGCGTAAAAATAAAATCACTCACTCACTTGTTGCAGAGTTATTTGTCTGACCTTTGACATCTGAGCCACCTGCCCCATCTAAGTACAGTTAGCAGTAACTTGCTTGTCACAATTAGTTAGAGCAACCATGTATGGCTGAAATGACCCAGGATACCAAAAAAGCTGATTTGATAAGGTTAAAGATCCTCATGTAAACCTCCATGATGGGATTCGAAAAGTCATGGAAGTCTTATGGGTAAGAGAAAAACAGTTAACCCCGTCAGCAGATAGACATGGTAAGGTGAATCTGTCTGATCATCCCACACCCGTTACACACTACCAAGGGCCGCATTTGCAGGGTATTGAATTTTTCAGTTTGCTCACATTATATATTCCCTTCCTAAGCCCCGACGTATCGACCATAACAGTTTTTTGTCCTGTAAAAGGATCCGAGGCACGAAGTTAACCCAATTCATCAGGTTTCAGTAAAGCGGTAAACGTCTAAGATTTGCATCAGTTCTGGTTCACCGACCATGTTGGTTTACCAAGCATGCGCGCCGTGATATAACTGTAATTATGTTCAACACGGCATACATCCCAACTAACTGATTCATTCACATATCAGTTACATATCCATTTCCTGAAATGCCATTCCAAGGTTTAATTACAACATGTTACAACCCATTCCTAACTTTCAATTGTAAACATCTGCTGGTTACAGGAATTTGCAAATGTATATGCTGAATATTTTGTTCCGAATCACTATCTTTATCCCCTAATATGCAATACATGTCCACGATGAGTTTCTGTGGATGCGTACAAGTAATCTTTGAGAATTCGCATTATATGTTACTCCTCAGGGAGATGTGTTTCTCATAGGTTACACTGATTCATGGTTACACTGGTTATAAATTTCTGATTGCATAAAAAAACGTAAAGATTACACTGCACAGAAGTATATAGAAGCCATTATACCTAGGGTAAGCTGATCCTCATGATCAAGTTACTGTATTGTTGTCTTTTTTATATTTGCTAGGTTGTTTTTCGATGTTCTTGAATGTTTGTTTGTTTGAATATGCATCTGAAGTATTTGTGTACACTTTGTGTAATTGTGTTCTGTTTCGTGAAGGTACCGGTTCAATATTCGTGGCCGCCTGTGATTCACCGACTATTGCTGAGGTGGATCCTAATGGTTTCATCCAGAATGGATTCCAATTAGCTTCGAATGTTACTGGCTGGACGTTAGGACCCTTCGATAACGACTCGTTTGAGTTTGACTACTTTGGAAGCGAACCGTTTGTGCTCCGATGTCTGAGTCTTCCAACTGGTATGGAGGTTGTGTTGGGTAACAGCACTGGTAAGTTACAAACAAGTTATAAATTTGAAAGTTTAGAGTGCGGTTAGAATAGAATAATACTTTATTGCCTTTTCAGGAATTTGTGTTACATCAACAGAGCTACTGATACATCATACACAACATATTTACATAAGTTAAGTACCTTCACATTTGTTTAAAAGAGATTGGTATTTAGAATAAAGGATCTTCGGGCTGTCTTATTATTCACATCTGGAACTTTGTAGCGGCGGCCTGAAGGGAGGAGGACTCGAATGCAAGTAGTGAGTTGGGACAGACTAGCTCATTTTAGCTCTGAGATGATCTGAGAGAGACCCATACCAACAATGGAAGGAAAATGTTAAAATACTCTGAATAAATGCTACACAAAATATGACATCATAGATGGGTTAACGATTTCATGTGCATTGGCTTCCAGTTACTTCAAATTGTTCTAAGGGGTGGTAATAAATTTTATCTTTCCTCACACATAAATGCCGTTTTCTGATTGGCTGAGCACTCTTCTATTATGTTCAATGTACCCCGCTACATAGATGTACCCCGCTGGGAATGCCGAACTCATTTGGTACTTGGTAGTGGTAATTCTTTATCTCGAATAACATTGAATCACGTATGATGTACGGAAATTACCGATGTTTTGCGAATGCAAATCGGTGGAAGGAAGATAACTCTAAATTTGTTTCTCTTGTCGTCTTGTCGTCTGGTACTCCATACTATGATCCAATAACCGTGCTTCAAACAGTTCAAAATTACCATGTTCGGTCAGATAAATACGTTGTTGTCTGGTCCCTTGGGGCCCATGGGTTGATGTACCCAACATCTCCAACTTTACCTGAGCAAATACATTCCTTCCCAAACTCAGAATGGAACCCAGGAAGTGGTCTCAAAAACGCAACCTGTTCTCGGAGATGGTACGGTGTTCTCCATGTTTTTCATGCAACTCATGCTGCACGTGCTCTTCACAAGGACCAGCCCTATAAAATGCACCCCTCCCCCCAAACCTGGTTGAAACATTCACATTACAACGTCAGCAGGATGCCGCAACTCACGACAACTCGCGCCAGGAAGACTTCAAGCTGGCCACACCGCACAAGCCGTTGCCAGTCACTTCCAGGCCAACGTTCGGACCATCTACAGGCTGCAGCAACGTTTCCGGGCCACCAACACCACAAGTGATCGCCCTCGTACTGGCAGACCAAGGGTGACCACAAGACGACAAGACCGCCACGTTGTGCGACAGCATGTACAGAATCCCTTCATGCAGGCATCCGAAACAGCACGCCAGACAGTGGGAACACACGGAAGCCCAATCAGTACTGATACAGTACGCCAACGTCTTAACAGCGGGAACCTCAATTGGCGTGGACCTATCCTCACCACTCGTCATCGGCGTGAACGTCTACAGTTTGCCCTACAACACCAAAACTGGCGATACAGGCAATGGAGAACTGTTCTGTTCACAGATGAGAGTCGGTACTGCGTATCAACTGCAGATGGCAGAACAAGAATATGGCGACGACGTGGCCAGCGTTACTCAGACCAATGTGTTATGGAAAAGACTCATGGGGAGGTACAAGCATCATGGTATGGGTTGGAATAGGCCTGAACCAGAGAGTGGGTCCTGTGGTGTTCCAGAACCTTGGTCCAGGGAGAGGAGGCGGCATCACAGCGGTGCGCTACATCGACCAAACTCTCGGACCCTACGTCATACCACATTTCGCATGTCACCGGAACAACATTTTCCAGCATGATAACGCCGGGGCCCATACTGCCATAGCTACACGGGACTTCCTACAGCAGAACGGGGTCAACATTACGCAGTGGCCAGCCCTTAGTCCTGATTTAAACCCAAATGAACATCTTTGGGATGAAATTCAGAGGAGACTGAATAATGTCAAGGCCGAAAACAGCCGATTTATTGCGCCAGGCCTTTCTCAGAATGTGGTTCGAGGTGCCAATGGCCTTCATTAATCGATTGGTGCACTCCATGCATAGACGCTGTGCTGCAGTTATTGACGCTCCTGGTGGTCACACTAGATACTGAAGTCAAGGGTCTGAATGGACTGCAGGCGTTCACGTAATGTCTTGAAATTGTGCTGAGTTATTCATTGATGTGTCAAGATATCGTATACAAAACATGTTTTTGATCCGCTTATTATGTCCATTTCTGTAATGATTTGATGACAGTGGCTATCTAAGTTTGAATTCGTACTGACGTTTTGTTTGTTGCTGAGTATATATTATCCTCAAACACACACATATAGTTTACCCTCACACACACACACACACACATACACACTTACGAACTCACATACACATTCCCTCAAATGCACAAAGGCCGGGGAAGAAGATACTTATGTATTGTTTGAAGACACGGGGATCGTTAACCTATATATGTTTCTATGTATTTTACAATCCAATATTTTCTTTTCCTCTTCTTGGTTTTGGGGACGGTGGGGTAGCCTAGTGGTTAAAGCGTTGGCTCATCACGCCGAAGACCCGGGCTCGAATCCCCACATGTGTACAATGTGTGAAGCCCATTTCTGGTGTCCCACGCCGTGATGTTGCTGGAATATTGCTAAAAGCGGCGTAAAACCAAACTCAGTCAATCAGTTAGTCAGTCTTCTTGGTTTGTACGTCAAGTGAAGATTTACCCAGTCTTATCAAAAGTACAGCAATATCAGTCTGTCGGGCGAAAACCAGAATCTAACCGCCGCGACAGAATCTAACATTAATTGATTGTTTTTCACCTTTCTTCACAGCAAGTGCATGACGTTTAACAGGTATGTATGATTGTGTTCACAGATGATCCATTATCAATGACAGCAGAGGGAACTGGCATTGCTTACTTTGAGCCAACGAACGAATTGTATGTAGCTCTGACCTTTGACAACAGCTCATTCAATGGAGTGTATGGGTTCAACAGGACCAACTATCCACAAATCAGATTTCTCTTCCCGTATGATGATGGCACTCCCGGGAGGCTTTACGTATCTGGAAAGTATGTATATAATGTACACAATGAAGCTAATACTTGAATTCAACTTCTATAACAGCCTGTGTCGTTGTTTTTCAAATGTATATAGAAAACAACTCATTTTCCATTCTAGTAAACAATGTTTGCAACATTACGCGGATAACTCACATTTATACTTCGTAGGAGGTTTATATGTTATTTACGACAGGGAGGCGCATCATATTATTTGCTGTTGGACCTGTACATATATAACATTACGTGACAGAATAAAACGTTTCCTATTTTGAGAAACATAGCTACTACAACAAAGTAGAAGGTAACACACAACACACACACACTACCTCTCTCTTCCCACACACACACACACAGAGGGATCAGATTAGTGCTTGTATACAGCTGAAACACCAGCTGTAGGTTGAATGCTGAGTAGTCACTGCTGAACGGCCAGGGCACAAAGTCACATTATGTCTTCGTCTTCAGAAGTCTTCTGCATCTCATGAAATCTTGAGGGTCTGCTACCGGAACTACCAGGAACATTAGCTGGAAAACTAATTGAGTATCTCTCTGAGAATTGCTCCTTGTGGTTTCTCTCAAAATGAGGTTTATCTGTCTCGCATTTTATGCAAAGCTTCGAATCGCATCGGGACTGTTACCCATCCAAATTGCAACGAACAACTTGTTATTGTCGACTGACGTGACCAGTCATCTGTCTTTACGTAAATGAACCCGTGAAGACCCGGATTAGAACTGATCTTCAGCAACCCATGTTTGTGAGAGGCGACTAACGGGATCGGGTGGTCATGCTCGCTGACTTGCTTGACACATGTCATCGTATCCCAATTGCGTGGATTGATATTCATGCTGTTGATCCCTGGCTTGTCTGGTCCAGATCCGATTATTTACAGACCGACACTATTATAGCTGGAATATTGCTGAGTGCGGCGTAAAACTAAACTCACTCATTCATTCACTTTACGTAAATGGTCAGTTTGTACAACCAAGGCAAAGCTACGGCGAGGTAACTAGAGATATGAAGTCGTAGATAGCAACTTTTAAATTTGGTTTTGTCAACTAGTTGTGTTAACGTCTTGACAAGGGATAGAGGCCTCTTGTTGACTTCCAGGGCGTGTGGCATTGGCGAAACCATTTAGTGTCATCAAGCCGCTGTAGTCACATCTTGACCTGTGGTAGGTACTTCTGCTGAGAGGGGCGGTTGGGTAGCCTAGTTGTTAAAGCGTTGGTCCGTCACGCCGAAGACCCGGGTTCGAATCCCCACATGGGTACAATGTGTGAAGCCCATTTCTGGTGTCCCCGCCGTGATGTTGCTGGAATATTGCTAAAAGCGGCGTAAAACCAAACTCAGTCAGTCAGTCAGTACTTCTGCTGAGCTCTTGTAAAGCGTGATTTTACCGCTAGAGTGAGTAGTGTTACAACAGTACGTATCTTGGGATTTGTTCTCGACCCGCCATCCTGAGTGTCTGCAAATATATAAAACCCACATGAATTACTCCTTTCCTCTTTCAGCTACGTGTACATGAATGATGGCCAGAAGATTCTAAGGATTAAGGAAGGCGACGCTTCCTGGACTCTAGTAACGATTTGGTCTGTACCGGTCGTTTCGTTTGCAGTTCAGGATGATGGTGAGTAGATTGAGCTTAATAATAACAACTCAAGAACAAACGAACGACAGACCGATGCCCTGTGCATAACAACCATTTCTAGGGCGCACATGCAGCTCTACAACCAAATTACACTCCCAAATGATAGAAATTTGAAACCACTTGACATTTTATTTTTCAGCCAGGAACCGGATTACATGATGTCAAATATCGTACCGTGTCTAAGTCAACTAAGTTTCAACCAGAACGAACATCCCCAAAATATACATTTGTAGTTTAGCCCCATGCATGTCCCAATTACTGAGAAGAGTAACTTATACACGCGATATTTGTCTATGGTACAGGTACACTCGTGTTTTGCGAACAGGAGGGATCCATAGCTACCTTTAATCCAACCACAGGGATATTTTTGCAGCTGAAATTGCCAACTATTAATGCTGATTTCTGTGAAGATATTGCACTGCGCCATTGTGATGGCAGGATCTACGTTGCATTCAGGGAAGAACAGTAAGTAAACTATAAAAAACTACATAAGAAGAAACAGCATGGCATGTATGGGTTACTCCACCCATGCCTGTATTTTACGATGCAAATTTGGTATCGGCAAATCGTCGAGAAGAATAAGTCGTATTGAAAGTAATTCGACAGAAACTGTTAGGTTCACTGGATGCTAAATCGTTGCGGCCCCTTTACCACAAGTTGGATAGACAGTTACCACAAGTCATTATTTCGTTCTATCGATGTATTACAATTATATCGAGACAAAGTGACCCGTGAAGATCCGGGGTAGAATAGGTCTTCAGCAACCCATGTGCTTGCCATAACAAGGCGACTATCTTGTCGTAAGAGGCGACTAACGGGATCGGGTGGTCAGTTTCGCTGACTTGGTTGACAAATGTCATCGGTTCCCAATTGCGCAGATCGATGCTCATGCTGTTGATCACTGGATTGTCTGGTCCAGACTCGATTATTTACAGACCGCCGCCATATAGCTGGAATATTGCTGAGTGCGGCGTAAAACTAAACTCACTCACTCACTCGAGACAAAGTTGATTACATAATATCAGATGTGAAACACGGAGTGCAAGTAGCCGGAGGGAAGTAGTACCACACGATCGCGTTCTTCCTCTGGACATTCTAGTAGATTTATGTTTTTTAGGTTTCAAGTTGCCAAAATAATCTGTCCGCTTTAAAAACATACGCTGTGTGAGTTAATGCGTGGCATTTATATTGTGTTGTTCTTTAAAAATATTGTTTTATGATTATATGCTAGTCTTACGTTTACAATTGTGATAATCTAGATATTTCACTTTCCTTCGTTGACAGATAGTTATAATGTCTAAGTTTATTTTTGATATACAACTCTCATATGGCTGAAATACTGCCGATATGACTCACTCACTCGCTCGACCTCAGCTTCTTTTACCTCACCAGAACAGAATATAGCTCGCCATAGCTCGTCAAAAGATCCGTCTAACGTGACATATAATTATATGTCCTGAGATTTTGATAAGCCAAAGCGAGACTAACATCTGATTTTTATCAGATGGAAATCTTATCTTGACTGTGGCACCTGTTGTTTTAAACGAGTAAATTATCTAACTGAATAAACATTTTCTGTTTCAGACATATTGAGGTTTACGACGAATCTACTTTGATTCAAGACTTGCAATACACTCTGAATAACGCAACATCATGTCCATCTCTTCTGCTGGACCCTCGAAGATGGTATGACACGTTGAATATATGTAGTAATACAATAAATTGGCATGAAAATGTAACAAACGCACTAAATTCAAACGAACGTTTATCTAGTTTCCATCAAGAATAGGTTGTTGTTGTAAATTTTTCTGTCGTTTTTAGAAATGAGTATTTTCCTAAATCAAAATATATTGTTTCTTCATTGACACGATTCGTTCCAGTAGCACATTAAACAACATGATCATGCACAATACTATTGCAGAACATCGATAACATAGCATTGTTTGTCACCACTTCGTGCTTCTTTTATCGTTGAATGTATTCGGCGCTTTGCGGTCTAATAGTCCCATCAGAAGTCCCATCAGTACTACCATGAAATAAAGATGGCCGAGGTCAACATCCATAACCAAGTGGTCCCTTACCTACCTTACCGTAGAAATGAAATAAATTTCCTCAAAGAAAGCTTTCGTTTATTTGAAGATGGCATTGAATATTTATGACAACATACGCCCTGTAAGAAATATTCCCACATAGACAATACATTCAGCTATTCTGCAAACGGATTAAATGCATGGGGTCCTTATTCTGGCGAAGTATCGAGAAAATTGGGTTCTAAATAGGAACAGAAAATATCCAAAAGACTAAAGTTATATTCAAACATTGAATACTGCAGTGAAAGATAATTCCATTTGTAAATTTGAAGTTTAGATGTTAATCTGTGCCAGTGGTATTTTGATAATACACTTATTAATATATCAGAAAATGGGATCAAAGAATTTAATGCGATTTTGAAGAACGTACGCAGGTACCAATTAGATATTATAATTTCTTAAATACTTGTGCAGCATCTGTACAAAAATGGAAGTGAAATTCTGAAATGTTTAGTAATAAAAACACACGAAATGTTAAAATGACATATACTAAAGTTACATGTGACATATGAAATATCAGAAACAGCGTTCTTTGAACAACTTGGACCAGCTAATGTCAATATAGATAATGGCTATTTGTGCCATCAGGTGTAAAGTTGCAATTTTGAAGTGTTGGTCTAATGGCAGGGCACATCGCCAAAGTAGTATAACAAGGGCGGGAATTCAAATGACCTCCACATCGTACCTGTATATGACATTATATGACGATGTGCGAACCCAACCGCTGCCAACTGTGTTCAGTAGAGGTCGCAATGCCATGGCACAAACTACACGAGAAGTATTGCCCATGAATATTTTTCCTCTCACGGAAATCACAGCCTTGAAGCTGCGGGTTAGAATTTATCTTCAGCATCCTAGGCTTGTCATTACAGGCGAAAACCGCCTCCGTGGTGTAGTGGTTAGAGCGTCCGCCCGGAGAGCGGAAGGTCGCGGGTTTGATCCCCGACCGCGTCATACCAAAAGACGTTTAAATATGGTACTTGTTGGTCCCTGCCTGGCGCTCGGCATTAATGGGTACAGCAAGGACTGGTCGGCTCGGAGTCAGTATAATGTGTCTGAGTGGGGTATTCATGCTTCACTGCGTCACGGTATCTCAGTGGGCTAGCACTATAAAACCAGCTTCAGTCTGGGCTAGTACAAGCAGCCGCACATACACATAAACACGCATGCACGTCGTCATATGAGCGAAATATTCTCAAGCACGACGTAAAACCCAATTTCACCTCACCTCACCTCATTACAGGCGACGCTGACTTAGCTGACGCATGTCATGGCATCCCAGTTGCAAAGATTGATGCTCATACGGCTGATCATAAAGATTTGCCTGGTCCAGACACGATTATTTACAGACCGCCGTCATAAAGCTGGATCATTGCTGAGTGCAGCCTAAACCTAAACTCGCACACTCACTCATCGAAATCAAGATACGGCATGACACTTCGGCCACAATAACAACACATATATGTTTTTTCTTTTCAGCTGAGCCTTATTCGAGGAAGGTGGGTATATAATTTGTTGCAATTAAAACTTTAGACGTCTGTGTTTTCTAGCAAGAATATTTGTTTACTGTTATCTGATCAGCGTACTTACATGTATGTTAAATCCACTGGAGGAATTCAAGGGTATTTGACTCAAAGAAAGTGCTGGAATATTGCTAAAATCAGCGTAAAACTAAACTCACTCAAAGACATGTCAGCTTGTCCTATGCATGTAAATTTACAATGTACCTCAAATTGGAGCTTTGTGATTAGTAATTACTTAGCTAATTACTTATTTCATATCTGCACAAAATACAGAATACAGAATAGGCGTCGTTGATATCAAATCTTCATTTGTCTTTTCAGATCGGGATGGGAGACCGCGTTATCAATTGACTATGTAACCATGTCTACATGTATCCAGATAGCAATAAAAGCTGCTTGCACTAACCATGCCCGTTGTCATCGATGTGTACACGTAGGGTTGAGAAACTAAATGATGAATTGCTCAAAATGCAATTTGTATATTTTACGCCGAGTCATGTTTCCCGTCACTTTGAACAGTATTCTAGAAAAGCCGCAAGAATATAGGAAAGAGAGTCACAGGAAAAAAAGTCACCGAAAAGAAGTCACAGGAAAAAAGTCACAATACAACAACATATATTAGTGGGTTGTAAAATTGCCAAAAACGCTAATTAAATTTCTTAATTAAATCAATTACATAGTATATTACTTCGATTATGCTTTGTTAATATAGTAGTCACTGGGTGGCTTCTCAAATGTAATAAGAAGACATGAGATTCGGTTTCTGATTCTGACTGGGTGCTAGAGCGAGTACACCGTGTTTTGTTAATAAATGGTCTTTCAAATGTTTTCAAAACACTATGACCAAAATTACTTTTGATATTTTTGTGTCATGAGACTTGGCTTCTGATTCTGACTGAGTATTAGAGCGAGTACAACGTGTTTTGTGAATAAAGTGGTTTTTCAAATGTATTTGAAGGACATGTACACTAAGCATGCAAGTCGTAAGAACAGACTCTGGTGGATATGTACAAAGAGGTGCAATATGTCATGAATTTAATACTATAAGTTGTATGCTTCTCTCGAGGGTAATACGGTCGGATGTACGCCTCTTTGTAGCAGGGTCACCCGAGCCGGAAATATGCATGTGTTTCAGAGACACTTTCGTTAATTGGATGCCACACGTACATTCATGATGGAGACTGAGTTGGGGGAAGATTTGTGGGCGGAACATGGTTGAAAGTTGGAAGGGGCATGTGCACAGGAATCCCCATGGATGGGGTATGTGTTTGGAGGCTGAAAAAAATATTATTGATGGGAACAAAATTGTTCTGAGGAGAAGTGGGATTAATGTGGTGAAGTGGGATTAATGTGGTGAAGTGGGATTTATGTGGTAAAGTGGGCTCTAATGGGTTACAATGAGCTTAAGTGTGCATAATGTTACATATCACTTGCTTGATAACGGTGTAACATCTACATATAACTATGGCAATAAAGAAGTTGTGAATTCAAAATTAACTTAAAGAGGCTTAAATGAGGTAACACGGCTCGGAAGGGATGAAGCAAGCTCTAGAGAGGTATGCGAGTTTCTGTTGATGTAACGTGTTTGGGGGAAGGACCTAAATGACTTACTGAGGATTCTAAGGAGGAGTGAGTTAATATTTATTGTCTCATCGACATTATTTCACCCATATCGTGACTGTGAAAGCTGCTTATTACTAAAATCAAAATCAGACGATGTAAATACCTGTCGACAAAGGACAGTGAAACAACAAGACGATCACAGATTTAGACTTAAAAATAGCATGATATCATAAAAAGATAATTATATAGGCAACAATACAATATAAAAATGAGCTATAGGTTACCAACAACTGAAGGTAGACCACCAGACTAGGGTCCATGGGGACTTACAGTACTTTTGCTAACTGCATAGCTATTTTGACAAATTTAGTCATGAATTAAAGGCAGACATATTCTACATTTAAAATCATAAATAAAATAATATAAAAGTCCTATAGTACAGTACTTTTACAATACTTCAATCCCCATTCGAGGGTACAACCACATCACATTGTTAATCAGTTCATGTTGATTTTTTAAATCTATTATTAAACGAGCATTTATACTTAAATAAGCTTCCATGATTGAAACTTTTAATGGGTTGGAGTTGACTTTGTGTTAAAAGGGGTCGACTGCAGAAAAGTGGCATTTTATGTGGTGAAAATGGCTTTTATGTGTTACAGAGGGATCTATTTAGGTAAACAGGGCCCTAATGGGTTAAAGTTGACTTTGTATTAAAGAGGGGTCGACTGCAGAAAAGTGGCATTTTATGTGGTGAAATGGCTTTTATGTGTTACAGAGGGATCTATTTAGGTAAACAGGGCCCTAATGGGTTGAAGTTGGCTTAAATGAGTGAATGTGATAAAATGTATAGTCACATCAGCAGTATTTCAGCCATTGTGTGGCCATGGGCATTTACAGTACTTTTGCTTCCTGCACCAATCCAAGCTGGATTTGTATCATTCCTTCAGTTCTAGTTTGTGCAAATTAGCCACACATTAAGAAAAATATATTCTGCGACAAAAATACTGGAGAATGAACATTACTCCGAATGAAATGGTACTCTCTCAGAGGGACAATTGTTGTACGCTACTTCAATCCCCTTTGAAGTTACTTCCACTATCGTAGTTATGTATTCATTCTTTCTCATATATTTCTTTACATCCATTTGCCAAAATATATTATTTTCAAAGTTTTTCAATTTATTCAATATCATTTAAAGGTGAAATTATTACATGAGGACTAATGTCAGTAATATATCCTTCATACATATAAATGATGATTTGAATATTGATCCCTTGTGAGGGAAAACAATTAGTAGAGTCAAGCAGCACATGCTTGACCGTGAGTCTTCGATCGCGAGATATATAGACTCTACAATACTCACCTTTTAATGAATATTCATGAGTATATCTTGTATGGCCAATACGACATCGTCGCATGATGATCTCTTCAGACAGAGACGATGTCGTATTGGCCAGTAGCAAGATCATTACATAATTTAACTATTTCGATTAAATGGTTTTGTCGCTTTTAATTATATCGACCTGGCACCTCACCATTTGTCATGGAGAGGAAAGTAGGCGGAAAGGAGATATATTTTCCAAAATCAATGTTAGCAGCAGAAAAACGATCCTCATAAAAGTACATACAGTTACATTGGCGGATCTAGAGATTTGAAAAGGACTAAAGCCCACATTGAAGTTAATATTTTGCATTGGCGGAACCAAGGTAGGGTTCAAGGGGTTCGAACCCTCTGAACAACCCCCAACCCATCCAATCACCACACACACACACACACACACACACACACACACACACACACACACACACACACACACACACACACACACACACACACACACACACACACACACACACACACACACACACACACACACACACACTTGGAAATTGCCTGGATCCGCCTATGACTTATGGGCTCGATTGCAGTTAAATGGGCATTACTTAAGCGAAGCGGGCTCTGATGGGTTGGCATTGGAGATGTATTGGAGATTGGAGGTGTATTGGAGATGAATTGGGCTTGATGAGGTGAAGACTCTTCTGGTGACGTCGAATTTGATCCAATGTGGTGAAGTGGGCTTCAATGACTTTCAGAGTTTATTGTTGATGTACAGTGGGGACTAATGCGGTGATCCCGTACAGATCTGGGTTAAAATTCATCTTCAGTACCCCATGCTTGTCTCCCCGTGAAGATCCGGGTTAGAATTTATCTTCAGCAACCCAGGCTTGTCGTAACAGGCGACTAACGGTCAGCCTCTCTGACTTGGTTGACACATGTCATCGTATCCCAGTTGCAAAGATCGATGCTCATACGGTTGATCACTAGATTGTCTGGTCCAGATACGATTATTTACAGACCGCCGCCATATAGCTGGAATATTGCTGTGTGCGGCTTAAACTATCCTCACTCACTCACTAATGCGGCGAAGCGGACTCTAATGAGGTGAAATAGGATCAAATAAGGGACAGTGGGATTTAATGAGGTAATGTGGGTTTACATGGGTTTGACGCGGGTCCTATAAGGCGATTTGCCTTACTAATGACTTGAACGCAGGTATAATGAAGTGAAGTTGGCACTAATGGGGCGGCGCTTCCTTTAATGAAGTTGAGTTTGATCGTTTTCGGTGAGGTGACAGGGTGAAGCGGCTTTAATTCGGTGAAGACGGTTCTAAAGAGGTAAAGTTGAATCTGGTTTAGTGGATCTGGCTCTTATGGGGTGAAGTTGGTTACAGTGGGGTGAGTTTCGGCTCTGATCGGTTGAGTGTGCACTAACGGGATGAAATTGGCTTTAATGAGGTAAAGTTGGTGATAATGGGTTTACGTAGGCGATAATGATATCTTGTGGAAACCCTTGCTAAGTGACTACCACAACAATTACTTTGTATCATGATAGATGGTATTTACAACATGTACTGCATATTATCAAACAGATTTATCGATAATCCAAGTAAAATAATTAATCTCATCAAAACCTCCCGTTCTCGTTCTTCTCATATTACGCGCCCCTGGATAGTTTCTTGCAGTTTTGTCAAAGTTTAAAGCTATATTGACACATTAAATACAAACCTATAGTTGGGGAAACGTCCACGACACATATAAAATGCAAAAGTTTTCCATACAGGTTGACTGAAATATATAATAAAATCGATTGAACAAAACCTGAATATAGCGATTGAGATGCCAGATGTTGGTGTGTCAGCAGTTTTCAAAATTCGATTAAAGAGAACAGCTGTATGGCGTTGCTTCAGCCAGATCAATATAATTTAAATCAAGCATTGTAGGTTATATTCATGTATCGTGATATTGTTACGTTTATACTAAAACTAACCCGTGAAGGTCCGCGGGTTAACACAAAACATTTTCGAAACATTTTCATAAGGTTTCAAAATAGATTTTCAAAAACATTTTCGTCAAAATGTTTTTGGAATGTTATAAAAATGTTTCACAACAAATCATAATGTTATTGAAATGTTTTCAAAATGTTATTAAAAAACGTCATGCTATAACATGAGTGAAACTATTTCATAACATGCCATTGAAACATTTTTAAAACGCTACAGGAATGTTATGCAAGAACATGTTCAATGAAATATTGTCATCACGTTTTAAAAACATTGTGCACACATTTATGCCATATCATACAAATAATGTCTAAATCTCTCCAAAATACTGAAAATGTTTTTGAAATGTTTTCAAAATGTTGTTCAAAAACGTCATGCTATAACGTGTTTGAAACTATTTCACAACATATAAGTGAGATGTTTTTAAAACGCTACAGGAATGTTATGCAAGAACATGTTTAATGAAATATTGTCATCACGTTTTAAAAACATTGTGCACACATTTATGCCATATCATACAAAAAGTGTGCGAAATAGCCACTGGCCCGGTAGCCCATGGCTAGTTAAAATCCAGTCGGGCCAGTAAATCTCCACAGTCACTAGCCCGACTGGCAAGTGAATTTTCATGGGATCATTTTGTAAATATATCACTCTCTCCGACTTGTTAATTTATAATACACTTTTAAATCATGCAAGATTATGGCCTGATGAAAATGTTCATCATATTATCAGCTTAATGATGAAAGCCGTGCCATATCATACAAATAATTTGTAAATCTCTCAAGAATACTGAAAATGTTTTTGAAATGTTTTCAAAATGTTGTTCAGAAACGTCATGCTGTAACATGGGTGAAACTATTTTATAACATATGATTGAAATGTTTTAAAACATTGCAGAAATGTTGTGCAAGAACATGTTTAATGAAATATTGTCATCACGTTTTAAAACACTGTTTATGTTGTAACGTTGGTGTGACATAAACAGTACATACACTGCAATCACAAACAATATCTCACTCAGCCACGTTCTAATGTATGACTTGTCATTAAAGTGCCTTTAACGTTCCTTTAATCTGTCATCCATTTAAAATGTGTTTTTTATTAACTTGTTTTAAAAGGTTTTAAAATGATATCACACCTACGGATGCCTTATTGTCATGACATTTAAAATTTTGCACCCGCCATCTTAGTAATTATGACCTTGTCGACTCATTTCAAAACTGGATCATCGATGTGACCTCGGTTGCGGTGAGTTAATTTTACAGTCACTATTTTCATGTTTATGTACATTTGATATTCACTCGATTACAATACTGTGTTACTCAAAGTAGCGATGTTTTGAGAAACGTGATTCAGTGTTATTAGGCTTCCAACAGAGAATCCCGGTGACAGGGGTTTTTCGACGATGTAAGACAAAAACGTAATTTTATTTTACTAACCTTGAGTGAAAAGGGATATATTCATTTATTTCACACAAAAAATATCAAGCGTTTCCTACAAAAGTAGCGTTTGTGATATCATATCGGCGAAACTGTTGCTGATCTCCACATCTGGGATTTGTATACTTTTCGCTCCGCCATGCAAGTGAGTGTTGTGATCACGTGGCTTCCTGTTTATATCTGGCATGTTGCTTGTCACCAGCAGACGACAGATCTTACAGATTTTTTGCTAAATTTGGTTATATAGGCAATTGATTTGCATCTGAAGTGGTATTAACGATCTCGGGTAAATAATATTGATAATTTTGCATCCGCCCTACCAGTGAAACTGTTTGTGCACTCCGATCGCGCACGTAATCCGCCGATATAGCGCGAGCAATGTAATCGTCGAAATCACCACAACATCGAATTCAGCTCGCTTTGGATATATATTATATCGTTGAGAAGAATGTCTAAGAGAGTTTGCACCTAATTAATTTTATGTTGAATAAAAGGATAATTAGGCTATCAAGAGCGAGCAATATGTGTTCAAGCAGAGTTCAGTAAGGCGGTTAATGCCGCTATTACGTTCGGTTTTCGATCGTAAACGTATGCACAAGCCAGTGGCCCTTATCGTTGTTAATTTTTTCCATGTTATTTCTGAAAGATATTGTTTTAATTTAACATTGCAGCTAATTTTCATTTTTTTAAACTATGAAAATTTTGCTCGTTTAAGTCGTTGGAAAGTTGCGTCGATTTTATACCACGAAAATGGGGAATCGAAATAATTTCGAAATTAGTTTCTGATCCACATGACTGTGGGATAGTTACTGGCTGTCATAGTGTGTGTATGTTATAAAAAACTATTTCTTAAAAGAAATGACAGACGCATTCTTGTTAATTAACACTGACTAAACTAATTGTTAAATGACCATCTGCTGGGTTGTCGGAATGTTGTTTCTCCACTATTACCGCATGTTTTCAAGTGCTATACTGAAGCAGAGACGATATAGTAAATAATATTTAGTGTGTTTAATAAATAATATTTATTCTATGGTCTCTTATTAAAGGTACTGTGTTTACACTGTGTATTCTTAAATTTTCCCCAGACAAATTAATTGATCGGTTTTGGATAGATGTATTTCCCTTCTAGACAAGAGCCAGAAATAAACGTGTGGCCCACGCTATAACGGGGCGTTGGCGATGACTAGTCCTCGGCTATGAGTTGGCACTGTATGGCCACTTGCTATACCACAGTGTATTGTCAGTGAGGTGATCAATGATTGGTGATGATTTACATAAAAATATTGATCTAATTGCTTTTGCAGGAAGAAGATATAAACAATGTCGAGGTATGACACCAATATATAAGTGACATCATTTGAAACCGTGTTGATTAGGGTTTTTCATTATTTTTCATGATACAGTATTCCATAGTGAAAATGGCGTGGTCTCAGTTTAGTAAATATGTTGGACCAAATAAAGTTGTTACAATTCTTGGTGAAATGATGTTTCGGTGAAACCGAAAACATCGTGATCGAAAACTGAAGAATCTGGTTACAATGCTCGCAACGAAATCGTACTGCAGCTGCAACTGTTCCGCGAGTAAGGCTTGAATCATGTAGCTAGTTACAATAGATGTGTAGACTAACTAGATCTACTTTATATGCTTTATAGAAAACGGTTTAATTTATAACTTGTGATAATGCGGAACATTGTTATTTTCATTGCAGCAAGGGCGAAAATGAGACAAGCATTCCAGGATATACAAACACATGATGGATTTATGGAGGAATACATCAAATAATCCAGGAGCTGTGAAATATGTAAGGGCAGCTGTTAAATACCATTGTCTATAAACATGTTGATATATTTTGGGCTTTTTATTGCAAGATTGGATTTGTACCTGTACCCAGCCTCTGACCAGTAAGAGAGATTCTGTGCTTGCTACATCTTTGGTATTCAGCATGATTCTGGACATTACCATATCAATCATTACATTCCAATAGTGTGTTCATGTCCACCAAACACGTGTCTGTACAAACGTGGTAGAAGACTTAGTCTCCTGGTTAGTGTCACTTGGTTTGAGTAAATATCACATTTCAAGTACCTGCTTAAGATTATTGAAAGTTTTCTATATTTCAGAAATATGGATGACTGCAAAAGCAAAGAAGAAGATAATGAAACAAACTGAAAAAGTGTACACGTTTCCTAAATTATTAATAAAATTGTTCATTACAAGTCTGCCGTTCTTTTATCTGTTTTGATGTCCTTGTAAAGATTAACTATATATGTCCATAGGGACCTGTGTCGCTTAGAAACAGCGTTAGAAAGACATATAGGTGTATAGACCCAACCCTATTATATAGTAAAAGGGTTGAGTCTAGACATCTATATGTCTTTCTAACGCTGTTTCTAAGTGAGACACGCCCCTATGTATATGTCTAACTATTTGCCACAGACATATTCTGTACATTGTTAACTGCTAGTGTTCTACGTTTTGTTCCAGTGGTTTACGTTTTAAACAAAACACCACCTAATTGTTATCAGGGCTATTATATATGTTTGAAAAGTTAAAACTATATGTTCAAAGGAAATGTTAATAAAACGTTTCCAGAACCATACAAATTCACATCTATAAAACGTTTTCAGAAAACCTTTATGGAATATATTCACTAAATGTTGGAGAAAACATTGCTGAAACGTTTCTGGAACCATACAAAATCACGTGAATAAAACATTTTTTAAAACATTTCCAAAACATCTCGAAAAAACATTTCAGGAAAACATTTTAAAAACCTTATAGTTAAACGTTTTTGAAAATGTTTCTAAAACATTTCTGGAACCATACAAAATCACGTGAATAAAACATTTAAAAAAAAATGTTTCTGGAACATTTCACGAAATGTTTTGGGGATATTTTTAAAACATTTTCGTGTTAGCTGGTTCGAATATTGATCTTCAGTAACCCATGCTTGTCGTCAGAGGCGACTAACGGTATCGGGTGGTCAGGGTCGCTGACTTGGTTGACATATGTCATCGGTTCCTAATTGCTCAGATCGATGGTCATGCTGTTGATCACTGGATTGTCTGGTTCAGGCTCGATTATTTACAGACCGCCGCCATATAGCTGGAATATTGCCGAGTGCGGCGTAAAACAAACTCACTCACTCACTCACTCTAAAATTCTGATCAATTCTGTTACTTCACTAAAATTAAATAAAATATCTGAAAATAGGGCTTTAGTTAAAACTGGAATCCGGTTAGTGCGTAGGTTGGGTTTAACGCCCTTTTAAACAGTATCCAACTCATGTCATGACGCGCCACTATGTTCAGATACTTGGGTGGTCGTTCCTGAACACCACAGAATAATTCAGCATCGTACTGAACATCCTGAAAGGTGTTTAAGACTAGATGAGGAGTCAAGCGCATGCCTGTACCAAGACCAGTACCAAGGCATAGTACAGGGTTGCCCCCTGTCGTAAAAGTTTATTAAATGACCATTGAAACTCTCATGTAAATGAACTATGAACCGTCCCCCTTTCTCAAAAAGAAGTATCCCCCCCCCCTGAATGGGTATACAGCCTAAGCCTATTGTAGAGCTTCGACCACTTTGAATCTTATTATCACTCACATTTTCACTATTACCACTGCTGTTTGATTTTATGCGGCCATTATAATTGTAGATTCTTTGAATTTTGTTCTGCTACTATTGTGTGATGGTAATAAGTTTGCTGTAACCTGTATTAATAACTAAACTTATTTAATTGTACAAGACATTTAATATTTCATAACATTGGCTTGTTTTACTCGGAATTGTTTGTACAAATGCATGTCTGGAAAAATTTGGAAATCGAAACATAACATTTATTTTGAAAACTCGTTCCAAAAATCGCTTTAATGACGATAGATAAATAACTGGGCGTGCAAAATGTACTTGTGATAACGAATGATTTGTTTGAAGATAGATTGCAGCAATGTCTTTTCTTTGATCTGCCAGATGGTGTGTTTTTTGGTCCAGAATCTTGTCACCAGGAATGAACGCCAGATGTTACATTCCACAGTGAAACATGTGGTGCTGTTTTAATTTTAGATGTAACAGCGGGACGTACATTGCACGATGAGATCAGTATCGGACGTTTAACAAAATATGCGTATGTTAAACTAGCTGCTATTTTGTGTGAACATGTCACAACTATGATACAATGGCAATATAAAATTATTGTTTACAAACAACATTGTACAGCCATAATACTGCTGAAACAAATATATACTCATGATATAGTCACAATTGTACAGATTTCTTATGGATGTTATCATAAGGGATAAATATTTCAATATCAAAACAGTAAAGGACCTTTTTAAGAAGTATATTATCATTTAATCATTGACGTTTTAAAAGAGATCGACTTGTTAAATGAATTTTGATATATGTTTTGTAAATAGATAAGGGTTTATAATTGGTAGTTCAGATTTTCAACTAAGATTGTTAGTGGCTGCATCCTCAAAGGGGGTTGAAGTAGCGTAAAATTAATGTCCTCCTGAGAGGCTACGTAAGTCCCCAAAACTTTCAAAGTAAAATTTTCACGTACCAAGTTTTTAAACGTAGTATTTTTGTTCTTCTAAAATTCGGCTAAATTATCCTAAAATCGCCAGCGGCTGAAGGGATGGTGTAAATCTAGCTAGGCTCCATGCATGTAGCAAAAGTAATGTAAGTCCCCATGGTTCCTAGTATGGTGATCTACCTTCAGTTGTTGGCGATCTATAGCCAGTTTTTATATTGTATTGTCCAAATAGTGCTGTTAGTTTTAAATTTCCACACTAGTTTTAATTCTAATTGTGATATTCTAGTTGATTTACTGTCCTTCGTCGACAGGTTTTTATAATATCCATATATTCCATTTCAATGCCAAATCTGTTTTCGTCACAATATGGCTGCAATATTGCCGATGTGACGTTAAATAATAACTCACTCACTCTTATGGATGTGCAAAGTGTTTTGTCGCTTCTGTTAGGTAAGGCAGGCAGGGAACAGGTAAACAGATACGCATTAGTGAGTGAGTGAGTGAGTGAGTTAAAATTTAAAGTCACATCGGCAATATTTCAGCCACATCTTGACTTATACAAGTTTTTATCTTCATCATAAATACATGTAAATCACTAAAAGCCTGTCAACGAAGGACTGTTAAACCAACTAGAATATCACAGACACAAAAAATAAAACTAGTATATATTTTTATAACTGGATTTCAAATTAGGACAGTACAAAAATAAAGAACGGGCTATAGATCGCCAGCAACCGAAGGTAGATCACCATACTAGGGACCATGGGAACTTATAGTACCTTTGCTACCTGCATGGACCCTAGCTGGATTTATACCATCCCTTCAGCCGCTAACGATTGTAGGAAAGTTAAGCCATAATTTAAAATCACACAAATACTACGTTTAAAAATTCTGGTCCTTTGAAATGTACCTTGAAGGTTTTGGGACATTTTTGTTATTAAATATACATCATATTTCAGTAAATATAGACCAGAGCGTATTGGACATTCATAAACATTTGCAAAAACACTCATCAACAGTGTGTTCAAGCAAGTATTGCAAAAGATAATTCTGTATTATTTTTAACATCTGATTTTTTACAAATGTTATGCGTGTAAGATATGCGGTTCCCTGGAGCTCTCTTACTCAACCGTTACACATTGACTGTGGACTCGCAGGCGTTTGGATTTGTTCACTTGTATAAATTATGAGTGATTTTAGATTTACACCGCTTTTAGCACTCAATGACGGTTGCTTTCCTGTCTTAATGATATACGAAGAACATAAACTAAGGGAGCACTAGTAACTTGTTTATGACCAAGGCATTATATTCCCCAAAATGTGAAACAGATGTAGGATTTAAGTCTCGAATGTGACCACCGTGTGCAGCAACACATGCATGACACCTGGCGGGTATACTGAGAGATTATACGGCGTATTGTGGCCCTTGGGATCTGCTGCCACTCATCCCTATGGCAACACGGCCCTATGGAGTCTTTATCATCTTGAAAAAAGAAGTTACGTCCTATCGGGCCAGCCACTGTCATTGGATCCAGAACAATATCTTCTAGAATACCTGATAACAGCTCTATATTTACAGCAGAAGCAAACGCCATCTTAACAGCTCTTAAATATATTCAAAGACGGCCTCAACATAAACAATATATAATCTTTTCTGACTCTCTTTCTTGCCTTCAGGCTATTAAAAATCTCTCTTGCAAACATCCACTTTTAATTGAAATAATCGAATTATATAATGATCTTGCAACTGGCCAATGCGACATCGTCTTCTGTTGGTTACCTAGCCACGTTGGCATTTCTGGGAATACAATGGCCGATTTTGCTGCCAAGGCAGCACTCAACAAATCTGTGACACCACTTCTGATCCCATACTCTGATTACAAAGCTAGCATTAGAACCTGCATCCGTGATCTGATGCAAAAGAAGTGGGACACCCAAGTAGGTATCAATAAATTACATGAAATAAAACCCTATATCGGTTACACTTACTTGGGTTGTCAGTCCAGATTTGAAGAGGTCATCATACGACGATGTCGTATTGGCCACACAAGATATACTCATGAGTACCTATTGAAAGGTGAGGTTCCTCCGTTTTGTATCCCTTGTGATGAAAGAATCACGGTCAAGCATGTCCTGCTTGACTGTGTTGAATATTCCATCACAAGGGATAAGTATTTTAATGTCAAAACATTGAAGGAACATTTTTATAATGTTAATTATCATTTAATAGTTGAATTTTTAAAAGAATTAGATTTGTTAACTGATTTGTAAATAGATAAATATTTTATTATTGGTAATTTAAATTAGTAACTGAGATTGTTAGTGGCTGTACCCTCAAAGGGGGTTGACGTAGCGTAAAATTATTGTCATCCTGAGAGGGTACATAAGTCCCAAAACTTTCAAAGTAAAATATAAATTATCACATTTTAAACGTAGTATTTTTGTTATTTTAATTGTTGGCTAAATTTTCCTACAATCGCCAGCGGCTGAAGGGATGGTGTAAATCCAGCTAGGATTCATGCAGGTAGCAAAAGTTATGTAAGTCCCCATGGCTCCTAGCATGGTGATCTACCTTCAGTTGGTGGCGATCTATAGCCCATTTATATTGTGTTGCCCTCTATGGTTAAAATGTTTTAGATCCAATTACTAGTTTTACATGTATATCTGTGATACTCTAGTTGCTTTACTGTCCTTCGTTGGCAGGTGTTTTATAACATACATATATTTTATTTCAATATCAAATTTTCTCGTCACGATATGGCTGAAATATTGCCGATGTAACGTTAAATATTAACTCACTCACTCACTCACCTATCGGGCCACGGGAGCAACAACGGGGCGCTAGACTTCGTTGACGTAACGCTGTCATGTCAGGATACCGGTGACTAGGAGAAGATCCGTCCCCCTATCGTAGGAAACTCCCCACCTTTACCGAAGGAATCATGCTCCATGATAGTGTCACGACTCTATCCCTCCCCACGTCATCGTCATACACGTTTGCGGCAATCAGTGAATCGTAAACAGAACCTGGACTCGTCAGAGAACATGAAGTGACGCCATCGACGTATAGGCCAGCCCTGACGTTGTTGACACCGCTGTAGACGAGCCCGTCTGTGGGCCTGTGACATGTTAACGCCACAATAAGGGCGCCTTGCTTTCAGTACAGCCTCACGGAGTCTGTGACGTAGTGTGCTGTAGAAAAGTCGTATCCAAGTTACAGCATGGAACTCACAATTCAGTTCTGGCACAGTAATGAAGCGGTTACGAAGTGCCATAACGCGTAAGAGGCGGTCTTGTCTGGCTGTAGCCTTCCGATGAACTCCACTTAGAGATATACAGGTACATAGGTATAGAACAAACCATGCCAGGAACCAAGCTATCACGCAAAGCCTATACCGAGATCTGATTGGGTCGTTTGTCCATTTTAGATGCGAAAAGGAAGTACCACATTGCAAGCCCGATGTAGGTGAATCCGAGGCAGCTCCGAAACGAGACCAAGTTGGACAGAGAACATGCAGATACTGCTAGGGAAGTGTCCCCATTTCGTCCTTTCCAACAATGAGAAACAAATCCTCGAGCGATCGGGACACACCTTCTACGAGTGGTACCAGATCTCTCGACAGTTTCGCGAACTTTATTTGCTGTGCTGTCACCCATTCATCGAAAACCTCAAAATAGTCGATATGGTCTACATCTACCCACACAGTTTCGACCTGGATTGGGCAAACTCTGACTCGCTCTCGCCATCAACCTGGAAATCAAGGACAGACACCGCCGATGCACCGACTGCCTCGCCGCTCTACCACCAGTGCCCATCCTCTTCGCGCACAACAACTCAATGTGCAAGTGCGGCGCCACAGACCACTGCATTCGCAGCAAGAAATGCATTCTCTGGAAAAACAAAGAGACACCCTACACACCCTCAGAGTGACTCCCACTCGAAGTGCCACACCAAATTGCGATCTCAGACTGTTTCAAGAACATAGAGACGACGACTGCTTTCACAGGTGCATACGCTACAAACTCCTCCTTGACAGTTTGGTAGAGAACTGCGAGTGTGGGAAAAATTCTTGTAACTTCCGACAGTTCGCCGGATAAACGAAGCCCACAGACAGGATCCACACTATTTCCGCCTTGCCCAACTACAGCGGGCCCAATGATATGGAAGTGGCATCTCCTCGATCAAACGAACACGGCAAAGTGGCAGACGTTCTGGAGGGTATCTATACGTGCAAAAGTTTGCCATAGCGAAATAAAAAGGGGAGAACAGATTGTTGCTACTGCTCTCTATGCCGACTGGATAAACGATTCCAGTCTATGGCTACAAGATACGAGAAACGATTCGAGACAAATGGAATAGAACGCCTACAGTTGGTGGACGGACCGTTTCTGTGCAGACTTGTCAAAATCTGCCACTCGCCCATTTTGAAAAGGAAAGGCGATCGAGAAGTCGAGTTGGTGCTCCCCAGCAAGTCGAAGTACCTGAAAAGACCAAACGGGTGTAGCTAGTCATGAACAATAACATACAAACATACATGCAAACATACATACGAAAACACACTTTTTTTCTCAGTCCATGTAGAAGGGGTGCCCGGGTTTGACTGTACAAATTGGCTTGGGTCTTCTCGCCGGCCTGTCCATCGACTGGTGTTGGTCAGTGTGTTTGCCGGTGTACAGTGTTTCCAGGTCGTCCACACGACCTTCCAGACAAACACGGCAGCCAGTGAAAGGTAGCTCCACTTTTGGGCCGATTCTAGCTTCTACCCAACCTTCTGGATATCCAGACGGGACTCTTCTTGTTCCTCCTCTATGCTTTCTATTTCCTCGTCATCGTCGTCGTCGTCGTTGTTGTGCAGCCTAGACAAGATGTCGACCAACATAATCGTTGTTTGCTCCGCATGAGACAACAACATAGTCGTGGTTTGCTCCGTACGGGCCTCGATCCTCCCCAGGCGGTCGTAGAAGTCCTGGATGGTCGACGACATCCGATTGCTGGAGGGCGACGTCACATTTGGAGCTATCTCGCAGGCGGGCAAGAGGGTGTTCATCGATGGTTCTGCGGCAGGCAATACGGTTGTGTTGGAGGGTTCTCGCCATAGCTCGTAGAGCCTTGTGGACCCAGTACCAACGCACTTTTTTACCTCGGCTGATGGGAGCACACCACGATGGGCGCGGATTTCTTGGATCTGGTCTGGAGACAAATCTCTTTTCGGTGGCATGGTGTTTTTTCCTGGGTAGATATATGCCATACTTCCCATATGTCTATATGGGAAACCTTTTCTTCCAACATGTCTAGGACTAGGAAACCTAGTTTTCCCACATGTCTAGGGCAAGGAAGCTATTTTTTCCACATGTCTGTGGCTAGGAAACCCATTTTTTCTATATGTCTAGCGCTAGGGAACCTAGTTTTTCCAACTGTCTATATACCGGAAAAGACAACATGCCCCCAAAAAGGTATTTGTCTCCAGACCAGATCCAAGAAATCTGCAACCTTGCTTGGCCGACACGTAGCCCCAACCTCAATCCTATCGAACACAACTGGAATGAGCTGGGTAGACGTGTGCTTACTAACGTTCTCAGATCCATTAAGAGACGTGTGACAGTAAGATACGTTGGAGGAGGCTGTAAACTTCATTTTGGAGGGTACATTCACATGAACGTTATCGTTGTTAAAGAGTTTTTGTGTTTGTTGTTTTCCTTTGATGCCAAGATGCACAGCATACAGCAATTATTGTCTTAAACCTAAAATTGAAAACCTAGTCCAAATAATCCCGAGTATCAAGTTTTCAACTTTGCTCATGTCACATGTTATCAATTAAATCAATAACCTTTAAAAGCAAATAACTAAACTAGAATTAGTACTATTACAAAGATCCTTCATTGATAATGATTTGATAAAAATGATCCCTTGTGATAGGGGAGTTTGAAGTGTTACGGAGACCGGAAGGTCGCGGGTTTGATCCCCGACTGCGTCACACAAAAAAACGATAAAATATGGAACTTGTTGGTCCCTGACTGGCGCTCGGCATTAATGGGTACAACAAGGACTGGCCGGCTCGGAGTCAGTGTAACGTGTCTGAGTGGGGCGTCCATGCTTAACTGAGGAATGGTATCTCAGTGGGCTAGCACTATAAAACCAGCTGAACTCTGGCCTAGTACAAGCAGCCACACGTACACTCTCATGCACGTCGTCATATGAGCGAAATATTCTTAAGTACGACGTTAAACCCCATTTCACCTCATCTCAGCTCACCTCTCAACAGCATTCGTCACCACGCACTCCTTTTCGTAACCTGCAAGAGGACTCGTCTCCCTCTCGATGCTTGTTATGTGCGAAAATACGACAATGCAATCAGAACGCGTGTAATAATTGATTAAAAACAATTATCCCGAGTACTAAAATCGTTTATGGCATTATGTTATTGTTTAAAAAATCATGAAAAATATATTTTGTCATATTTAATGTACATAGAAAGTAGCTAACAGAATTGTATTGCCTGGTGTGAAGTTTTTAATAAGGATATATGCCATGGACAGTGAGATATTCAAAAACACACACGTGCGTTTGTTTACATAACGGCTCTCATGGGTCCACTTGGGTGTATTTCTGACGATCTTGTGGACTTGTTTTGGAGAATGTACGTGCGCTTTCCAGCATTTGTAGGAAATATACTTATAAATCGCTACGGGTTTCAAAGCATTAATATTATACCTATATATAACTTATAAACTTGAATTTAATCTTTAACAGTGACTATAGTTCACATCTCTGGGGATAGTTTAGCCTGGCCTTTTGGGGGTCATTCATATTTTTTTCAGCCTATTCAATTTAGAATTCCACCAGAGAATGGCAGCAAGGTTACATAGATGTTCTTTTTCAGAAATATTTTCAAGTCATTTTTGAGTATCTGCTTTGGTATTCAATGTAGCTGAAAAAAGATTATTTAATTTGCACATTCAATAAAACAAATCCCATTTGTGATTCTTAAACCCGCCTTAGTAATATACATTTGGAGATATATTACAGCAGGTAATAATTACGTTGGAATGTGTGTTTACCAAATATTTTACACCTTCTTTTAATTAGTTTAATTATTTCAATATTGAATAAATAAAAACGAAAATAACAATAGCCATACAGTGTACGAGTACGTTGGTGATATTAAGTACAAATAGAATCAAGCATGAATAGAGTTATCGTTCTTGTATAAAGTAGTTCTGGTGTTCATATGCCAATGTGAAATCCTTCCAGAAGGGCACGAGTCGATATTCGGCTTGTCACGGAATAACACAAGTTGCTCACGAATGCTTTCAACAGGTATTCATGATTATATCGAGAATGACAGTCTTGAATTGGCCTCTTCAAATAGGTGTAACCAATATAGGGTTTTATTGCATGTAATTTATTTATACTTACTTGGGTGTCCCACTTTTGCATTAGATCACCGATGTAAGATGTAATAACAGTTTTATACGTAACTGCAGCATCAGCCATCGTGTTACCATTGATTCCACGACTAATGGGATCGGGTTGTCAGGCTCGCTGAATGGGTTGCCACATGTCATCGTATCCCAATTGCGTAGATTGATGTTCTTGCTGTTGATCACTGGATTGTCTGGTCCACATCCGATTATTTACAGTCCGCCGCCATATAGCTGGAATATTGCTGAGTGCAGCGAAAAACTAAACTCACTCACTCACCCATTAATTCTAACATGGCTGGGTAACCAGCAAAAGACGATAATAGCCTGACGGCACGAACGAGAGTCTGAAAAGATTATATGTTGTCAGTATTTGGGGTGTTTATTAATATATTTTAGAGCGTTAATACGGCGTTTGCTAAGGCTGTGAAAATTGAGCTGTTATTCGGTAATCTGGATGATATTGTTCTGGATTCAATGACAGTGACACAAGCAATTGCTCCACTATCCTTGGATCAATCTACAAATAAGGATTTGTATGTATTATATTTATTTCTGAATTTTTGCCTACAATGTAATTCGTTTGTTTCTGATTTATGTACATGGTGACCAATGTAAGGTCGACTTGAGGAATTACTATGCCAAGGAGGAGAAGAAAACAGCAATGTTAACAGCAGAAATACACGGTTTTTAACATGTATTCCAGGATGTATTCGTCTATGAATGAAACTGTCAAATATTTACACCTTGTATTATCCAAACACAGGCAGGCTGGACTTGCTACATTCTGATTCTTTCATTAGGGAAACAAAAGGGAGGATCCTCACGTTTCAATAAATTGTCATGGGTAAATCTGGAATGGCCATTACAACATAGTCGCATAAAGACTTTTGTTAAATCTGGACGAACAGATCGACAAGCAAGTTCATTATGCACTTCAACAATTTCAATTTACCTGTTGAATATCTTTCAAAGTGGGATAATGCACAAACACAAAGATATGAGACCGTTTCCGTCCCAGCCATTTATCGCCCAATGTCCGGCGTTTTTTGTTGTTCCCACTGACAAAGCCTCAGAAAGCATCACTCATTAATCGTTTGATCAAGGACCTTGGTAAAAGTGACATATAAAACATGTCACATGTGAGGCAATTATGTCATCTCTCAACTCATGGTAGGACTCCTGCATACATGTCCATTCTTCTTGTCTACTGGATTCAACAGCTAAAACATTCCGTACATCTGCATAATGCTGGTAAAAATCACTGTCTCAAAGATTCACGATAAGCCTTACCCATAACATTCCTTTATCCATGGGGCATTTGTGTATAGAGCTATATATATACCAGGCGTCTTTATATACTAGGGTCAAACAATATATAGCACATGTAAAGAAAGATTTATCAGAAATAATACAACTAAGATGCCATCATAACGTTTAATCTGTTGACAAACGTGACATATCGTGACATACAGACAAAAAGTTCAAACAACACTAGAAAACATCAGTTGTATAGACCAACCTCCAAAATGAAAACGACAAACATGAAGCACTCGGTAATTCAATATCTTGTGTATCTTCCTCGCGCGGCCAAGACACATGCATCTTGATCTCCTGCTCCTTATCAATCGCATTGATAACCAAAGAATGAAAGTGTCTCTGAAACAAATGCATGTTTCTGACTATTTCCTAAAAGACTAGACACGTGAAGACCCGGGATAGAATTGGTCTTCAGTAACACAATCATGCTTGTCGTAAGAGGCTACTAACGGAATTGGGTGGTCAGGCTCGCTGACTTGGTTGACACATGTCATTGTATCCCAATTGCTAACCGAAACGTGAGTCTCATTAACTAATTCAGACAATGACCTACTTTTCAGCCGATCCGAATCTTCTCGTGTGAAAGTGAAAAGAGACACTACAAACAACCATGGTTACTCTAAATTCCAATTCCTTGTTTCATAACAAATGGGTATTTATAAATTAATTTTAATTTTACAGTTTAAAAAGATCGTATTTCTGTAGCTTATGTCGAGGTCGTTAACTAAGACGTCACAGACTGCCCCTGTTTGAAGAGGTACAATGATTCACAATTCATCTGGCTCACTGGTTACACATCTTATGTGTTCTTTGCGCTTATTAAGTGTATGTTTGTAACGTACAATGTGATGGATATAATATCAAGTCCGTACCAAACCACTAAAATGTTATAGCTGCCGAGCCTCGTTTTGAGATTTCCACGATTTCCATTTGTCAGAGCACGTTGTACGACAGAGCACGCTGCACGGCGTGTTTGCAAGTATTAGAAGGAGCGTAGTGTTGCAATATACAGGTGATTAGATATATCCAATAATACTGATTAATATTTATATATCCAGATGAATTGGTTGGTCTCAAAATTCTGGCCTGATTATTGTACTAAGTTGCGCAGTAGGACGAAACCCAGTCAGCAGGAAACGAGACTGTTGTGCAATCACTGTTTTGACTAGAATGATGCGCATGATGTTGATCACTAGATTGTCTGAACCAGATTCGATTATTTACAGACCGCCTCCATACAGCTGGAATATTGCTGAGGTCAGCAGCGTTAACCAACACACCAACCAACTAGCGCTGCGCAATATAACCAGTTTCCCGGTATTTACCGGTTCAGACATGAAAACGATACGTATTGCGATACGCTGATCGAAAATCGGTATTTTGACTTGCATTCGGAAAACTTCGTAACACTCGGAAATATTTTATCATGATTATAAGTTGTTATTAAAGCTTAATCAAGCCTAGTGATTTTGTTGTGTTTTTGCTCTATAAATCAAGAAGTAACTCGATTATAAGTAGTTTTTTGTTTAAAAATACTTCATGCAATATATTGCAATACATATCGCAATACATGCTTTCGTATCGCAATATATTGCATTATGAAAATTCTCTGCAATACCCGCCCTTACAATCAACCAACCAACCTAACAGAACGACTTAAACAACTTAAATCATTGGCATTAAGTGGATTTCCATATTGACAATTGCAATACAAAATGTGCAAATTGTAACAGAATGTATCGGACCTTAAAGAACGTAATAATGACATTTTTACGGCCTGATATGTTAAGAACGTTTGTAAAACATTCAGTTGTATATATATCAAACCAAAACGAAGATGTTAAACTTTGCAGAAATAGTGTTACCAATAGCCTGACCCTTGATTAATGACGCCGAGTATATGTATCTTCAGGAGTTCAGGACAATTTCCCAAAAGTGAAAGCAAATGTTATCTGATGTTTACTGAGAAAACAATGCGGGAAATGCTGGGCTGGGATTGAATTTTGAGGGTAAAACACGTACAAGAAATACGCATCCCCATGGGCAAACCTTAAGCTTCCCTGCACTAAAAGTGTCAATATCCTTTTCATTACCATGAGAAACCTCAACTATAAATTTAACTCCAAGTTTCACATCAAAGATTGCATATCACAAATTCTGTATTCGTAACTATTACTTTTGATCACACCACAATCCATAAACAGAAAAAACAACAATTAAAGAGTCTTTATTCAGAATATAAGGCCACATGGTCAAAACTGCTACATATTTGTATCAAAAGTAATAATCGAAATAAAAAGCATTACAAAAACAGTTAAGTACTGAAAACGAAGAAAACGATGCATCTCTGGTTAAATATACTCATTGTAAAAAAACGTTTTCACTTTTGCATATAAATTGCTTGGAATTGATACAGTAACTATAATAGTATATTGTTTTTTTGCATGTATACCTATAAGCAAGCATTTTAAAAATAATCAAAACAGAATAACCGATAATGTTAAATAAGGTCTTACAAAAGACCGGTTTCTAAATCTGGAAACTGTATGCCGACAATGAAGATTAACTGCCATTCTTATGAGAATTTTCCTTACAACTTAGTTAAGATTCGAACTTTAGTG
This sequence comes from Haliotis rubra, assembly GCF_003918875.1. Lineage (NCBI taxonomy): Eukaryota > Metazoa > Mollusca > Gastropoda > Lepetellida > Haliotidae > Haliotis > Haliotis rubra. Next base: position 86,079 of record NW_025767716.1, on the reverse strand, counting down.
ACCATACAGTTTGACAGAAAACTGTGAGTTTGATTTCATTGCTGTGTGTATATGGCCATTCAAAACATCGCCATTGGAGAGTGAGTGAGTATGGTTTTACGCCGCTTTAAGCAATATTCCAGCTATATCAAGGCGGTGGCCCCAGAAATTGGCTTCACACATTGTACCCATGTAGGGAATCGAACCCGGGACCTCGGCGTGACGAGCGAACGATTTATCGACTAGGCTACCCCACCGCTGTAGAGGAATCAGTCTGCGGAAGAAGCATATTCCATAGGGAGCAAAACACAAAGTAATTGAAATAGCAATGGTTCACAGAAAATCTCTGTATGAAGTTATCAGCATTTCCATCACCTTCAATTATCCATGAATCAAACAAGAATTCGTGTTGTAAAGAAGATCAACATGGCATTAAAACGTCGGTCTATATTTCGCAAATCATCGTAGGACTTGTCATCAGAGGTTCGGATATGCATTCGAATTATCGTAGTCATATGTTATTCTGCGTCAGTTCTATCTTGCATATGTTAACAATGTAAATAAATTATAGAGATGACAGACATTTGATAATAAAGAATAGTGCATATTTATAAAGCGCACATATCCACGCTCGCAAGCACGCGCTAAGATATTATTACACCGGATACCCCAAGCTACCTTAGGCGCTAGAATGTTATACATAACCTCACTTCCCTAAGGTGAGAGCATATGTATCACATGCGCTTCGTTGTTGGTCAGGACTGAAATCTTAGAAACTCTCAGGAGTCAAGCTGCCAAAAACGCTGTTAAACACATGCTGTCATCCATCGAAGTACTCTCGGCGCCCAGCGTTGCTTAATTTCAACTGTTTTGTGACCTGAGCTCTATGCACAGGACCACACATCACTTGATACTTGGGCGTCAAAAAATGTCCATATATATCTCAATACAAACATAACAGTGATCATATATTTTACAGGTTGGATTTGTATATCAAATGCTCAGGATACCAAGGACTATTAAGAATGGATTGGTTAGGATTTGAGGCTGTCTGTTTGCAGGCTGATTTCATGAAGCTGGAACATTAAACTACAACTCACAACTGGATTAATGCATGTCATCTATAGTCTCGATTCAAAGGTGAGTTCATAATCCTGTGGTACGTTTGCGAAAGATCCTCCACGTGGCTCTGTGTTCACCTTAGCTCCAGGTGGGAGGGACACTTTGAAATGCCTCATGATTCCAGCCAGCAGAAGATGCAGTTCCGGCTTGGCCACGCTCTCTCCGAGACAAACTCTTCTTCCCGCGGAGAACGGAAGCCAGCTCTCTGGTTTGGTAGCCATCTTGCCATTCTGGTCAAGGAACCGATCTGGATTGAATATATGCGGGTCACTCCATTGCTCTGGATCCTGATGCAGCGCGTAGTGGTTGATGACCAAGGTTGTTCCTTTTGGAATGTCATAACCACCTGAAAAATTAATATTTGAAAAAAGTTTTTAGGCAGTGATGGGCAAGAACAAGTAGTGATATCTTCCTCAAAGTCGCAGTTACCCAATTTATGATACACACACGAAGGAGTGAACTCAATTAAAAATTACTCACATCCACCACTATCCCAAAACACCCATACCCGTGAACATCCAGGATAGAATTTGTCTTCAGCAACCCATGCTTGTCGCAAGATGCGACGAACGACATCGGGTGGTCAGGCTCGCCAACATGGTTGACACTTGTCACCGTGTCCCAATTGGTAGATCGATGCTTTTGCTGTTGATCACTAGAATTTCTGGTCCAGACTCGTTTAATTACGGACCGCCGCAACATAGCTGGAATATTGCTGAGAGCGACCTTAAACAACCACCCAACAAAATCACCCATCATCCCTGCACAACCTAAGAATATTAAATGAACTGTCCTCGTATGACGTAAGTCCGTTATTTGCCAAAGTAATGTGATGAAACCGTCATCAACAGATTACAACAATACAATAAAAGGGAAAAATGACGTGTAAACCCCTGGCATGTTTTGCCTCTGAAATGTGAATTTGACGTGTTAGTAAATAAGTCCATCCAACGCAAAAATGAATAGCCATCAAAATTTTGTTCCGTGGCCAATATTGAAAATATCTATATATCTCCAACATCGTGGACATCGTTGAAAAGAGACCTACCGACTTTCGTATCGCACAGTGCTTTATGGGGAAGTCCGCTTGGTACCACAGTGTGGTGCCTCATACTCTCGTGCAGCACAGCGTCAGTGTAAGGGAGACTACTCCTGTCTGATACACTGGGGAATTGACGTTCACCTGCACATTTGTAAGCCTGTATTAGGTACGAGAAAATCTGAAGGTCATATCAGGTCAGGTGGAATTATTCTTGATAAGTCTGTGTTGTATTAACGGAATTCATCCTATCATGATACCATCATAAAATAACATATTTTACTATATCACAAATATGGATAATATCCTACCATCATATCATCTTAATACTTTATCATCGTTTTACGGTTGCTTTATCCGGCTTTACTTTAGACCGCGTTGTTCATTGTAAATCCTTAGCCTTTTGTCAAGACACTTATTGACCAGTGGTAAGCATAAAAGGTATTCGTAACATCCCATCCCACGAGTTCTCAGGTATTGATGGATAAATGGGTCACTGACCATGAACCAAACTACCTAGAAAACGTATCAGTCACCACGATTAAGTTAGGAGTTTCGACGTTCAACAGAGCAACAGAGTATGGGTGCCATTATTTACTCTCTCGGCCGTTACCGTAACTTCGCCGATTCAATAAACATTGCTGCTGTCACGGTAAACTTAACGCCTTAATCGGAAAACCTATCACTGCATCATACCATATCGTCATATCTCTATGTCATAAGATCAGTGTATAAAATTATCGCTGTATCATCATCATCCCATAATTATCATCATATCTCTATGTAATGGGATCAAACGTACCCAGTGCGTCGTCGATCTCAGAGTGAAGCTTGTTTTGAATGTCTGGATGTTCTGCCAGGGCAAGTAGGGTCCACAGCAGGGTGAAGCGAGAGGTGTCCATCCCAGCTGCACATGCACAATGATCAGTGTAATTTGGACATGCAGAACGATCACTTCACACGTATTATTAAAGGACTTGAATGTTTCAGTACAAAATAGAAGAGAGACAAACGATATCCTATCGCAAACACAAAATCAAAATTGAATGTTAAATGGCTGTATGAACAATTTAGATCATAGAATCTACGCATTAACCATTCCACCTGGGGCCTGTGTGGCAAAACATGTTTCCTATTTGATACAAAACAGTTGTCCAAAAATGTAACTAAACGTTAACACTTACAGGAAGAGAGACATTGGATCGACGAAAACGTACACAAAAGGTAAGTTCAAATATGTACCGGCAAATATATCAGACAGAGTTTGAGTGATATGGGCGTCAGTCATTTGTGACATCACATCCGGGCCTTCCTCCTGATAGGCTTCTTCTTGAGCCAGCAACATGGCATCACAGAAATCACGGATGTTATCTGTTTGGACAACGTAAGGAACAAAACGATTGATAGAGAGAAGCACATTAATGCTTCTCTTATTGCCATGAGAACATCTATGTTATTATGCTTAACAAAGATCGTAATATATGGAATAAGAGAGAATCTTTCCTGTTTCTCAAATAGCTCCTTCAAGTGCAGAAACCAGATCATAATCTGCAATCTGTGTACAAATTCCACTTGTCAGTATGAGTGAACAAAACGTAATGAGATGTGATATTTTTCTGTCAAAGCCCTACTTCTACAATATCTGTCATACTCAGTTTCTGAAACTCTTGAATCTTTTCGTAGGCATTTATGGATGTATACCACATTCAGAACCTATAGAAATGAATATTTGTTGCTACTATTTTACAGATTGAAATTAGTGTTAGGTATTGCGATAATTTTCGCATTGTGATATATTGTGATATGTGTTGGCGTATTGCAATATGTATTGCAATATACTGCGAAAGTCTAACAGATGGTATAAGCTAATGAAATTATTGCTTCCTCTCTTTTGAAACAATGCCACTGACCACTGTCATGACACAGATGTGATTATACAAGAGATCAATATGTTTCCAAATTGAAGACATCGCTCTAAAGTTCTGACCAATAAACATTCTCAAAACTATTAATGTGTAATAATACAAAGGAAACACAAATGTTATTAGTACTTTTTACTACATCACGAAAATTACCGATCATGGTCACGGAAATTGCCGATCGTATCGGGTAAACGGTTCGCGAAAAGTGTACCGCTATATATCTTATTGTGAAGTTCAAATTGCAATATACCGGTTAACCGATATTATCGCCCACCCCTACTTTAAATAAATGAATACAGCAAAGAGGGTGCTGATCAGGCTGATGGATCTCATCAGCATTCCAGGTACCCTTGCCCCATTTACACACAGTTCAGGCAGCAAATGAGGCTTCTCCGAGAAAACCTTGCTTTGCCAACCATGATGAAGAACCTTCTGGAGAGAATGGACACACACACACACACACACACACACACACACACACACACAACACACACAACACAACACAACAAAACAAAACAAAACAAAACAAAACAAAACAAAACAAAACAAAACAAAACAAAACAAAACAAAACAAAACAAAAACAACAACAACACTGCATCACTAGCCAGTGTGTCAAAATAGCTGTGCTCCTGTAGAGGTCCCGTGTTCTCCTGAAATGTTTTATGAGATCAGACTATGGACACCAGGAACAAAACGGGGTCTGACAACAGTATACTTGAGATCCAAGCAAGACATTTCAGAGGCAAGGTGTGTACATTTGCCTTGTCTTTTTCTCATTCTCATCAATCACACTTCTGAAAAAATGGACTCAATGATAAAACTTATTTCAGTCGCTTTATCAGGACAAGATCAGGTTCCTTGGCTCGGATACATCTAAGTCTGTATTTGGGGCTATCATTTTCCAAAATGCCCTGCACGTATTGTAGGTTGTGACATGAGTGGACCGTTGTGTCAAAACCACAAGCATGGCGGAGACGATAATTAAAGGACCAAGCAACGCCATTATGACACTGTGCCAGAGCCGGGTATTACAAAAGCGTAGTTGGACAGTCTTACATTTTGACGAGAAATCGCATATTGACGTTTATCAGCGGGAAAAGACCGGTTTTGAGCGGTCTTGAGCTTCTCTGCACGTTAACTCGGTCCAGCGGTCGTTCAGATAATAAAACGCTTCGCTTGCTTGACATTTATCACTATACCGTCAGAACCGTCTACAAAATACTCGCCGACGTTGAGATGATGTCCAATTTCCTCAGCTCTTTCACGAAAGCTAATATTTTCAACATCCTTAGCTCTTTTGAGTCAGCTCAATTTATTGTTATCATGATTTAAATCTAAAATGAAGATCATAGTGTAACAATGAAGGTAAAAAGCGATTAACCTTTAGCGAAGTGGAAAAAAACCTGTATGTACCTTTACGTATGGTCCGTCGATGTTTGTCAATTTCTCCATTCAGTGAAGCAAAGAATATACCCAATTCTTTCAGGATAGTTCTAAGCTTCTTGGTGTGATAGAGACGGAGAGGTGGAATTACGTCCTCAAGAAAGCCGTTGCCGGTGTCTTCCACAAAGATATTCAGAACATGCAGCATATTTCTGAAGTAGTTGTCACTGACCTCGCATCTGTTATGGTTTAGATCACAGTGATAGTGTCATTGGTATCAATGATTATAGGAGGATAAGCTTCGCTATCCCACCTTTGTTATTGTTATCTCATTATCATATGTACATGTATCTTGTATATAAACTGGTGTACCCCATCATTCCCCCCACATGCTTGAAAACGGTATAAGAAGCTATACCAAAACGTCGCTATTGTAAAAATATAGAAGTTAATTATCCATAAAGTCTTGTCATCTCTATACGACCAACTTCTAGAATGCCACTCAAACAAATCAAATAAACCCATACTAGGGAGTACCGGTATAAAGTTGCAGGATAAGCCCATATTAGGAAGTACCGGTATAATGTTTCAGGATAAGTCCATACTAGGGAGTACCGATAACATGTTGGATAAGAAGCCAGTGTTAGGAAGTGCATGTAGAACGAGGCAGGATAAGCCTATATTAGGAAGTACGTGTAGAACGTGGGATGATAAGCCCATATTAGGTTGTACTGGTACTGGTAAGCCCATATCAGGAAGTGCATGAGGAAGGTGGCAAGATAGGCCCATATTGGTATGTCCATTTAATGTTTGAGTTTTCTTAAGGTTACCTTTGGCCACAGGTGCCATAGATCCCGATATTGAACGCTGGACAAAGTTTACTCACGTGAAATTGAAGCAGATATTGTTGATGATGTTGAACACAATGAGGGAGACAGCGTGATGAGGATTGAAGGGCCCCTTAATCTCCTTTATCATCGCGATGCCTTTGGTCAGTGAGCGCTCTATCCCCTCGTCGAGGTGGTTACCAGTCATGTAGTGTCTGAATAAGCCGGAGAGGAACCGAAAGCGATGACACGGACAATATGTTATTGCTGGAGTCATCACAGATCGAGGCAGTCGTGGCATTAGTTCACAAGGAATAACTACATTTACAACTTGTCATACTGTATTGCAACACATTTTCTTCAATTTTCCATACATGGATGGAAATTCGTGCGAACTTTAGTTTGGGAACATCCCTTAAGATTCGGTGCAAGTGGATTAGCAAGGCTGAAAACTGATTTTTATATTACTTGGATGGTTTTTGTTTGTTTCACTGAAGGGTGGTGCCATTTTGGTTTGTCTAAAACTTGTACACGTAAAATGGCGAGTCGTGTTAACCCCCCGTATTTTGTCACATTGTGACTACATCGGGTTTCTTAATGAAATTTAAACATGTTTAAATTATTGTAAGAAATATACTAGTAAAGTAATGGGTATTGGCTGGTAAGCCCCCTTAGCTATCCAACAGCCCCGTACCCGTGAAGGTCCGGTTTAGAATATTGATCTTCAGTAACCCATGCTTGTCGAAAGAGGCGGCTAACGTGACCGTCGCCATATAGCTGGAATATTGCTGAGTGGGGCGTAAGACTAAACTCACTCACTCCAACAGCCTCGTACTGTTATCACCAATTGCAATGTCGTATCTTACTCAAACCGTGAGTCAGAGATTGTCTTCCTTCTATACCAGTAAACTGTTATCTTATATGACAATATATTTTATATAAAGCAGCTCACTTCAATGCCTTTGTTGCCAACTTCCTGTGTAGTTTCCAAGTAGGGCTGTAGTCACCGAAGACGATATTCTTCCCTCCATCACTAAAGAGGTTCGCTTGGGAAAAATACAATATACACTTAAGCGTGCATAAAATAATGCATTTACTATTTTGTCCCGACACGGTATTTTTGAAAGGCCCTCATACATGTATGTACGTCTACTACTATTTACGTTGGAGATATACTGACATTTAGTAAAAGAGAATATCGTTAAACAGAATACTTTTGGACCTCGTCACCCGTAACTATGGCTGCACTTTAGGCATCAATGTATTATTTTAAATGAAGAAATGAAAAATTATGAGCATACAAAGGAGAAAAAGCAACCACGTGTCTTTTTGCATGAAGCCCGTAAAGAGCCCAGTAAGAACTGTCTTCAGCAACTGATGCTTGTCGTAAGAAGCGACTAACGGGATCGGGTGGTTAGGCTCGCTGACTTGGTTGACGCAAAGTTGGTTGTCATCGTATCCCAATAGCGTAGATGGATGCTCATGCTGTTGATCACTGGACTGTCTGGTCCAGACTCCATTATTTACAGACCGCCGCTATATAGCTAAACTAAACTCACTCACTCACTTTTTGTATGATATATATGTTCTTGTCCAGCTAGGAGCAGTAGACGTGGAGACTGTACGTCATCAAGCCAAAATCTTGATCACTACAAGATGTGTATCTTATTAAAACAGGTTGTAAAACGATTATTTGACAGCTCAAAATAAACGAAACCCAAGTCTAATGATATAATTTTGGATGAAATAGAGATGCTATCAATCGTCTCATATTTACCGGTATATGACTCGGGCCGCCCTGCAAAATCAGCCTGTCTTTTAACCAGCGCCTCCATCACGACGTCGATATTGTTCAGTCCGATCATTGTCATATGTCCTGTAACGTGAACATTCTATTTTCATAACGTTCATCAGATATTTAACTGATCCATCAAATGACGCCCATCATTTGATAGATGAATGTGTGTTAACACTCGATACATTAATTCTGTCATATGTATATTCTATACAAGTTGATCAAGGAAGCATTTCAGAAATTTTCCCCAAACGACTATTGCGACCCAAGGAGATGATTCATCACATGCAACACTATCTCTTTACAGTACTTGGATGTCTGAAAGAACTTCTCCAGAAATATACTTCAAGCAAAAACCTGAGATCCAATGATCAACTTCTATTTACCACCCCCAAGATCAATCTCAAATCCTTCGGCCAGAGATCATTGTCATTCTCTGCTCCTTCTCTCTGGAACTGTCTTCCTTTTGATATCAAAACCTCCCCATCTTTAGCTGTCTTCAAGTCCAAACTTACAACCCATCTCTTCTCCAAGTACTATCCTTGATACCTGCGCTTTGAGCAACCGCAACGGATGGAAAATAGCGCAATATAAATGCACTTATACTTATTATTATTATGTTTTAGAGATTAAAGATAGTTTGTAGCAGAGAGGGTTCGTATTATTATTATTATTGAAAATGTGAATACTCCATATGGCCAAACACGGATGTATGTATATCAGTGTACACGCAATAGCGTATGTCAAGGATATTCTGAGTCTCCTGGTGGAAATGAGAGAAGAATGTCTCCCTGGACATATACTAAGAAGCAAAAGAAACGTCAGTTTGGAATTGTCCTTCACAGAAACGGATAACTGTAAGCTCATTCAATGTTTTGTTGTATATTTTTCACAACATCTCCAACTTTACCTGAGCAGAGACATTCCTTCCCAAACTCAGAATGGAACCCAGGAAGTGGTCTTAAAAACGCAACCTGATCTCGGAGATGGTACGGTGTTCCCCATGTGTTTCATGCAACTTTGCTGCATGTGCTGTTCACAAGGACGAGCCCTATAAAATGCACCCCCAAACCTGATTGAAACATTCACATTACAACGTCAGCAGGATGCCGCGACTCATGACAGCTCAGACGAACCAAGCGCTAGGAAGACTTGAAGCTGGCCATACTGCACAAGCAGTTGCCAATCACTTCCAGGTCAACGTTCGGACCATTTCCAGGCTGCAGCAACGTTTCCGGGCCACCAACACCACAAATGATCACCCCCGTACTGGCAGACCAAGGGTGACCACAAGAAGACAAGACCGCCATGTTGTGCAACAGCATGTACAGAATCCCTTCATGTAGGCATCCGAAACAACACGCCAGACAGTGGGAACACACGGAAGACCAATCAGTACTGATACAGTACGCCGACGTCTTAACAGCGGGAACCTCCATTGCCGTAGACCTTACCGTGGACCTATCCTCATCCCTCGCCATCGGCATGAACGTCTACAGTTTGCCCTACAACACCAAAACTGGCGATACAGGCAATGGAGAACTGTTCTGTTCACAGATGCGAGTCGGTGTATCAACACCGGAACAACATTTTCCAGCATGATAACGCCCGGGCCCATACTGCCAGAGCTACACGGGACTTCCTACAGCAGAACGGTCTCAACATTATACAGTGGCCAGCCCTTAGTCCTTATTTAAACCCAATTGAACATCTTTGGGATGAAATTCAGAGGAGACTGAATAATGTCATACCAAGGCCGAACACAGCCGATTTATTGCGCCAGGCCTTTCCCAGAGTGTGGTTCAAGGTGCCAATCATCAATCGATTGGTGCACTCCATGCATAGACGCGGTTCTGCAGTTATTGCCGCTCGAGGTGGACACACTAGATACTGAAGTCAAGAGTCTGAATGGACTGAAAACGTTCACGTAAAGTCTTGAAATTGTGCTGAGGTATTCAATGATGTGTCAAGATATTGCACACAAAAAATGTTTTTGATCTGCATTTATGTCAATTTCTGTAATGATTTGATTACAGTGCCTATGTAGTTTTGAATTCGTACCGACGTTTATTTTGCTGCTGAGTATATTTTATACAAATGTAATTTTACTTTGTAAGTGGCCAAATTCTTCTTTTGGCAATTCTGTTTGGAATTCTCCAGTATAATACAGCTACTTTCAGTGGCATTTTAGAAGTAGGGAATACAATATTGAACAATCTTTCTGGATAACAACTTCTTATATTTCGTGCGTGCGACATTTCGATACAGATTCTTGATTCCTGCTTGACAACGGTACAATCATCTGTATCGAAACGTCGCACTCACCAAATAAAAGAAGTTGTTATCCATAAAGTTTGCTCAATATATTACAACCAGTGTAAAATACATAAGGTATCTCTATTCTATTCACGACCATGTTGAAGACTTCACCATTTCTGTCCCTTTGATCGCTTGGGGCGGTGGGGTAGCCTAGTGGTTATAGCGTTCGCTCGTTACAATGAAGACCCGGGCTCGATTCCCCACATGGGTACAATGTGTGATGCCCATTTCTGGTGTCCCCCGCCGTGATATTGCTGGAATATTGCTAAAATCGGCGTAAAACGCAACTCACTCACTCAGTGACTTTGACCACTTTCTCTTGCTCACAAGTGTCCAAAGAGGGCACTGGTTGTTCCAACCGATCTGAACACTATGCTGGTGTAGCGAATGAGTAAAGGGTATACGTGGTACTGAATTAGATATATTTTACATTGGAAAAGAGGAGAAAATTACAGCTTCTGAATGAATATCCGTGACTAGGAGCGGATCCAGGATTTTGCAACCTTCACCGACCACTACTCCCACCCCTTCTCTGGATCCGCCCCTGGTGACTTCTGACTGTTTACTCACCCATATTGAACTTCACAACTGGACCATACTCAGCCTTCCACTCCGTCAACTTCTCGTAGATAGTTTTGTTCCTGAACTCTGAAGTTAAAATGACATCTTGCATCTGATTTTTAGAAACTAACGACATTAGTGTTAGCATCATATTCCAGAACACTCACATGTTTGTATGATATTTCTTCTGTTACCAATGACATTTAACGCACCCGACCCCTGAAGATCCCGGTTAGAATTGATGTTCAGTAACCCATGCTTGTCGTAAGACGCCACTAACGGGATCGGGTGGTCAGGCTCGCTGACTTGGTTGACACATGTCATCGTATCCTAATTGCGTAGATAGATGCTCATGCTGTTGATCACTGGATTGTCTGGCCCAGACTCGATTATATACAGACCGCCGCCATATAGCTGGAATATTGCTGAGTGCGGCATAAAACTAAACCAACTCACTGGGTTGCTGAAGACCTATTCTACCCGGATCTTCACGGGTCTAAAATATATGTATATACAGACATGGACTGCTTCACTGGCTTTATCAAATAAGTGTTTTTATTACAAACTATTTAAATCACAAATAATTCAGGAAGATTACCTTTATAGGATTACCGTTAAAAAGTTCCGATCTGCTCTTTCACGTTTAAGATGTTCCTCCCATGATATTTTTATTGAAACGGGACGTTATTAAAACATTAGTCGGGACCAAAACATTTGTAATGTTTGTAACTTAAGTTCAGTTGAAGATGAATATCATTTTCTGCTTGTATGTCCTGTTTACTTACAACTGAGAGAAAGATACCTGCAACCCTATTACTTTACATACCCAAATTTAACTAAATTTCATTTATTGTTATCAAATACAAATGGTAAAGTTCTGCAAGATTTAGCTATGTTCATTTATCATGCCTCCATGTACAGATTTAACATAATTTCAAAATGAGTCTGCAATCTAGCTGGATGAGCTTTTACAATTCTATTTATATTTTTATACTATGTCTGATTGTATATTTTGTATTGTAATATACTATAGGCATATGGCCTTATTAAGTACCGAAATAAACACAAACACAACACATCTGTGACAGTCTAGTTGTTTTACTGTCCTTTGTTGACAGATTTTACAAAATAACTTTTCTTTATTGTTAAAGTATATATTGTTATAGTCACGATATGGCTGCAATATTGCCGATGTGATTCTAAATCTTACCTAACTCACTCACTCACTCAAAACGTTACGAAATATACACTCGCATGACGCCCCCATATGCAACCGATGCTTGTCGAAAGACGCGACTAACGGGATATGCTTATGAGGCTGGCTGACTTGATTGACACCTGTCATCTTTTCCAAAGTGCCTTGATTGTCAATCACTGGTTTCCCTGGTCCAGACTAGATAATTTACACAAAGCCATCATTAAGCCAGAATAATACGGTAAACATCAAATATACCAACCAACCTAGGAGGTTCCCAAGTAATGGCCATCCTCGGGGTCCAGGGGGTAGATTGTACCTCTTCTTGCTGATCAGATAAATGGTTACTCCGGCAATTGTTCCCACTAGAACAGCCCGACCGGTGAGACTCCTAGGTAACCATTCCTCCTTCCCCTTGAGAAAGTCCAGTAGCTGGTCCAGATAAGGGACGCTCTCCAGTAGCTCCATGTCCAGTGTCTTCTGCCAACACAAGGACTCGCATCGACATTTAGACTTTACGTATGGCATAATTAAGTATGTTTTTTCACGAGTCAAAAAGCATGAACGTATTGAAGTCTGTTCTTGCAATGAAATACATAATTAGTGTTAAATTCGTCACTGGTCAATGCGCACGAACGTGCAACACAAACAACACGACGACAGGCTTCCGCGTCCCTTGTCGATGCAATCTGTCGAAGCACGCATAAAATACCTCTGGAAGGTTTCTGGTAAGGGACGGTTCATAATTTATGGCCGGTGGGGTGTGTTTGGGAGAGGTGTTTGTGTGTGTGGGGTGGGGGTTGTGGTGGTGATGATAATATTTAAGGAGCAGCATGTACAATGTGAATGGCAACCCCCCTAAAATGAACAAAGTAATTAAGTGAACCCCCCTGCGTGACATGTACAAACTCAATGACAAACCCCTCCCTTCCCATAATTGCTAAGCATAATTTTTAAATATATGTATGTACACATCTGCTGACACCGCGCCACCTACCCAGAACAAAATGGGTGCCCCCCCCCCCTAAATATTCATCATCACACCCTAGCCATAAATAATGAACGGTCCCTTACACCAATTAGTGTATTGTCACTACTTATTATCCCCAAAGCTGATACCCGAGAAACAACGAAGGAGTGAACTCAATTAACAATCACACTCATCCACCACTATCCCAAAGTACCCATACCCGTGAAGATCCGAGTTGTAACTGATCTTTCGTAACCTAACCCATACTTGTCTCCCCCCTGTGAAGATCCGGGTTAGAATTGATCTTCAGTAACCTAAGAGGCGACTAACACATGCCATTGTATCCCAATTGCGTAGATGGATGCTCATACTGTTGACCACTAGTTTGTCTGGTCCAGACTAGATTACTTACAGACCGCCGTTTTACAGCTGGAACATTGCTGAGTGCGGCGTTAAAAGGCAAACCAACCAACCCAATCCTTAATCAAGTACGTGCATGTGTGCTATTATCAGTATTATCAGGACCTGTGAATGTTATCATATACTTGACCTAAAGCTGTTTAAAGCTCACTTAAGCAAATTAGATACTTTCATAATCTTCACCATTATTATATCAATTTGTACACATGTAGGGGAACTTTGTCGGGGGCTTGCTTTGTCAAGAAACAACTTGGGGGCGGCAGTTATTCACATTGTACATACTTCCTCGTAAAATCAACACTCACACACACGCACACACACACTCACCTCGCCATAAATCATGAGTGAGTGACAGTTCAACATCTAGAATATCACCATTTGGGTATTAAAACTGGCATTTAACTTAAAAAATATATGATTATTAGGACAATACAAAATAAAATTGGGCTATAGATCGCCAACAACTGAAGAGTAGATCAGCATACTAGTGACCCATAAATCAAGGACGGTCCCATAATTGTAGGAGGTTGGGTCTTGTTTCAAAGTGGAAACATCTATGCCAGACGCTCGCCCAACATATGTGATCTCTGTACGAACAACGGCAGATATAGGTCACGCTTATTGACGTGACATGACGAAATCGCGGGTAAGAGAGAGCAAGCGGTTCAGGGATTTAGTGAATACAAATAGCAATGTCAGCTGTATACGTGTGGTAAATGCGCAGTTTTCCATAAATTTACACAGGATGTATGTTCACGGTTAGGAAGGAAATCGATGCATCGTGGCATGTGGACCTTTTATATTAAATGCCAGGGATGTAACTACCTTTAAAGAAAGCCTGGGCATACACATGATTGTTCCTAAAATAGTTGGACACGCTCTCAATACTATCTAAATATAAAGCTTTGAAACTATCGGGGTTACACGAAAAAATTGGCTTGCTGTACGCATGAATACAAGCAAGGGAAGGGTTGTTAGTTGGTGACATTTCAACCCTGCTACAGGGGTCTCACAGTCGTAAGTGGACCAGCGTACGGCTATCGCGTTGGCCTACATTGAAAAACTAGCTATGTGAACCGTTCAAACGCCTTCAACTGCTTGGTCACTTTATAACAACATATTGCCAAGCAAAAACAAACACTAGTGCTGTTAACTTTACCTGTTTACAAGCTGAATTTACCTGTTTGTGAAACGGCCGATTGGAGGCGGGCTATCCTATCGGGTTCTGTTAAGGATCCCTTAGCCACAGAGGGTCTGTACCGGTAAAGTAAATATATAAGAGGGTGTCAACGGGTGTGCACACTCGTCGTGAAACGAGTTTAACATCGTGTTGACGTTTGTTGCACTTATATCGCTACTTGATTGCACGCGTTTGTGTGGCTGAATGTATTTATTCGATGTTATGATAGTACTGAGCCCGCTGAGATACCATGCTTCGGTTTATCTTGAATATCCCGCTGAAACACATTTTACTGACCGCCTCCGTGGTGTAGTGGTTAGAGCGTCCGCCCGGAGAGGGGAAGGTCGCGGGTTCGATCCCAGACCGCGTCATACCAAAAAGACGTTAAAATATGGTACTTGTTGGCCCCTGTCTGGCGATCGGCATTACTGGGTACACCAAGGACTGGTCGGCTCGGAGTCAGTATAATGTGTCTGAGTGGGGTACTCATGCTTCACTACCGCATGGTATCTCAGTGGGCTAGCACTATTAAACCAGATTAAGTCTGGGCTAGTACAAGTAGCCGCACATACACATTCACACGCATGCACGTCGTCATATGAGCGAAATATTCTCATGCACGACGTTAAAACCCAATTTCACCTCACCTCACCTCACTAACTGATTATTCATATCTGTAGTTCACACTTTCATCATTCAGAATGTTGTAGATCCATTAATTTTCCAAATATGATTGTTAACTTCCAAAATCTGAGTTTATTGTTTTGTGACATGTAAAAAAAGCGAGGTGACGTTTCTTTCGCCTGTGAGGTTATATGCTTTGTTGTGTTTGATTGGTTTCCAAAGTGACATATGGATGTTATGCAAATTCTTGTGGCGTATGGCAATAGTAATCTGAATACCGTTTCAGTTAATCCCAAGTGCATCTTAAGTAAGTGTTTATGAAAAGGTGTTATCAATAGGAGGACGTGTCTGTGAATATTACCATAAACTTAAAATAAATCTAAGTGAATAGAAGCGACAAATCCCTTTCCATATCCATAAGAAATATCTACTAAAAGTAGGGTCGACTGTACAATTCTGTCTTTATCATGCATATACATTTATTTCGGCAATATTACAGCTGTACAATGTTGTTTGTAATCAATCGAGGTTGCACCAGGCAATTCAGTGATAGTCACCATGTGATAGCATGTATTTATGAATCACTGTGAAATAGTGATGATACCAGTTGTCCACGTGTTGTGAGCGTGTCATTTATGGACAATTAGATCCAACGGAAAAACATATTGAAATGTAAGTGGCTGTGTATGGCACCTCTACTATATATGTTTGTGTAAAGCTGATTTTAAGTTGTTTAACCCGTTACATTGCATATTGAAACATGTTGTTTTCGTATTGTTATTCAGATACTGATAATCTTGTGCCAATTGTAAATAGTAAAATTGACTTATCATTTCAGTTACATCCTGTGTTTTATGTTAATGTTACTGTTATCAATATCATCACGACCTCTGAGTGAGTGAGTGAGTGAGTTAAGAATTAACGTCACATCGGCAATATTTCAGCCATATCGTGACGAGAACATATTTGACATTGAAATGTTATATGTGTATATTATAAAAACCTGTCTGCAAAGGACAGTAAAACAACTAGAATATCACAATTCCAACTAAAACTAGTGTGGAAATTTAAAACGAATACCACTATTTGGACAATACAATATAAAAACTGGCTATAGATCGGCAATAACGGAAGGTAGATCACCATACTAGGGACATCACGACCTCTCAATATTACCATAAACTAAGCTCATTACTTAAAATATTTGGTTATAATCATCGCCACTAACAGAAACTAAATCTCTTCTCTATCTTGGAGTTCTTTTTTCACATTTCTGACATTTTGGAACACAACAAACTGAAAAGTGAAGAGAAAGAAATGTTCACTCATTCTATACAAATATGTTAGAGTTCACAGCGCCTTTTCCATTTAGACTATTCTTATATTCAGTTTGGTATTTGTTTGTTTATGTTTCCAATTTTAAATGAAAAAACATTCGAGGAATTGGTCCCATTTCAGAGAAGTAATTCAGACATAAAACAAAATGAATATTTGAGAGCAGGCATGTCTTTATCATGGGCTTTTTGAGGTCACCCTCTTCGTTGTATGTAATGCCCTGTGTGTAAACTGTTTAACATGCCCGTTATAGTGAGTGAGTGAGTTTAGTTTTACGTCTCTATGTGAGTGGGTGAGTATGGTTTTACGCCGCTTTTAGTAATATTCCAGCAATATCAAGACGGGGACACCAGAAATGGGCTACACACACATTGTACCCATCTGGGGAATCGAGCCCGAGCCTTCGGCGTGACGAGCGAATGCTTTTACGACCAGGCTACCCCTACAGCCCCCGCCCTTTATAACCCTACAGTATACAGTACATGTGTTCATGTAGGTTGGGTGTTATTTACAAACTGGACACACATTCACAACAGGACGCTGTGTAGTATCTCTCCATTTCACTAAATCAGCCCAGACACTCATAAGTCATACGATCGTTGCACACACAACGCCAGATATAGGTCACGCTATTTGACTGAACATGACGAAATCACGGGTTCGACATGTGCTAAATGTAGACCAGATCAATATGAAAGTGTCAACGGACAATTCGATTTATCGTGTCTTGTAAACCTGCCATGGACCATGCAAGTAAGGTGAGGGTAGTTGATGACGTGTCAACAGTGATTCAACACTGCTACTGTTGGGTTCTGCCAATAATAACAACACAACGACGAGCCTCTGTGTCACTTGGCCTGTGTCACTTCGGGACCCTCTGCATGTTAATTGACTGCGCAGGATCGTGCTTACCTGCACATACCCGCAAAGGGACGTCGTTGGTCGATCATTTGTATTTATTTATTTATTTATATGTATTTAATAAGCGCCAATATCCAGATCACCTGCTCAAAGGCGCTTGGTTTTTTCCCTCGAGCATTGTCAGTCTCAAACGGCACAATGTATTATCAATCTCAACTCCATACAACTCTTGCAGCCACTAGGCGCACCGAGATAATGTGGCTTTCCCATCCTAGCGAAGTACCCATTCACAGCTGGGTGGACTGGGACACATAGTCACAGTACTTTGTCCAAGTTTTACTGCATGTTGCTGTACCCGCAACTAGGTGTTTGCACGTATTCATGTGGCCAACATATGATCATATACCAACGAATTCGTGGGTTCTTTTAAGTGCACAGGGTTGTGTACTGTACACTAGGGGTTGTGACAACACTGAGAGAGTCTGCACGCAAAGTGGACTCCAAGGTGTTTACACCCGGTCACGGGTGGGCCCAATCCCATCACCTCATGCTCGCTGGATTACTAGCCTGGCGCCGTAGCCAGCTCGCCCAGCTCGTAGGTAAGGACACTTTGCGAGACCTTAGTATTTCTGGTGTTAAACAACGTTTCACACCTTTCCGAACGGTCTCGTGGTTGTTAGTTGACAGCAAGGAACAGATAATTCTTGCAGGAATAACAAACTTCCGATCTAACCATCCCCAAATTAGCCAACTATTACGACTGTCAACAGCTGTGACAACCAAGCATGGTTGTACACTTTGTCCGGTCTAGTAAAGTCATATTTGGCGGTCGAGCAATTTGGAACCAAAACAGGTTCTTGAATATACGCTTGTCACCGGAAATCTGGTACCGAAGGTAAGCCGGGCAAAGGGAACCGGGAACCTGCTTAGTACCGGAAGGAGCGCCTCGCGAGACTAACAGGCCTTATTGCAGTAACAGATGATCACTGGATTGTCTGGTCCAGACTCGATTATTTACAGACCGCCGCCATATAGCTTGAATAATGCTGAGTGCGGCGTGAAACTAAACTCACTCACTCAGTCACTCAGTAACAGATATTACAGCTACAATGGTCTCAAGGTCGTAAGTAGACCAACGTATCGCTGTCGTGTTAGCCCAGCTATGTGAACCGTTCAAACGCCCTCACCCTGCTTGGTCATTGGAAAGCACATTGTTAACACTACCCGTTGACAAACAGATCAAACTTGTGAAGCGGCCAATTGTAGAACGACTGTTCTGGTCCTGGTTAGGACGAAACTATGTAAATATCTAAGAGGGTGTTAACAGGCGTACCATTTCTTCGTGAATTGGGTTTCAGCATCGCGTTGAAGATTGCTGCGCTTAAATTGCGACTTGATTGCACGTGTGTGTGTTGTTGAATGTACTTGTTCGGTCTTGTGATGATTTTATAATCGTACTGAGCCCGATGAGATATCAGGCCTCAGTTTAACATGAATATCCCGCTCAACACATTATACTGAATCCTAGGAGAACGGACCCTGTTTTATATTCTAAATGCCGAAGGCAGGGTAACAACAAGTATGATGTTTCAATGTCTTTCAATATATGGGTAATGCTAATTTTGAGGGCATTATCATTTGCAGAAGCCCTAGGTCTTCCATTAACTGAAAAACAGTTGAAAAAGACCAAGGGCTTCTGCAAATGATAATGCCCTCAAAAATAGCATTATCGTTATAATTGCTAAAATACATGGAATTTGTGTTGAAAAGAAAAAGGAAACAATGAAGGAATTTGACTGTAAGTTTACTCAAAACCAACTTCTGAGGGGGTTGACTGCCCGAATGCAATTGCGTCATCGAACAATTCAAGTGACGTCACAACAGAACGTGACGATATTCGCCCTTGGCCTTTGACAAGACCATGGCCTGCAACATGTCAAACTATGTCAGACACAACGTCAGTTGTCAGTGTTCTGTTTTGGTCCAACAAAAACGTAAATAGTGCAATTGTTAAGGTTAGCACCAGAAAGAAAGCCAATATTACCGCTATTTAAAGCGGGAATTCGGGTTGCTTTGACTTGTTTGCCCCAGAATATCTGCCAGTCCAAAGCCAAAGTCGAATGAACCGACGCACCCACAATGACGTCACTTAACAACAGAACTGATAGTGGCCCGTCGTTAAGGTTGATCGGTCCACTATCATTTGCAGCGGCCCGCAAATTTCTGATAATAGGAGGGCCGTTTCATGATAATTCCATGTGTTTTAGCTATAAGATGTTTCAATGTCTTTCAATTCATTTTAATACAATGCACCAGCCTTTAACTTAAGCCTATACACATATACGTCAGTTGGGACCCCTGTTGAACTGAGTATCGTTTTCGTTGTTTACCCAGTTATGATGGAATTTCTGGTAACACTAAGGCTGAAGTGGGACACTCAAGTGGGTATCAATGAATTACATGAAATTAAACCACTTATTGGTTATACCTGCTTGGGTTGTCAGTGCAGATTTGAAGAAGTAATCATGCGACGATTTGGTATTGGTCATTCTAGATATACTCATGAGTACCTGTTGAAAGGCGAGGATCCCCCAATTTGTATTCATTGCGATGAAGGAATCACGGTTAAGAATGTCCTGCTTGACTGTATTGAGTTTTCTATCACATGATCGATCAATATTTCAATGTAGAAACAACGAAGGATCTTTTAAACAATGTTATATATCGTTAAATACTTGGTTTCTTTTAAAGACATTGCATTGTTTGACGTTTTGTAAGTAGAAAAATAGCACCATTGCCGACGGCTGAAGTGACAGTGTAAATCCAGCTGGGGTCCATCCAGGGTGCAAACGTAGCGTACGTCCCCATGGTCCCTAGTATAGTGATCTACCTTCAGTTGTTGACGATCTGTAGCTTACTTTATAGGCTGTATGCCAGCGGCTGAAGGGGTGATATAAATCCAACTAGGGTCCGTGCAGGTAGCAAAAGTAATGTAAGTCCCCATGGTCCCTAGTTTTGTGATCTACCTTCAGTTGTTGGCGATCTATAGCCAGTTTTTATATTGTATTGTCCAAATAGTGCTATTAGTTTTAATTTTCCACACTAGTTTTAGTTGTAATTGTGATATTCTAGTTGTTTTACTGTCCTTCGTCGACAGGTTTTTATAATATACATCTATTCCATTTCAATGTCAAATATGTTCTCGTCACGATATGGCTGAAATATTGCCGATGTGACGTTAAATAATAACTCACTCACTCACTTATATGCTGTATTGTTTATGGTTTTTTATTTACTTGCTAGTTTTACATCTGAATTTGACATTTTCTGGTTGTTTTTAATGTAGGTGTCAACATGTTTCTACTTTCTCGGTTTGTGTGTCATGAATGTCTAACTTGTTTCAGTCACTACAGGTATGAAATACTGCTGAAAGACTGTCGATGTAACTAGAAGTCTTAACTCACGCACTCACTCACTCACTCACTCACTCACTAGTTGTTAGCCACCATGACCATGATCCTGTTACGTGGCCTGCTCTAAACCTAAGTAGGGCATATGTGTACATGCTGGCGTGATTGTCATCAATATATTGACCGCGGGAAATAAGCCAAAAGTGGGTGTTTCTATTCTATCTAAAATGGCCTGTTGCCATAAAAGACGGTGTATTGTACCATGTCTGTGTGTGTGTGTGTGTGTCTGTGTGTGTGTGTGTTATGTTTTCTTCTTGAATGTGAAACTACTACATCGTCATTTGTGTTATTTTGATTTGAAACCCCTGATTGAACTGTTGCACGTTCTTGGATATAGTAATGTTTTCTCCATCCAACTTGCAGCAGCACAGAGGTGTATTGTAGCGCGCGCGTGTGGAGGGGTGGGTGGGTGAAGGAGGGTATGTTTTTCTTCTTGAATTGTTAAACTACAGACTAACTCGTCCTTTGTGTTATTTTGATTTCAAACATCTGATTGAATTGTTACAGGTTATTGCATACTGTGATTATTTCTTCACGTCAGCAGCCCTAGCTGTTCTCGCCAGAATATTTATTATTATCATGCAATGGCTAGCGTTCTCGGCAGGATAAAGCCAACGGATATTTTCGGTATTCGTTGGGGTCATAATATTATTCGGATATCGATGCAAATTAGAGAGGTCATATGTAAAGTTTAGGAACTACTTTCACAGTGTCACGTGTGGGTGATCGTGTCCGGATTGACGACCGTGGTTACGGTACTGTCAGTGCTTTGATCCAAGAAAATTTATGTCTGGTTATGATAGATGAAGTTGATTACGAAGTGAAGGTAAAACTCCCTGGGGAGTATTCAACTCATGCAACCTGTAAAGCGCAGCGAATTATCACACAACCTCATCCTCACAAGGTACCCATTTGCAGCTGGGTGAACTGGGACATATAGTCACATAAGTTTGTCCAATGATACTGCACGTTACTATACTCGCAACTATGTATCTGCACGTGTTCCTGTGTTCACCATCTGGTCACCTACCATCGGATGAGTGGGTTCTTTTAAGTGCACAGGGTTGAAAAAGCCTGCAAGTAATGTTAGCTCCAAGGTATTTACACCCGGTGGGGATCGTGGCGCCTTAGACAGCTCGCACACCTTGCCCCTACCAGTCGTCATGAAGTGCTTACTGAACTGGTCAGAAGCATCTCTAATTCCCCAAAATGTTCGATGGAGTCTGGGTCTCTTTGAGCGCCATTGTAATTTTTCGATGTCGCTGTGCTAATGGGAGATGACGCCGGTGAGGTCTAGTTGTCATCCATGAATATCGGGCGACTGGCAAGGGAAGGTTATCAAAATGTGGTACGATGGCCATATCCGGTACTTCATGTTGATAATGTTGAACATTGACTGTCCAAGGTACTGCAATGATATCCAACCTGCAGTCATACGAAACGCTACAGCGTCACTGAGCCACCACCAAAAGTTCTGCTCTAAGTGATATGCCTCGTTGCGACGTCATTTACGTTTATTTTAAAATGGAACTCTCATAGTCACGTTGTGGCTGAAATACCACCGATGTGACTATAAATGTTTTAACTCACTCACTCGCTTAGAAAACTGTAGTGCACAAGCTGTAAATATGAAATGTATACCCGATGTGATTGGCGCAACGGGGAAGTGTCGAGGTGTGCATTGTGATCGGAACCAGCTGATGACATGATTTCAGTCACCTATCCTTCATATAACGATCCCGCTCGATGTCACGCCGAAGACCCGGGTTCGACTCCCCAACATGGGTACAATGTGTGAAGCCCATTTCTGGTGTCCAAATGGTGATATTGCTGGAATACTGCTAAAAGCGGCGTCAAACTTTACTCACTCAATTTTATATCGATCACTCACATTTACATAAAGATCTGGTACTATTGATCTGGTATAGTGGGGGTCCTTTGAGTTGACGACAGCAGCATGAGAGAGACGTCAACGGTTTCGTTTCAAGGTTGCTCTGGCATATATTCTGCGTGTGCAAAACAGCAGATGTTGAAAACGTCAACTTTAACTGATACCACCTACGGGAGTCAAATTAACATTTCTGTCATCTGTCGCATGACGCCAGTTGTTGACCCCATTTGTCTACGAAAGCTACTTTGAAAATGTTGATGACACCATTCAAGGCCACTTGCCCCCTGACTAGTTCATGGCAGTAAAAAGTAACTCGAGTGAGTGAGTGAGTCACACCGTCAGTATATCGGCCATATATTGACCAAACCACGTTATACATTCATGACAACTAATCCCAGATTAAAAACAAAAACTATGAACAGTAAAACAATTAGAATATCACAGATAAAGATGTAAAACTAGCTTATAAATCTAAAACAATATATAACACGTCAACAACTGAAGGTAGATCATCATACAAAACATCATGGGGACGTTGGTTTGTGTACATGGAACGAACGCACAGCGCAAAACTCATCTTCGGAAACCTTAATGCATGTCGTAAGGGGCGACTGACGGGATCACGCGGTCAGCTGACTTGGTTGACATATGTCATTGTATCCCAAATTTCGTAGATCAATGCTCCTGATGTTGATCACTGGAAAGCCCCGCCATAGAGCTGGAATATTGCTTTAAACAACATTGCGGCATTAAACAACAAACGAATAAACAAAACAAACAAACACCCAGTGATGCAGTTTCAAAAGTTTTTTCTCGCTCTAGACATACGTTCAAGTGATACAGACCCGTGAAGATCCGGGGTAGAATAGAATTTGCTTGCCACAAAAGGCGACTATGCTTGTCGTCAGAGGCGACTAACGGGATCGGGTGGTCAGGCTCTCTGACTTGGTTGACACATGTCAGCGGTTCCCAATTGCGGATATCGATGCTCATGCTGTTGATCACTGGATTGTCTGGTCCAGACTCGATTACTTACAGACCGCCGCCATATAGCTGGAATATTGCTGAGTGTGGTGAAAAACTAAACACTCTCACTCACTCACTCACTCAAGTGATACAATACCCTACCGTTACATCTGAAATTCTAATCACAATGAAATTTTACATTATTCATTCGTGAAGATCCGGGTTAGGATTAGTTTTCAGCAACCCATGATAGCCGTAAGAGGCGACTAATAGGATCGGGTGGTCAGGCTCGCTGACTTGGTTGACATCGTAGTTCAATAACGCTTCACATAACATAATTATATTGTCTTATTTTGTTTTTACACTTTCTGTGTATCTTCCAATGGCGATATCGCCGTCTTCGATTTTTGTTTCATATTTCAAGTTAGACAGCATCTTCACGAATGTGGTATATTAAGTCTTAGTTGCACAGTGCACAGAATAGATCCATTTCTCCTTTGTGTGATGCAGTTTCAAAAGTGATGTTTAAAGTAACATTTAAACAGTTTGATATGAACAGAATATATATGTAGATATCACGGTATTCGAACTCGTTGATTCTCTTCTACCATGTCATCTTGAAGGTCCAGATTAGAATATTGATCTTCAGTAAGCCATGCTTGTCGTAAGAGGCGATTTACGGGATCAGGTGGTCCGGCTCGCTGACCTGGTTGACACATGTCAACGGTTCCCATTTGCGCAGATCGATGCGCATGCTGTTGATCACTGGATTGTCTGGTCCAGTTTCGATTATAAACATACCGCCGCCATATAGCTGGAATATTGCTGAATGCGGCGTAAAACTAAAAACAAACAAATCATGATCATGATACATATCCACACAAAAGCCAAAATGTGGGACAACTACATCTAAAGATGGTTTGCAATGACAGTAATTCTACACAGCTGTGACCAACCTCAAAACCAAATCTAGACAAGGTCAAATCAATATCAATACGTCCTTGTCTTCATTATGTGTCTGCGGGGGAAATATAAAACATGGCAAAATGATGTCGGTGACATATATGGGTCCGTTGAAGCATCATTTGTAACATTTGCAACCTGATTCGGAAAGAATAAATTTAATGAAATGAAAATTAGGTGAAACGTCTGTTGAAGAAATCAATTGAACACATGTCATTGCATGACCGGTTTACGGTGACCTTGGTTACGGCTGCCTCTCTACAGTATATATTCGGGTAACTAGTTGCTGCGTGTTAGTAGTCGTTTCAAACAGAGATGATGCTCTCCACAAAAGGCTTGCCTTTCCTCTTCCTTGCCGTCCTCGTTTCATCACAATTGGATGACATACCAACCAAAGTTGAGTCTCTGCTTGAATTGCTCTCTGCCGTTGATACTGAAGTAGCAGGCCTGTTGGGCATCACTGACAATAGATGTCCCTGTTTCGGTAAGCGGAAGGATATACTTCCCTTTATAGTGGGCATGATATAAACATTACAGGCGAACCAGTACTAACGAACTAACGGTGGTGGGAGGGGAGGGTTCGTCCCAGCCACTTATATATGTTACAGTCAATGTGTAATCAGCTATAATCACAATAGATGAGGATGATAAACATGACTTAATTAACCTAATGTTTCACTTCATACTCCCTGGAACCATTGAAACTGACTTTCAGTCAACCTGTCAAATAAATCGACTTATTTTTAGGCAATTTGTAAATTGACTGAAAATTACACGCAATTTACAAACGCGTGAAACCCTATCCTCGCGTTTCTACTTATAATCACAGTTTTTCGAGTAATCTGAGTCTTTCCTTAGCGAGCCAATTCTTTTTACGTCAAATGATGCAACACTGTTGCCTGTTGCCCCGGCGCTAAGGTTCATTTTATCCATATACAAATCAATGTTATTTATTAATTGTTCATTGTCTATTGATGGTTGGTTTAGTCAGTATTCGTCGTTGAAACTATTATTATAACATGTATTCTAAATGTTCACCCTGCATTTTCTTAACCTAGTTCCTTCAGTTTGTGTGGATATCTCAAAAGGGAACGGACAAAACGGATTCAACTTCTTTTCTTACATCGCTGTGTCCAATCTTAACTTGATTCTTTACTCATTAAAGTCATGGAACTTGGTACACGAACCTTACTTCATGTAGTGGAACGCAGTAGCCCATTATAAGTCTAACATACACCAAGAGTTTCTATTTAATATATCTCGTCTAGTTTATGTAATTTATTCATGTATTTTTCTTAATTTTAAAATCTTAACAATGATTTTGTCTCAACCCAAAATATCGATGTATACACAAAGAACCTAATTAAGCAATGATAGGTTTTCAACACGTACATAAACTTCTTCGTGGTGACCACGTTAGAAAACGTTTTTCTAACACGTTTGATCCTTTGACTCATAAACGAACGACAACATGATTGGAATCCATGTTGATTTTATGATGATTATAATTGCTCATTTAAAACAAAATCATGACAGTACAAGTATGGCCCTGGAATGTTTAATATTACATCTATTGGTGAATGTGAACATTCAAAATGTCATTTTGCGTGTCTTGCACGATTCAAGGTCAATACGAAGTGTAACCTCCATGTGACTGTATGACGGCCAGCACTCTCCTCCTCCTACCCCCTGTCAGCATCCTGATCCTCTGAAGGGCCAGTCTACGCCATTCCAATCGGGCGAGGTTCTGTACAGGAGGATCCCTTTGTTTCACACGACGACCAATCATGTCCTAGATACGCTCCAAACTTTTACGATTGGGTCCCATTCAATCGTGAGATATGTCAGGGGGGTGCTTAATTAAATTCATTGTGTATATATATTCCCGTTTCACATAACAGATTAATAATAATATATTTCTTTTTACTCTTCCTCGGTATATTTTCCAGTGCCAATATCGCCGCCTTCGAATGTTGTTATATATTTCAAGTTAGACAGCATCTTCACGAATGTGGCATATTAAGTCTTAGTTTCGTAGTCCACACAATATATCCATTTCTCCTTTGTGTAATGCAGTTTCAAAAGTGATGTTTAAAGTAAGATTTAAACAGTCTGATACGAACAAAATATATAAGTAGATTGTCAAGGTTCTTCGAACTCGTTGTTTCTCTCCTGCTATGTCATCTGCTCGTTCAAGACATACGGTTCAAATGCATACACTACCATTCGATTATTTACGATTATTGACAGACCGCCGCCATACAGCTTGAAAATTGCTGAGTGCGGCATTCAACAAGAAACCAAACAAAACCAGAGGACTAACGATGTTACATGGAGTGACATGGACAGGAAATATTCTTCAGTACGACGTTTGACAATATACGTGTTGAAGATAAACCTACTCTGTTTTGCTTTATCGTTGACCGCCAAATATAATTTAAAAACAGAACGTGTTGTACTGTATGTATTAATCACCAATGTTCTTGCAGATGACGTAACCCTGATTGGAAACGAAACATTTCAAGACGTGGAATGCTACGAAACGAAGGTTGAAGTCTTCAGAAATAACCTACGTGCTACGATCGCTGTAGTCCAAGGTCTCCAAAATGACTCATCGAGCGCATGCCCCGAACGTATGTATTTTAGATCAATCATACATATTATTACACGCGTGTGCTGAATATCTGTATTAGATTATTTTGGTTATTTGAAAGAATAGTTTTGTAACCTGTTGAAAGTTATCCGACGAGTGAAGAGTAACCAAACCAGGTTATTCAACGATAGTGATATCATAATGCCGAACTTTCTGTTCCCACTTCGATATCTTAAATTAACATTATGACTCCATTCAAGCTATTTTTGACGAAAAATGTCAACCAAGCATTAGGTTTGTGGATGATTAAAATTCAATCTCGGTGTCCTGGGGATAAGTAATATTTTTCAATTGAATATTTTTAATTGTTTATTTTCATCTATAAAGTAGTCGTGACAGAGTTATCTACATTTCGTTTTGTTAACATCCGGTATCGTCTGCTTGAGTTAGCATCATGGTTTCTTTTTCCTGTGTGTAATAAATAGATCACAAAACTCGTGCATGTTTAGTATAGAAAATATACCAATTCAACATTTTTAAACGTGTTGATTTGTTTACGCGCGAAAGCCACATCCACTCGTTTTGTAATCTCTATTTATCATATGGTCAGAAAGACAATTGTAGACCACTCGTTTTGTAATCTCTATTAATCATACGGTCAGAAAGACAAATTGTAGACCACTTGTTTTGTAATCTCTATTTATCATATGGTCAGAAAGACAAATTGTAGACCACTTGTTTTGTAATCTCTATTTATCATATGTTCGGAAAGACAATTGTAGACTACTTGTTTTGTAATCTCTATTTATCATATGTTCAGAAAGACAATTGTAGACCACTTGTTTTGTAATCTCTATTTATCATATGTTCAGAAAGACAATTGTAGACTACTTGTTTCGTAATCTCTATGTATCATATGTTCAGAAAGACAATTGTAGACCACATGTTTTGTAATCTCAAATTTATCATATGTTCAGACAGACAATTGTAGACCACTTGTTTTGTAATCTCTATTTATCATATGTTCGGAAAGACAATTGTAGACTACTTGTTTTGTAATCTCTATTTATCATATGTTCAGAAAGACAATTGTAGACCACTTGTTTTGTAATCTCTATTTATCATATGGTCAGGCAGACAATTGTAGACTACTTGTTTCGTAATCTCTATTTATCATACGGTCAGAAAGACAACTGCAGACCACTTGTTTTGTAATCTCTATTTATCATATGGTCAGAAAGACAATTGTAGACCACTCATCAAATGTTCATCTGATTAAATCAGTGACATTCGGCTACACCACTGTGGCAGTCACGGCATTTCAGGGTCATATATAAACATTGGACCAGCTTGGCAGGCTTTACACCAAGAAAAATATATATGGGCGTCAGTGCTCAGCTGTAATGAGAAAACAATGATCACGGAGTGAGGGAGGTCTGGCAACACTACAAACATAACGAGGGGTAATCTGAGATTCGATCCGACGAGTGAATTGCAGATATTTAAGCAACCCGTGTTCCGATCTTGATATTGAGTACAGAGAGGCGATGAGCAGGATTTACAATATGTAGGATTGTAATCACTCAAATATCACGATACCAACGCCGTAACCGAGCAAATTGGTAGTGGCCATCATTTGGAGCCCCATCATGGGGTTCGAACCCAAGAGGTTCTTATCCAAAGTCGGTCGTTTTGTCCACAGAGGTCAACTCTGGCAGCCGAGGTGGTAAAGGTGTAATCGGCCGTATGGTTCAACTCCCTGTGCTTGACGCTCTTTCAGAGCTCGTGCAGTGTTATTGTAGAATTTGTGTTTACTTACATATTGTATGCCCGTAATTGTATACCACCCCAAGAGCCGATATAGCGATCAGTGAATGGCGACAGAATCGTGGTAGAATGTACAAATATAGGACTTGTTTGGCACAATAGCATTTGACACATGAGCGTTAGAATCTGTAGTACCTATTTGGCGTATAGCATCTAAAACTGTAGTATTTGCTTGACTGGAGTGTCAGAATCTGTAGTACTTGCTTGATCGCTAGCATTTAAAGCTGTAGTATTTGCTTGACATGAGCGTTAGAATCTGTAGTACTTGTTTGATCGATAGCATCTAAAACTGTAGTATTTGCTTGACTAGAGTGTCAGAATCTGTAGTACCTGCTTGATCGCTAGCATTTAAAACTGTAGTATTTGCTTGACATGAGCGTTAGAATCTATAGTACCTGTTTGATCAATAGCATCTAAAACTGTAGTATTTGCTTGACATGATCGTTAGAATCTGTAATACCTGTTTGATCGCTAGCATTTAAAGCTGTAGTACTTGCTTCACACGTATAATCTGTAGTACCTGCTTGATCGTTAGCATTTAAAGCTGTAATATGTGCTTGGCATGAGCGTTAGAATCTATAGTACCTATTTGATCGATAGCATCTAAACTGTAGTATTTTGCTTGACACGATCGTAAGAATCCGTAGTACCTGTTTGATTGCTGAATCTACAGCTGTCACTACGGGTAAACTACGGGTACTATACTGACTTCAAATGAATTACCGTCGTTTTATCAATTGGCAGGATGTTTTAAACAGGCTCGTAACATCACATGTAACATATTTTTGTCTGTTAATCAATTTGTGATATGATCAATGAAATGTGGGCTCGAGAACATGCATATTGCACAATTTTGTATGCATTGTTCACTTATTTTTTGTTTTTCAATCCTTGACCTCAAGGTACTGGTGCGTTGTTCATTGCTTCGTGTGAATCGCCAACTGTTAGCGAGGTGGATCCAAATGGCGCCGTCCAAAACGGATTCGAAGCAACTACCAATGTTTCTGGGTGGACAGTAGGCCCTTTCACGAATGAGTCGTTTGAGTATGACTATTTTTCAAACAACCCGTTTGTAATCTCGATGCCGTCTCATTCCAACCGGGATGGAGGTTATATTGGCCAACAGCTCTGGTATGTTTGTAGTAACAACTTCTTATTTACTTTCTTATATGCATGGTTAAATCAGACAGTAGGTATTGTAACTCTTTTTTCTTAAACGTTTCCGAGAACAGTCAGTTAATATGTTCCATCAAGAATGGCATTCGACTCTCGAAAATAGTTCAAGGTATGATCTATATAGGTCCTTTAAGAGCCTTATCCAACCAGAAATATATTTATCTGTATTGACATCAAGAAATATCAGACGCACATTTGTTCAGCTCCGACTAAGTCTATTAGATTTAAGTATTAATAAAGGTAAAAGATTGTCTATAGAAAGAAATATGAGAATTTGTCCATTCTGCACTTCATCTATTGAAGATGAAATTCATTTTATATTTGTATGTCCATTTTATGATGATCTTAGAAGAAAAATATATTTCAAGTAATTATCCATCAAAATACCCAACAATAGTCTTTGACTCGTTTCTTACTTCCAGAAATGAAACTGTTATCCGTAACCTTTCCTATTTGTAAAACATGCTGTTGTCTTGAGAAATGATAGGTTATCCAAGTAATTTCATAATTGCCGCTACAGTTATGTATATGTATGTAACTCCTTGTATATGGGACGGAGGCCTTGAATACAATAAACTTGACTTGACTTGACTTGACTTGACACTCACTGAAATCTCAAATCAGCATGTGCAGACCTTAACCTAAATGTCTCCAATGACTATTCCACATACACCCCACCCCACCCCACCCCATCCCCTCTGCTCCCTTTCCCCTCTGACACAGGGATGGAAGAAGAGTAGTACCTAGCTACAACGAGTCATTTGTAGGCTGGCGTCAACAAGAGGCCACATGCCGTTGCTCTCTCTGTGTCGATGGCGTAAAATGCCCAGCAGTAAGCAGTAGGTGAATAAGTGCTGAGATATGTAACCGTAAGCGGTGTTGCGTCGTTCCTTGCAGCTGTACAAATGAGATGTGTTGCCCTTTTTATGAAAACGATCGTCTATTAAACTTTGGTCACGTTTGTTCACAGTGAGTGCATATCGTGTAAGTGGTCTTTCCTTTTCGATAGTTGCCCCATTGGCTTCGTCAGCATCTGGAACAGGCATTGCCTACTTTGAGCCAACAAATGAAGTATATGTTGCCATTACGCATGCGGACAACGCCGCACCAAATGGAATTTATGCCTTCAACAGGACCAGCTTTCCGAACGTCAGACTAGTTTTCTCGTATCCTGACGCGACTGGTAGCATTTACATATCTGGAGGGTACGTATATCTTACATATAAGAAAATAAAACTTCAGTTGGACAACATATTTTCAGTCATTGATGGTGTTTGATGTATGCAGAGTTAGGGGGGTTTCCTTAGCAACTAATCTTATTTTTGTCTTTCTTTTGCACGATTTTGCATTACGTGAGCCGCACCCAAAGACCTCAAATTGTATATTGAAGTAAATGAATAAGGGAACGCACGTGTATATGGAAACAAATGTTTTATTGACAGCGCACTTTGTGAAAGCAATGTTAAAAAGGTCACGCACACTACAACTGAATTGTCACTAACCCTGGATGAAATTCAGGATTACAGCCCTAGGAGTAACCTGCCCTCCTCTTGGAGAACTTGGTTGTAGCTGAACATCGACTTGACGACATACAAGAACGTCCCAACGATATTCCAAGGGATTTAGATCTGGACTCTTTGATGGCCATGGTAAAACCCTGATGTTGTTTTGCGCCAGAACATATCTTCTTCATACGCCGAGCTGTATGTGGACGAGCGTTGTCGTGCTGGCACTTGAAATTCCCAACTGTTCAACGCTGGGAGGAAAACCTACTGGCTGCAGCACTTCATCTCTGTAACGCACACCTGTTACCCTTCCATCTAATCGCACTAGATCAGTTCTCCGATCGTAGGTGATCCCACCCCACACCATCACCTATCTACACCCATATCGATCATGCTGCTGTACAGTACATGGGTGATGACGTTCGTGGAATTTCGCTACACACGGATACGACCATCTTCAAGTCCAAAATGAAAGCGTGACTCGTCACTTGAACATGGCATATCGCCAATGCCGTAAAGAATCTCTTCTCCGACGTCTGTATTCTGCAGAAAACTGAATTCCCGCAACTGGGCCACCTGATTTAAGCCGACCGATTTGTGTCGATTTCTTACTGTACTGTTACCTATTCGTAATTGTTTTATTGCTCTGCTCTCAGTGTTTATTTTCAAAAGCTTACTTGAACCGGTTTCGCAAGGAAATTGACAGTAAATGACAATCTTTACGTGCAGACGTTTCTTCTTTTATTGGAACCACGATTGCGTCTTATATTAAGGTCGCCTGTAACGGGGTATAACTTCCACGTCACGATATCATTACTTTTTGACTTGTTAAAGTCACTTGCCGTCTGACAAATCTGATATTCCCTGTTGACGCTACTGATTGCTCGCCATTTCTTATTTTCAGAAAGGTATCGGCGTGGCATGATTTTAAGGTTTTGGTGTCTCAGGTTAAAATTGTTCCCAACGCTTTCATACTCCTCATGCTTAAATGCATGTGAAAACATGACCCCTAAGCATGCGTTTTGGGTTCAATGTTTTCAATCCGTTATGGTTTAATACTTCCTCAAATATTTACAACATCATCGCTTTTCACATGCGTTCACTTATTCATTCCCTCAGTATATACATATATCAGATATTGTTTCCTTGTTCGACCTTCTAAACTACGTGCGCAAATGAACGTTAAAGAATAACTGTTTTTCCTTTTAAGAATATGGCTACCAATTTTGGGTGATTTTCTCGGCTATAACACTTAACCTGTTTTGTTTGCAGGTTATGTGTACATGCTTCTGGACCAGACTGTGTTAAGGATCAAAGAAGGCGAGAGTTCCTAGTCTCACTGTCCAGTCGTTTGGTCGTTACCTCCCATTGCATTTGCAGTTCAAGATAGTGGTGAGTAGACTAAAAGTAACAACAGCATGCCGCGCGGGGGCAGATCCAGAGGGATGGGGGGATTTATGTGGACCAACATTCTCCAAAATCCTGGATCCGCCCATGATCAGATAACCTATATATACAAGCACGCCAACGGGTACAAATATCAATGAATACAATGCGGGGCCTCGTTTAAAAAAGCTCTCGTAATTGTAGCATCTCGAATTCCCATACTCAAAAAATATAGAGTACGAATGCCAATGAGAAAAGCATGAGATGCTGAAAAATTACGAGAGCTTTGAGAACACGGGCCCAGAAGCAACTACAAGGGTCTGAATGTGTACAAATACATTTTTCTAAAACATCTGTGCTCTGTAAACAACCCATGCATTTATTTGAAGCGCCTCAGCAAAAATTGCACTTCCCACTGAGCTGCGATTCCAATTCCAAATGCACAGTCCCACCAACGTTACGTGAGTCAGTTTTAAGTGTAGGTCAGGTCATATGTTTTCTGTGATACAGGTAAACTCCTGTTCTGCGAAGATGCTGGTGCCCTGTATCTGTACGAACCAGCATAGGGCATCTACCGGCAGCCGGAACAACCAGTAGAGGGGAATCATGTCTATCAATCGTAGTCGGTCCATACGGCTCCACACACACTATTTACTACGCCTGTACAGGGTTCAAAGTAAGGGAAACATACCAATATCCATCCAATGAAATGTCCCATTTAACAGAGTTGTTGTAATGACGAGGGTGACTAAAGTAGACCAGTTGTCAACGGGAGAATTGCTTCACTTCTTTTGTTCAACATCGAAAATATCTGTATCTGCATCGATTCGGATTCCCAGGTAGACACGACTTTTACAAGAAAGGGTTGGTTTGTACCTGTTTAACGACACACCCAGCAAATCTCATCTTTATGGCGGCGGTCTTGTAAACAATCGAGGAGTCCTGGACCAGACAATCCAGTACTCAACAGCATGAGCATCGATCTACGTAATTGGGATACAATGACAAAGTGTCAACTAAGTCAGCGAGCCTGGACCATCCGATCCCGTTCGTCACCTCTTATGACAAGTATGGGTTGGTTGAAGATCAATTCTAATTCCGGATCTCACGCCGGGTGAATGGGCTATTAGAAGTACTTGATGGTTGTTTTGTACATCTTAACTTCTGATTAGAGTGGAGGAATTTTTCAGAGGTGTTTGGGATATGAAATGTTTTCTTTGAGGAATTATAAGAATTTGGGGAAGGGGGTTTGTATCACATCGGTCGTGGGTAACAGAATTACCACACGTACACAGTATATCCGTTGGTAGACAGTCACTTTGTTAACGTAAAGAGATTGTTGTTTTTACTAAAATTGACCGGAAGGCGAGGTTTCCGGATGATCTGGGGATCCGGGTATCATCCGAGGTCTCACCTGTACATTGGTCAACGAAATCACCATAATGCAGTCACTAGCTGTAAATGTATGTGCTCTGCGATATCATTTTAATTTAGACTATCGCCTACGCCAAATGTAAATATTGTAACAATTTCGGATTAGGGTTTGACAGAAGGTTTCATCGTTCCAATAATGATAAGCATTACCTTCTGCCTCAATCAGATGTGTACTTGAAAAGCCCGTTCAGCTGTTAAGGATATTTTTGTTTCAGGTGTGATCGAGGTTTTCAACACCTCAGCGCAACGTTGGATCCTCCTAGTACCTTGGAAATCGCTTCCGAACTCCTCCTTCGTCCGATTCTCCCGCTTGACCCTCGAAACCCGTGTAAGTGTATTTTAATATTAACAGAACACAATATGTGCTTATTAGCAAACACGAGTATCAACAATTTCATGTGTCCATCAACAATGGTAGTACACAATGAATTTTTTTCAAAGTATTATTTTAAAGGATTAATCACCAAGTCGACTGTTGTTGGTTCTGTGATCATCATCAAAAAGTGCATTCCCATTTTGGACCTCTAAATACATTGATACTATATTTTTCCTCATTCCATGTTTCAGCTGAAAGGAGATTCCAGTAGGGTAAGTTTAACTTATGTTACAATCTAGTTATTTTACGCCGCTGTTGGCAATATTCAAGAGAGGACACTAGAAATGGCTTCTTTACCACATTGTACCCATATGTGGAAATGGATACCAGGTCTTCTGTAATCCCGAAAGTGAACCGTGTTTACTTTTAACCTGTTAGGGGAACATTAACATAAGTTAAACATAGTTTCAACTATCGACTCCAGCCCAAGTCGTAAGGGAAAATAAGTCTTTCATTAATTGTATCAAGAGCAAGCTAAATGAATGCATATGTCCCAACATAATGTACCGTACATACATACACATACACATACATACATACATACATACATACATACATACTCTGTGTGTCTGCGTCTCATTGGTGCGCGCATGTGGTGTCGAATGCAATTTATCGTCCATTCTGCATTCTTCTTTCAGATCGAGAGAGGACAACGCATAGCTAGAGGGAATCCATGTTTCCCTGTGGAACTGGTTACCAATAAAATTTATTTGTACACTTGTACAATATCTGACGAAGATTTTATCGTCGCCGCTGATGGTGAACAGAAACCGAGTAAGTACTCTTTTTCTAAAATGGCATGTGCCCATTTAACTCATGTCTCATATTTAACGAACGCTAAGGAACAGCATTTCAGTCCCACACTGTCACAACGTTGGCATCAGCCTCGATGTGACATCAACCAATGCACAACAACAAGTTTCACAGTGGTTGATAAAAATAATGCCTTTGGCATGTTTAAAACCCTATATGATGGATTGTTACCAGATGTTTCTAATGATTTTGGGAAGGATTATGTCTCCCTTTAGGCTCCGCATCGTTTACCACTCTTTGGACACGACTATAATTTCTTTCTTGATATATTAGTATAAGCTTTCCTCGAGAAATCGATCTTTGGGCATTGGGTATTCGTGACCAACTCGTGGTTATTCCGACAAGCCAACTGGCGACTCTGGAAGGGTTTCATACTGACTCATGAACATCGTAGAACTACGCTTCTAAACAAGAACGATAACTCTATTCCTGTTTGATTATTTGCTGGTACTCATTATCACGTAGCACTCGCATAATTATATTGCTATATTTCCTTTTATATATTTAATTGAAAGAAGTAAACCCTAAAACAGCAACTAAAAAAGGATGATAATATCCAAATACATTCTATGCTATTACCAGGTCTTCAATGTTATGTTTACAAATGTGTGTTTCAAAATATTTAAGAATCAAGTTGCGATGGATTTTAGTAGTTTCTGAATATGCAAATGCTACTAATCTCTTATTCAGAGAGAGAGAGAGAGAGAGAGAGAGAGAGAGAGAGAGAGAGAGAGAGAGATTGAGAGAGAGAGAGAGAGAGAGAGACATACACTACGGCTTTGAACCCAGTCGATCTATAACTTATTTCCTAAAAATGTTGAGAGCGCAATCGCAATAACCTACATAAACCACCCTTGGCAACATTGAGAGACGTTATGCGTACACAAACGCACAAGCGTTATTATAAACTTCACATGAGCCACATTACAATTATGTTAGCAATCAGTCTTTTGTACTAAGATGACGCTAATTATATTTTTCAGGATTTTTAAAATAATGAAAAAATATCCTTTAACGATTTTAATGCTCATGTTTTCTTTATCATCAAAAGCACCGTTATCATTACGCGCGTTCTGATTTGTTTGGCATTTTTCGCAGATAAAACAAACGTTTTCTGGTCAGAAAATACGATAGTTATATAAGGGAAGTGATCATTATCATGTAAGGACAGATTGCTATATCAATGCTAAATAATATGAAGACAATAAAATACAATATTATTACTGTCTGAAATTGCCGGTGTGTGGATTTCTCGACGCTGCCGAGCAGACTTTAGGGGAACAGCTTTCAAGCGTGGATACCCAGCTCTGTTGGGAGAAATCCCACTCGCCGTTGTTGTGTTCGGTGCTTCCGCACCTGTAAAATATCAATTTCATAGATTAGCCATCCAGTGATACTCGTATGTTTCCTGCGTGATCGAGGAACGTGATCAACTTAATTCGCCAAATCCGACAGGTGGCAATTTGCAGATCAATATGAGAGACTGACGACTACCGGGACGCACTTCGCAGGAACTTATAGAAACCCTGATCTCCCCCATCCATCGACGCCACAGAAGCAAGGTTAAGGCCTTCCTATCACTAGTTTTGAATGCCAAGGCAATACCTGTAAACGGTCCCTCCGGACGGGAATTTTCAGATACAGCCGCAGATGCTTGATGAAATATCTTAACGTTATCGG
Source organism: Haliotis rubra (assembly GCF_003918875.1). Classification (NCBI taxonomy): domain Eukaryota; kingdom Metazoa; phylum Mollusca; class Gastropoda; order Lepetellida; family Haliotidae; genus Haliotis; species Haliotis rubra. Next base: position 48,466 of record NW_025767716.1, on the reverse strand, counting down.
GTTGCATGACGAACTTCCTATCGTGTAAACACGAATAGCGTTAGTATTTTATCCGTAATGCCGAATATATCACACAACGTTTAAGTAGAGATATGACAAAATGAACGAATGATGCTCGTATTATATCTTGTTCTATTCCTTTACGAATAAGTCATTTCTGTTTTAGCGTCAAGTGTTGCTCTGAAGCTTCGGAAACGTGGTACTTTATCATCAAAAAGTTCAAGCATCAAATCGTTTATATCTGTCTCTGTGAAAACGCCAAATACCACCATATGTTCTTCAAGGACAAGGCAGGATAATGGGGAGTAATCTCGATTTCACAAACAAATAGGCTCATCCAAAAACTGGTACTTCACTTCCATATGTCAACCGTTTGAGGTGGGGACAAGGCATATCTTCACTGGTCTGCACCTGTCCACACTCGAGTATTCCCTTGCCACAGCCCAAGTATTATCAGAATTTGGAACAACTACTGCTTTTAGCGGTGTTTGTTGGGATGCGAGTCCTTTGAAATGCTGTAAGTCAATTTTCAGTCACAAGGTCACCAAAGTGAGCGGCTTCTCACTTCTTCGTTAATTTGAAATCCTCCCTTGTCGTCGGATCAGTTGTATGCGGCGACGAGTCAATTTGATAAGACCGGCCGTCCACTCTTCAAACTCCATGTTTAAGTTCAGGTCTCTACACAGAAGATGAGGGTGAAAGGAGAGAGATGCAAGAAAATGGATTTCCTTAACTAATCATGATCTTGAAATCCATCTGAATGAATGTAAAATTATTTATGATATACAAGAATACTCAAAACTCGACCGGAAATTCTAGTAGAACGTAAGTTAAGACTATGGTTTCCTGGTATATCGGTCACACATCCCATTATTTTAGGTGAGACTTCCTCGGCTCTGGGCCTCGGTGGCATCTATTTGTAAGATAACAAAGTCACATTGACCTTTCGATTTTCCACTACTCCATGGACGCTGACCAACGGTTTCCTTTGAAGGTTAGTTCTGATTAGGCGTTGCGAATAATCTACCTCTAGATGTTTTGATATGTGGAACTTGGCCGCAATAAGGTGAACATATCAGAAAACGAAATTGGAACCACCACAACTCAGATGGGTAAGAACCAAGAACCACCCAGGCAAGTGGTATCATCTCCACATTGAAGGCTCACCAAATCTTCGAGGTCGTGCCGATCCTGTCACCAAAACGGAAAAGAAGAAACAGGGTCTTGGAGCGACGACTGATGACATCTGTCACCATCAGACAAGGAACACTGTCCGTAAGACAGTTTGCTGATTTAGCATTCAATCTGGTTGCATTTAAGCTAAAATCTGTGGATCGATCCCCGTGAAACAACAGAAAGCATAAATATATCATGAATACGCATTGGATATGCGATGTATTTATTAAAAATGTCGCGTATGTAATTTCTTTGTGAATCATTGTAAAAAACGTTGCTAAAAATCTGTCAACTGAGCTTGTTGACGAGTACTTCAAATGGAAATAAACCGATAGAAATATATACCGTTGTCGTCTCTCTCATTAGGTGTCCCTCTCAATTCACATAATCCGATTATCCCTTCTAACAACTCGTTGATCCCTTCCATTGTCCTTGTAATCCTTTATTAATTACAAAATGAAACTAGAACCAGGGCGCTGATATTTCTTTTCCACCAACCGTATGTGGTCGAAAGGTCGGCGTTATGAACCTGAACCTTTGTAAATGGGGATTTCAAATTAGGACAATTCAATATTATAAAGGGCTGTCAACAACTGAAGGTAGATCAGCAATACTTTGGACCATGAGGGACTTACAGTATACATCAGCCATTTGGCGATTGTATTGATATTTAGCTATTATAAAACAACAAATATTCTACGACTAAAAGGCCTTGGTAGAGTTAGATTGACTTTGAACGTTTTCGGACTTACGTACCCTCTCAGGAGGACAATCATTTTACAGTATTTTAACCCCCTTTGATGATACAGCCACTAACTATCGCTTTGCTAATTCATTCTACCAATTAAAAGACATCATGTATCTATTTACAAAACATAAAAATCAAAATTTATCAATCAAATCCATTTCTCTTAAAAACTCAATGATTAAATGATAATTAACATTAGTAAAAGGTCCTTAACTAATACGACTGTTTTCACTCACGGTATGTGTGGTGACGAATTACAAAGGCCCTTTGAATAACGGTTTTCCGAGCATGCTGTACAAGTATAAACACACAAACCATGGTCTGTTTGTGAATCCTGAGGGGTGGGTAGCCTAATGGTTAAAGTGTTGGTTCGTCACCCCTGAAGGACCCGAACTCTACATAAGCACAATGTGTGAATCCCATTTGGTGTCCCCGTGATGTTGCTGGAATATTGTTAAAGTGGCGTAAAACTAAACTCTGTCAGTCAGCCAAACCAATAAACTGACAAATGAAACACATAGTGCGTTTTGGGGCCCTGGCATGCTGAATGAGAAAATCACCACTGCAATGTTCTAGTTTATACAAATACTAAACATTCTTTATGGGAAAGTATGCTCACATGTTTCATTTCAAATAGGTCAATCAGAAACAACGCATCAATGAGTGAGTGAGTTAGAGCTTAACGTCACAGTCGGCAATATTTCAGCTATCGTGACGAGAACATTTGACATTAAGAAATAGAATATATATATATAGATATTGACAAAACCTGCCGACGAAGGGACAGTAAAAATACTCAGATAATCACAGATATGAATCTAAAACTAGCAAACAGCCAAAATATTCCAATGAAAGAAGACAATACAATGTAAAATGGGCTATAGATCACAACACTAGAAGGTAGGATCTCCAAACTAGGGGACCATGGGGACTTACAGTACCATACCCGAATGGACCCCTAGTTGGATTTACACCATCCCTCAGCTGCTGGCGATTGTAAGGAATGTTAGCTAAATTAAAATTCACAAGAATGCTATTGTTTAAAAACCTGGCAAGTTTAAATAGACTTTGAAAGTTTTGGGACTTACCATAATTCCTCTCAGGGAGGACAATAATTTTACAAGCTACAACCCCCTTGAGGGTGCGGTACAGCCACTAACAACTTCAGTTACTAATATAAACTAACAACAATAAAATACTTAGCTATTTACAGATCAGTCGACAAATCTAATTTTTAAAAATTGGAATCCATTAAATGATAATTAACATTATAAAAGATCCTTCAATGTTTTGGACATTAAATAATATTTCTATCCCTTTGTGATGGAAGGCCCAACACAGTCAAGCAGGACATGCTTTGACTGTGATTCTTTCATCACAAGGAATGATCAAAACGGAGGATCCCTACCTTTAAGTAAATATTCGTGAGTATATCTATATGGCTAACGCGACATCGTCGCATAATGAGACGACTCTTCAAATCTGGACCGACAACCCAAGTAGGTGTGTAACCAATGTAGGGTTTTATTGCATGTAATTTAGTTGATACGTCACTTGGGTGTCCCACTCTTCTGCATAAGATCCCGGATGTACAAGGTTATAATGCTGGCTTTATAATCACTATAAGGTATTTGAAGTGGTGTCACAGATATGTTGAGAGGCAGACTTTGCAGCAGAGCTCAGCCACTGTATTACCAGTGATTCCAACATGGCTGGGTAACCAACAAAAAGACGATGTCGCATTGGCCAGTAGCAAGATTTTCATTATGTGGTTCTATTATGTCAAGTAAAACAGGATGCTGACACGAAATTGTTTTAATTGCTTGAAGACAATGAAAAGAGAATCTGAAAAGAGCATTATATATTACGATATTTATAATATATTTAAGAGCTGTTGATGGCGTTTGCCTTGCTGTGAAAGTAGAGCTGTTATTTAAAAGTCGAGAAGATATTTTGATCCAATGACAGTGGCACATGCCACCGCGCTGCCAACCCATCCTTGGACCCATCTGTAACAAGAATTTATATATGTTTTATAATATTTCACTGACTAAATTCCTTTTACACCGTGTAATTCAATTTTACTTCTGGATT